>NW_021703782.1:21662938-22056861 GCF_005190385.1 Monodon monoceros | reverse complement strand
GAAGGCCGTTCTGGGGCAGAGGCGGAGGGGCAAGCCAAGCCCAGGGGGACTGCGGCGGGAGGCGGGAGGCCATGGGATAATGTCTAGGGCCCTCCAGAGAGGGCCTCGACTGTGGGGGCAGGCAAGGGAGGCAGGAAGACCGGAGCAGGAGTTCGGGGGCGGGAGTCCGGGAGCAGGACACACGGGTTTGGGGGCAAGTGCGGGCGCGGAGTGCGGGGGATGCTGGGGCGGGGGGCAGGGAAGGAGGGACGCGGAGATAGGGGCGCGGCGCTGAGGGAAGGGGTATGAAGGTGGCGGGGGACAAAGAAGTTAGGGCAGAGGGCTGGGAGATGGGGGAGGGGGCAAAGGGTAGATGGGTGGGCGGGGAGATGCCGGGAGGCCGGGGGATGGAGCAGGGTGTGGGGAGGTGGGGTATGAGGCCAGGGGAGGAGGGGGCATGGGGGGCGTGAGTAGGGGGCTGGGGCTCGGGGAGGTGGAGGTGGGGCCCGGGATGTGGGCGTGGGGCGGCAGGGCGGGGAGGCGGAGCTCGGGCCCCGCCCCAGCGGGCCGCTGGAAAAGTTTGCGCCCGGCTGGCGGGGACAGAGGCTGAAGAATCTGGTCTGGGAGACACGCGACAGGAACCCGACGCCAAGCGCGGTGGCAGGACGAACCCGAGCGAGACTCTCCGGCCCGGGAACGTGCCCCCACTCCCGAGCCCCAGGACTATCCCGGCGTCCCAGCCCAGCTCGCATCTGAGCGGAGGAAGGGGTGTCAGGATGCCGGTGGCCCAAGTGCCCTTCCCAGAAGGAGGTGAGACGGCACGGCCGAAGGCCCTGGGCACCGGGGTGGGTGGGTGGGGGCAGCCGAGCCCACTTTTCTCACAAATTTCCAGCCAGTCCTCGGCGCGACGGTGACCTGGGTGGGCGAGCACATTACATCAGCATCACCCCCTCCACACAGGTCAGCCATTCTGGTGACTGAAGCCGAGGCGGGGTGGGGGAGGGGATGGTCCCTTTTTAAGTACAATTGGAGCATTTAAATGCCAAGGAAAGAGTAGTGACTCTTCACAGAGACGTTCCGTCAGTCGCTTTCCTGGAACAATTAAAAAGTTGGGCTCCCGCCCAGGATGAGGACCTGGGACCCTGGAAGCGCGTGTATATGTGCTTGTTCTCTTGGGGAAATTATTCTATTTAATTTTATTCGCCACAAAATTCCAGTTTTCCTTCTATGTCTCAAACAAGGCAGTCAGGGCTGTCAGAATCAGGGGGCTGGAAGAAAAACTTCCTACCGTGCAATAATGAGGTTCCCAGGGAAGATCAGTATGTTACATTCCTAACAGATAAAGCTGGGGAAGGTCCTTCTTTGACCTGGTGCAGGAAAGTGCTAACTTTGCCACTTTTAACCCTCCAGTCTCCAAATGGTTCTCTCTCCCTCTCTCCTGATCCCTCTCCTTCTTACGTTCTCTCTCTTCCTGACATTGGACACTCCCAAGGACATATTACTTTGTGGTGTTTTTGTATTTAGAGGTAAGAGAGGGACTTCTTGTTGGATTTTTAAAGTGAACATGCTTTACTTTGAAAATGAAGAAAGGCAGCAGCATGAACTGAGTCTGGCTCTTCTGGAGCTCTGGGTACTTCCAGAATTAGGCATCTTTTTCAAGTCTGGAGTTAGAAGTTGCAGACCTTGTATATAATCACATGTTCCTAATTTATCTTTTCAACATTTATTTCTTCATTGATGAAAATCTTGCTGGTATGTTAACAAAAACGTAATTCCTAGGAAGTACGAGGGCAGGATTATGGTCTGTGGGTATATGAGTAACAAGGGATGACCAAGCCTGTTGCTGGTGTAGGTAGTGGTTCTGGTGTGTATATGTGTGTGGAGTGTGGTATGGTGTGGTATGTGTGTGTGTGTAGTACTTAAGGAGTTGTGGAATTATCCACATCTGTACAAGTTCTCAATTGATGCAGAGCTCAGTGCCAGTATGAATAATTTTGTTGCGGGAGGAGAACCATACACTAGATGTTCTCAGTCAGCAAACATTCACTTAGGGCCTGCTAGTCCAGGCGCTCTTGTTGCCTGACACCAGAGATCTGAAACACAAAGTCAGCCCTTAAGATACAGACAAAATGCTTCCTCAACCAGTTTTCATCTCTGAAAATGCTGCTTTCCTCTTTACATTTGTGAATTTCATTAAAGGCATGAGTCTTCTAATTTTCTACCATATGTGGATACTGAAACTCCCATTTCCTGTACAAGGAGCCTTACCTATTGGCCTAATGAATTTATTTCTCAAAATTTACTAACTGATTTTTCTTTGTCTGGAAATAATGACACTAATTTGATTCCACGGTATCTCTTCCACCTCCTAAAAATGTTTCAGGACCTACAGTGTATACATATATTTTTGTCGCAAAGACATGGGGATTTGAGCATACCATAATCTCGAAACATTTGGGGTTGCCCAGTTGGAGAAACCCTTTTTTTCTGCCAGGACTTGGGACTATGACTCTGGTGCTGCCACAGCTGGCAAGGCAGCCTCAGGCAATCTGTTACGTTGGCCAGTTAGCCAAGACTGCTGTGCCGTGGGCTACACCAGCCTTTCTGTTTCCTCGCATTTGGCTTCGTGATTCCTTTCTTAGCAGTTTCGGAGCCATTTCATATTATTCCTTTGCCGTACATTTTCTGTAAAATTAATTAATTGCCTTAAGAGATATTCCATGAACTTTTGGAGATAATATGATATACTGAGTGGAATCCTGTCTAGTTTTAGTTAATAATACTTTTAAGTGTTGTTACAGTTGCTAAGCATAAAGTTGCCTTTTCTTCTCTTTTGTTTTCATTCAATTTTTGAGGAATTACAGCTGCATCTATAAGAGGCCAGGCAGTAAGCCAGTCAGGTAAATCAGTGACAAGGTTGTTCCAAGGAGAGTGTGGTACGGATTGGGTGGCTCTAACGTCCCATCAGCACCGTGAGCTGGAGTGAGAGACCTGAGTCAGTTGACTAGGCTCTTTGGCCTTGAAGATGCCACCCCATTTCCTCGGGGTCAGAGTTTTCCATATATTTCAGTCAAGCCCTCACATTAGCATTCCAGCATTTTGCTATCAGTTCCAAGCATGGTGGTGACACTCTTGTCACTATCTAGGTGAGGAACACATGGAAAGGTGACAGCCTCCGGAAGAGCTTATCCCTAACGTGGTGCGCTGGAATCCAATGACACAGGCATCCAGCCCAGCGCAGCCTCTTCCAAGCTGTGCTACAAAGGACACTGCGCCCGCACACCCAACCCCCCGGACTCAGTTTCCTCCTATGTACATTTGGAAGGCAGATGCTGTAGTGGGGATCAGACATGGTACTTGCAATGTGCAACATGGGGTACATGTGCAGTATCACCGAGTAAGAGCACTGCTGCGGGAAAGGATGACAGGGACCCCCCAGTTAGGACTTCCTGGGCAGAACACCTCTTATTTGCATATGCCTGGAGGAGCTCATTTCCACACACTTTCATTCGTCCTGTGGCAGTCTTGGTAAGAATTCAGTCCCGTGCCCTTCCTTAGAACAAGCACAGAAGAGAAAGTTTGACAAGGCTGGTTGAAAACCAATGAAGGTAAAGACCTTTTGCATCTAAAGCAGTTGCCCTCCGATCGACGAGCCAGGATGCCCAGGAGTGTGTGCACAGAGGCAGATGCTCGAGCTGCACCAGGTCCTGGGTACAACCTGCATTCCTGGGGCTCCCTGGACTGCCCCCAGATCTGTGTTAGCATCCAAGCCTTGTTTACCGGGAGAAAGAGCTGTGGAGAAGCCACTGAAAAGCAGGAATCCTGATCAGGGACCAACTCACTTCCACACTCCAGAGAAGAAAGGGGAAGGTGTGGAATCCTGACATGGTTCATCTGTAACAGCTGTTTTCTCACTGGGAGCTCCACTAATGGTCACAGAGCAACTCGCAGGCGTGCAAGACTGAGTGTGTGAAGCCTCTTGCTATGAACTATCTCTGAAAGCAGAGTGAGGTCACCTAAGAAGCTCGGAGTGAGGGGAAATACTCATTAGCATAGGAATTTTTCTGGGGCCATGAAATGGCCAACTCATTATTTCCTTCCTAAATTCTTCTAAACCAAAAAAAAACACCTTGCTTTCCAAGAAATTTGGCTTGTTGGCAAATGCTTCATGTTTTAATTCAGTTTGGGGGATGAACTGGGAGAACGTGCCTTTAAAAATACACTGCCCTGCATCCGACCAGGAGAAATAAATTTCTCACTATCTTATTGTGTGTGTGCGTGCGCTTTTTTGTTTGTTCGTTTGGGGTTTTTTTTGGCCATTACAGAAAGAGACAGACCCCAGATTGTGGAAATATTTCCCTTTGTTTTTTTCCTTTTCCTTCTTTTTACAGTTTGTTTATTTTTCAAATTGACATGTGTAGAGAAAGTGAGTCGCTAGCACAGAAAGCACGTCTGGAATCCATTGGCCCCTGCCGGGCTCACCCCTCCCCGCAGATGCTCCAACTTGGAATGGAGGGAAGAGGTGTGGGGTGACGCACCTCTGAACCACCTTACAGAAAGTGTCGTATTCCTTCTCTGCAAAAAGAAAAAGGCTTGGTGTTGAAATGCCTTGAGGTAGACTTGAAGACCCCAACTGAATGAGGTTGAAGTGAAAACTCTTAGGTGTAGCGGGTCTCTGTTGAGTAGATGTAAGGGAAGCTCAGGTGTGGGCAGTGTACTTCAGGGGACAGGTCTGTGGGGGTCTGGGCCACATGAGCACAGTTTGAGAGTGAGAACTCTGCCTGTGGACATAAGCAAGGCACAGCTGTGTCGGAATCTGGGTTTGTTGGAAGACCACTGCCCATAAGCAGGAGCATCTCTGTCCTGAGTATCTTCTATAACATGCCTGGCTTTCTGAATGTGTACACGACTAGCCAGCACCCAGCCACACTTCTCAGCCTCAGGCTGTATTTTTAAGTATTCTGGTGGAAATTAAGTAGTGATCAACCTTTTACAATGGAAAGGCAGATGCTGGTCACTGCCAGCCCCAGACACCTATCTTTTAAAATAAAACAAAACGTGAGCATTTGTAGTGTGTAATGCTCACCCTCTATGTGGACTTCTCCAGCTCCCCGCAAATACCACTTGCAGGACCAGGGGCTAAGACCCATAAGCCTCTGCAGGGACCCTCCCATCAAAGCCCAACCTAGACATCAATGCTAGGAAATCCACGGTACTCCTTGGAAACACAGGCATGTGCTCACCACAACGACATCCTCAACCCATCCTAGCACCACTGCTAAGGTCAACAACACTTGGAAACCACTCCACGTCCACAACCAGGAATGAATGGAGGCTGTTGCATCCATCCACACGGTGGAAGCAATGGGAAGGAATTACCGGCATCTCCACGCATGGCTCACAGGAGCATCACATTGAGAGGACGATGCCAGGCACACTGTATATCATATGGCTCCATTTATATGAAGGTCAGACACAGGCTAAATTACCCTAGGGGACGAGACGTCCAGAGAATGTTACTATCTGGGAGTGGTTAGTGACTAGAAGAGGCCATGAGGGATAGGATAGGTTGGTCTCCCAGGAGCCCTGGTGCCCGCAGTGCCCAGCACCCCTGCAGTGACCAGCAGCAACAGGATGGATGAGCCAGGGAGGGCCGATGCCCCACCTCGCCATGAGCAGGACCTGGGAGGGGCAGAGCGTTCTTCCGGCAAACTCGGAGTCTGTGCTGCGCCCCTCGGGATGGAGGCCCGAACTCGCCCGTGAGATGGTTGGACTATGCACAGTGGTGTTCAGATGCATCCAAAATCAATCTGATCTTTAGCCCAGCACTTAACTCTCAGATAGGGTCTACTTTCTAATGTTGATAATCCAAAGAAAATAAGCTTTTAGATTCCAAAGAGAGATGGATATCTTCCAGTTACGCAAAATGTGGAGATTCACATTTAACAAAAGACGTTCTGAAAAAATGTGCTTCTTGAGCGATAAATATTTAATTAAGGGAAACTATAAATCAAGAATTAACGGGAAAATATGTTCACCTTCAAGATTCATGGTTTGGATGGGTTTCTGGCACATCTTAGACAATTTTTGTTTTGGTTATTTTCTTTCTGGTTATCACTTTTTATTGTTCCCTTTTGTTTCCTCTACTCAATTTTATCAAAACTCTATATATTCAGGGGGAAAAAAAGCTGATGTGAGTCTGCAAAGCCTGTGGTGTATTTCCTCTGCCCTTTATTTCCAAGAGAAGTCCAGATCCATCAGTTTTAAAGGGACTCACTTCCCTGCTATCCATACTATACAACCTAGTCGGAGGGGTGGAGACTGTCCAAGAGGTATTCAAATGCCGTGGAGTTATGGGGGAAACTAAGGCACAGGAGACAAACTTTGGACACACCCTGGTTTCAAAAGCCTTTCAGTTGCAGATGCCTAGAGCCCTTTCACCCCAGTGTGAGTGGGAATTCCTGTACAATTCATGTTCCTGTCCTTTTAGTCTTATTAGTATGTTTTTTATCATTCAGACTGCTCTGGTGCTGAGTCAGTTACCATTATAAATCCTCTTGTTATACTTGCCAATATCAGGTCCTGGGAGAGAAACCCCTGATGGGAAAGCAGATGTCTCAGAGGCATCTGAGGCAAACCCGACATGATGGTGTCATGGACAGAAGGGCGGCCACTTGGATGTGGCAGCAGGGGTCTGGCATGGGGGATGTTGCGTATGTAGGGCCCTCGGGCCAGCCATGTGACCCCATTGCTGTCGGGGAAATAGCCGCTCTCAGGATGCTGCTGCTTTGTGGCTCTTGGTGGAGCGGCACATGTGTTCCTCTTCCCTACCTTTGTGCCACGGCTTTTCCATGAATGAGCTCACACGTGGTGCAGTGGCAGTGCATCTGTGTGGGGATGCGGAGTACTCTCTCCGGGGTTGTGCTCTGGGGTGGCAAGTGGTGGAAAGATAACCAGGCGACTAAGTTCTCCTGTGCCTGGTTTCCCACGACAGATCTTCACGGTGTCAGCATGGGGATTAAATAAGGGGCTCCAGGGAAAGTGCTCTGAGAGTGTCAGCTGCTGCGCCTACTTCTACTCTTAAAAAGACAGCTTGCAATTTGTTTTAAAAAGTGGTGTGCGGGCTTCCCTGGTGGCGCAGTGGTTGAGAGTCTGCCTGCCGATGCAGGGGATACGGGTTCGTGCCCCAATCCGGGAGGATCCCACGTGCCGCGGAGCGGCTGGGCCTGTGAGCCATGGCCAATGAGCCTGCGCGTCCGGAGCCTGCGCTCCACACGGGAGAGGCCACAACAGTGAGAGGCCCGTGTACCGCAAAAAAAAAAAAAAAAAAAAAAAAAGGTAAAGAAAAAACTTCACACAGTCGGCTGTTGTAAATTAACCTCGTTTGATCTTAATTATATATTTAAATACTCAAACAATTTTAATTTAGAATAAGTGAGCTTAGTGAAATCCATTTCTGCTTTGGTAGCTGGGTCTGCTTCACTGTGGACATCACAGGAGGCTGATGGATAAAGCCACAGGTGGGTTGGGGTGCATCCAAAGTCCAGTGGGGAAGGACCATCGGAAGTCTGGCTCTTGGGTTTTCCGCCCCACCCTCTCACTAGTGCTCCCAGGTTGGTTTCTTTCAGTTCACACATACCGATTTAGTTTTGGCAGTTTAGACAGTTAGAGCTAAACTCTGAATTTTAAGCCAAACGCGAAAATCCAGTTAGTTGTCCTCTCTTTTCTTCCTTTAGTCTCAATAGCTGTTGATTCCACTTTTACAGGTTTGTATTTCTTCCTCCCCTGGCTCCATGCTCAGCTGCTCGCTAGGGGGGTGGCCATGTGGGCCGTGCGTGGCCTGTGCTCTTCTTCCTTTGGTGGCCATGTGGTCGGTTTCCGAGCTCTCCGTTGGGCAGACCTGGGGGCCGTCTAGACTCAATTTCTGGCCCTGGCCCTGCTACCCGGGGATCCCATCCAGGAAGTGTGAGTACTTCCCACAATGTTTCTCCAAAACCCACCAAGGACGTTTCAGAAATCGGACGGGCATTATTCCAGATTCTATTCTATTTTTTGGACCTGGCATAATACTGTTTCTCTCTCAGTAACTGGGAATAAGGGTTTACCAGCTCCTGTGCAGTAGATGAGTATGAACTGGTTAGCGTTCCTAAGTGCCTTGAGGCCCGCGCACCGTGATGAAGAGTGGCCACCGCTTGCCACAACTAGAGAAAGCCCTCGCACAGAAACGAAGACCCAACACGGCAAAAATAAATTAATTAATTAATAAACTCCTACCCCCAACATCTTAAAAAAAAAAAAAAAGAGAGATTTCCAGATGGAAGTATTACTTGGGTGTGTGTGTGATGGTGACGTGACTGAATGATGGCGGAGCTCATGCACTGAATTTCCCTCCTCAGCAACTGCAGACACAGAACTGCTCCCTCTGTCTCCATGGTCACTTAAGATCTTGACCTGTGTTAAAGGCCCCCTCTGGGCCCATGCAGACCAGCCGTCCAAATGCTTCAACATTTTTAGTGCCTTTCCCCAACTTTATTGTTGCCGTTGATCTTAGGTGCTGTTACTTTATCACTGGGCGCCCCCTCCTTTTATCTTTTTTCAGGAGCCCATTCTCAACACCCTAGCCGGTGTCTGGCTTGGATCACTATTGCAGCCTGAGCCGCAGGCTTTCTTTGCCCGGGAAATGGACGTTCCCAGGGCGCCCTCTGGTGGATTCTGGAGCTAACCGATCGTGAGTTCCAAGTGATGGCGACGGTTCTCACGCTGCACCCCAGACCCTACACCTCCAACGAGACCCTGCACAAACATTACAGCTATGTAGGCAAGCTGAAGGACAGGCTGAAGGACGCCCCCGAGGGCAGCACGCTCACCACCATTGTTTTCTTGATCATCTGCAGCTTCATTGTCTTGGAGAACCTGATGGTTTTGATCGCCATCTGGAAAAACAATAAATTTCACAACCGCATGTACTTTTTCATTGGAAACCTGGCTCTCTGCGACCTGCTGGCCGGCATAGCCTACAAGGTCAACATTCTGATGTCAGGCAAGAGGACCCTGAGCCTGTCTCTGACGGTCTGGTTCCTACGGGAAGGCAGCATGTTTGTGGCCCTCGGGGCATCCACCTGTAGCCTACTGGCCATTGCTATCGAGCGGCACTTGACCATGATCAAAATGAGACCTTACGATGCCAACAAGAAGCACCGCGTCTTTCTCCTGATCGGGATGTGCTGGCTGATTGCGTTCTCGCTGGGCGCCTTACCCATCCTGGGCTGGAACTGCCTGCACAACCTCCCTGACTGCTCCACCATCCTGCCCCTCTACTCCAAGAAGTACATCGCATTCTGCGTCAGCATCTTCACGGCCATCCTGGTGACCATCGTGATCCTGTACACACGCATCTACTTCCTGGTGAAGTCCAGCAGCCGCAGGGTGGCCAGCCCTCACAACTCAGAGCGGTCCATGGCCCTGCTGCGGACCGTGGTGATCGTGGTGAGCGTCTTCATCGCCTGCTGGTCCCCACTCTTCATCCTCTTCCTCGTGGATGTGGCCTGCAAGGTGAAGGAGTGTGCCATCCTGTTCAAGGCCCAGTGGTTCATTGTGCTGGCCGTGCTCAACTCCGCCATGAACCCGGTCATCTACACGCTGGCCAGCAAGGAGATGCGGCGGGCCTTCTTCCGGCTGGTCTGCACCTGCCTGGTCAGGGGCCAGGGTGCCCTCTCCTCACCCATCCAGCCTGCTCTCGACCCAAGCAGAAGCAAATCCAGCGGCAGCAACAACAGCAGCCCCTCCCCAAAGAGCAAGGAAGACCTCCCCCAAACAGCTGCCTCGCCCTGCATAACAGACAGAAACAAAACCCTGCAGAATGGGATCCTCTGCAAGTGAGGACGCCGGGCTCCAGGAACGTGGGGTCCTTGCATCTCCATGGAACGAGCAGCAGCTAACCCTGCAGCCACATTCTTATTGATTGCATGCCTCACCCACGGGGGCTATTACAGAGCTGGGACTCAGGAAACCTATTCTGCCAACAGCCTGCCTGTTGTGGACGTCTCTTAAGGAGGGAACCCAAGGAATTGCCAACCCATTTCAGTGTCGACAGCATGCCTTGTCCGTTTAGGCTCCAGGCTCTTCCAAATGTACCAAGCTGCCAATGTCATCAGTCACCTTACCCTGAATCCCACCGACCACTGTCTGCTGTGCCTAGAGAGGGAAGGTCGTGGACCACAGTGTACAGTGTGTCTCCCAGAACATCAGGATGATGTTTGGTAACTTTACACTACACTCTGCACAGGATAGATGCTGTATATTCGTCATTTCTGTGTTACAGAGCACTTGCGTTTCATATGTCTGCCATTGGTACATGCATAAGTCGCAGTACGTGATACTGTTACATAACAGGAAGTACAGGTATGTTCTGACTGAAGCACCAGGTATGAGGATATGGCTGGGTACTAGGTGGACACACTGGTCCCAGTCTCCTCAGACTGACATGAAGTCTCAAGTTAAGCAGGTTTTGAAAGCCCAAATCCCCCCCAAAGGGCTTGTCCGAGGCTGGTCTCAGATGTGTGGGTCTGACTCCAAACTGTCCTGAGACATACACTTGACAGCGTCTGGAGTATCCTGGTGAGAATGAGCAAGTTCTGTGGGCGTACATCCCCCAAGGGGACCTCTGCTTCTCTTCTGTCATTTGTCCCTGCAGTCTTAAGCACATCTAAAAGCCAAATCAGCCAAATTATGTGATTGTTTGGCATTTCTCCAAATCACAGAAAAGCCAGCCAACGTATTCCAGGAGGCTGTGCCCCAGACCAACCAAGAAAAGAACCCACGAGGGAGAAGCAGAGGACAGACCCCTGGCTCATTTCACCTTTCCAATGTAATGGTGAGTTTCTATTGAATTAGGAGAGGTTTGCAAGGCAGCACTGTGATCCTATGTTGAGTTTGAATCTGTATCAGAAAGCACCAAGTCAACAACTCCCTGCGTTGTCACAGCTGAGCAGCTGGGGTCGTCAGCAGCCTCATGGATTCCCGAAAGCTGACCCTGACCATGACTATTAGAGCAGTTTAATTGTGATCTGGCAGCTTGTGCTTTCTTCAAAGAAATATAGCCATACTGTACTCTTCCTTTTCAACACATGTTGACCCTGTATCACTGTTTACCTTAAGAAGCAATTACTTAGACTGTATTTTTGTACACAATCATCCCCAGTGATTCTTCATGCAGTACAAATGGGTGAAAAATACACAAATTTGTAGAGCTGTCATAAGCATATAGTTGATGTATTGAGTTCTTTGTTAAAAAACAAAAAACAGCCTTTAAAAGGATTCTTTCTTGGGTAAGCCTCACATCAGAACCCCCTGAAATTTTTAGGTTCAGTGGGAATTTTGCCTGAATAAAGACTAAAAGAGTAGTCTTAATACATGAATAACTTTTCAAAGAGAAAGGGACTCCTCTTTGTTATATGATGCCAGTTCCTCTTTATTAAGGAAGATTTCTGTGGGTCCTGGGTGATCATGTACCGACCAACATCTTTCTTAATTTTTGTTACTGATGAGATAAATCCTATTTGTAAGGAGATGCTCATCGGTGGCTTTTTTTTTTTTTTTTTTTTTTTTGCGGTATGCGGGCCTCTCACTGTTGTGGCCTCTCCCGTTGCGGAGCACAGGCTCCAGACGCGCAGGCTCAGCGGCCACGGCTCACGGGCCCAGCCGCTCTGCGGCATGTGAGATCTTCCCGGACCGGGGCACGAACCCGTGTCCCCTGCATTGGCAGGCGGACTCTCAACCATTGCGCCACCAGGGAAGCCCATAGGTGGCATTTTTGTTGTCCTCATTACGTCACTGAAAAGGAGCTGATTCTCTTGTCAATAGCATGAGAAAATCCAGGGCATTTCTGGAAAAGTTAAGCATTAAGATACTGGGATAAGAAAACAACAACAAAAAAATTGCCTCAGAGAGCCCAAATATTGAGTATTGCATTTTACCTTAGGTAGTGAAATGACTTAAGAAATTTATATGTTAGTTCTGAGTTGCTTGGGGGCCCCAGATGTCTGGCACTAATATTAATAACACTATAACTCAACTTTTTTTGAGGTAGTGCAAAACTTTCAATCAATCTGAATGAAAAATACTCCAAAAAAGTAATTGTGTTTATTTGATATATGCAAAAGGTAATCAAATTTAGTACCGATGTGTACATTCCTAACTAGCTAGCTGGAGATCATTTAGAAGTTGAGTATGTCAAAGCCACAGAGAACCTGTGCATTAGATCTCGTACAGTTAGTAACCTTTACTGTGTCCCATGTATGTTTGTTAAAAAAATAAATAAAACTGAAAGCCTTTGTATAAACTCATTCTTGGGAGTCCATGTGAGGGGCTATGTACACTGGGGCTGCCCCTGGTGATGTGCAAAGTGGCAGTGTGACCTCTCACTTGGTGCCAGTGTTTCTGTAGGAATTAAAACACTGAGAATTCCAATAACATTTCCCCTAGGCTTCCCACTAGCAGAGCTGGTGTTTTAGTAAACTTCAGTGTATTAGGTGCTATTCCACCAATTTTGGTAGGTCAATAGGGAAGATCAATGGACTATCCTTTTGATAGGGGGAAAATTGTAAGGGTCATGGCAGCCAAAGTACAGCTGAAAGAGATGGGATGATGGGTTCTGTTCCATTTGGTGTAATTGAAGCAACAGGAGAGACTAGATCAGAACTAACCCTTTCTCTAGCTTTCTCCGGCACAAATGGTAAGTTTTCACTTCTCCACCCTACATTCTACGTAGAAGGAGACCAGTGTATGGCATCACTAGTTGGTAGTGACATTCTGCCACCTTTGCTAACTGCCCAAGGCCGAGTGGACAGAAGTTAACATAAATCTCAACAGGAATGCCTTTGCCAGGCCACCATTTTCATCCCACACCTTTGGTGTCCCTGACGGGGTTCTGGTGTGATTGTATTTTAAGAGGTCTCCTGGGGAATAATTGAGAATATCTGCTTTCTATGGAAAGGTTTCAAACTCAACTCCTCTCCTTCATGAGGCAATACAAGATCCACCAAACAAATGAGAAACTTTTCACGATATTCTTTATTGCCCTCAGACCCACATTGACAGTTAACATCAGACTATTTAGAGAACGGTTGTTTCCACCCTTGACCCATGTTGCTTCTGCACTGGTAAAGAGCCTTTCACAGAAATGTAACAAGGTGTACTTTATAGAAAACTTCTAGTTAAATTACCAAGTCCATGCTTTTAAATGTATCTACGAGTGCAAAACTTCCACACCCAAATGTTTTTAGTATCTAAGTCAAATATCAAAGGGTTTGCTACATAATCAGAAATGCACACACCACTATTCTGAAAATGAAGGCACATTTTCCAATAACCAGTGATAAGAAGTGCAGCATTGCCTAAGTGGGTGTGACAGCCTCTGCCCCTGGGCCACAGTGATGGCATCCAGGGACGACATGTGGCATCTCCAGTTGGCTGCCCTAGAAGCTCAGGGGTGTGTCCAGCGTGGCAGCAGGCTCACAACTGGAAGCCACATCATTTACTGAAGGAGTGAAGTGGATTCACTGAATGTGAGGAGGGAAGGAACTTAAGCCAATTCTCTTTACCCGTTGTGTTAACAAATATCCCAAATGTTGGCCAAATAATTTAGGTTTTATTATTTTTCATAGAACAGAGATTAGAAAACTTGAAATTGGTTTTGTATTTCCACTCCTCAGAGATGTCCAAATACCGATTCTGTTCCAATATCAACGTAGAAAGTGGTAAATTGGCAATAAACCATAGACCTTCACAGTAATTCCTTTTTGTTTCACAAAAGTTAACGGAAAACAAAACACAAAATTTTCAAATATTTATCAATATGTATAATTTGCCATCCAAATGCTTTTTAAAAATTAATAAATATCTCATTATTACACATTAGATGTACACGGAGTTCTCTCCTAATCCTTGGATTTAAACATCAAATTTTAATTCTTATTTAGTTCTGGATACAAAGAAACATTCATGTACTTAACTTTACAATATTTATTCTGGAACAAGTTATATTCAAAAGTCAAATGAACAGAGACCATTCCACTTGCAACCAACATACAGCTGTTACAAAAAAGTTAATTCAGTGTTCAAAAATGGATTTGCCCATTGATTTCGGCTTTAGTTGTCACTTGATTTGTGGTTAGAAACTTTGGTTGTGGTAAAAATGTCCCAGACAAGTGTGAATTCATGACCTCAAACACCAGGGCCACAGTGTGTGTCCCACTTGCATATATTCCTGCCTACAGCATTTCAAGGTGAAACAACAAAAGAGAAACTTTACATTGCATGAGATGCAGGAAGGAGGCGAGAACAGGCAGGAGCAACCTCACCTCCGCCTCCAGCATCCCTCCTAACACCGACCATTTTTCATGCATGAGGGGGTCCCGGCCTCCTCCTGGGCCATCCACGCCTTGTCTGCCTGTTCTTACCCTCCCCATCCCGTCTGCAGCCTAGTTTGCAAAGCCTTCAGACTCCCCAGACCCACCCAGGAGTTCCACCCTCCAGGGTCCTAGTTGAAGTTGGCCACACCAGCCATCAGGCCTGTCACGCTCCCACACTCTTTGTGCGTTTATTTCCTACTGGACTATATCCTCAGGTAGACGGAACCTTTGCACACTCACAGGAGCCCAGAACAATGCCTACTTCACGTGAACTAACGTAAGATGAGGCCAAGAGAATGCTGGTAGAAAAGCCAACAAGCAGTGCGGCTATACCCAGGAAGACCACACTCGGCCCCCAAACACGCCTGCCCGGGCAGCCTCACCAACACCCACCCCTGCTTGTTTTTTTTACATGCTACTGGATGAACAGGGGATGTAGGTCTGGACGTGCTGCCCCCTCCCTTCTTTTTTCTTTTTCTTCCTCTGTCCTCCCATCCTTTCCTTTCCTGTCTTCCCCCATTGACTTCTCTTCCCTTGTGTCACTTTCCACAGTGGACCCCCCGTGACCCTCTTGTCCTGTTCCTGCAGCATCCAGGACCCTCCTCCCTGTGTCTGCAAATTCTAGGACATATCGGTCCCCAAACTCTCCACATTTGTGTAACTTTCTAGTTGTCCTTGTTAGTTAAAATACCAAAACCCAGGGAGGAGGCCCGAGGTGCAAATTGCCCAGTCAACCTGCGTGTGCACACATACAGACAGAGATGCACGTCCGTTGTAATCAATGTAGGTATATGCATGTGTATATATGTATATACAGACAGAGATGCACATCTGTCATAATCAGTAGATATATGTGTGTGTGTGTGTATATATGTATCTATACATATGCAATTGATATTCACAAGTCCTGGTATAAAGCTGCAATTTTTCTGGCTGCTATAAAATATGCCAGTTTTAAAACTGTTTATTTGTTGCTTGCAAACTTATAAATATATATAAACTCCATTATAAATAAATTGTGGCTGGCAGATGGCATTTTATCTGCCAGCAATGATTGCATGGAGTTATAAATGCTTATTAATCCTCCACTTTTAAACTCACAGCATGGACGCTGGGATCTATAACATGAAGTGGCATGAAAACATAATCATACATTAGAGGGGAAAAACCATCAATGAGACAGGTAAGGGCTAGCAATTCGCACCTGAGGATGGTTCTCAAAGTCAAGACTGCCTACCAGCTTCACCCACAATTTATTAGAAAGGCAAATTCTCTGGCCCCATCCAGAACTACTGAGTCAGGAACTCCGGGGAGGACCCCCGATGGCTCTGATGCCTGCCTTTCACCCCAAGTCTGCTTATGAAGGCCTGTCTCTCTGCCAAAGGATTCCCTGGCTTGGTGTGCATAGGACTGGCCAGGACACTGGAGCTAGAAACAGCCTTCCACCAGTGCTGGGCTGTTTGGGTAAATATCTAGCTCTCTCCCCACGCTGGTGGATTAGCTCTGAGGTATGTCCAGCCCTGCCGCCCTCAGTCCCCAGTGCAATTCGTTAGCCACATCCTGGTGACTTGCCTGACCATGCCTTCCTCATCAGCTTCCTTCCTTTCCTCACCCCTAAGTCTACATAGGCTCTGAGCTTCTCTCAAGGTCTGCTTCTGAGGGACCCCAAACTAAACAAAGGAATAGAAACACTTCCTTGTCCGTGTGAATGACTCACGCCTTTATGCATTTTGGAAAAAAAGATGGAACATAAATGTAAACTCAAGGAGGGAAGCACTACTGGCCATTTTCCATCAGGGGCTGAGCTTTATGTACAAGCCCTAAAGGACCCTAATAAGTCCTGCACTCTGTCCTAGATTCAGTCACTGACTGTCGCCACCCTCCAGCAAGTCAATTGGTTCTGGTTTCCTCACTGAAAAATGGGTCCCTCCAGCTATATTATCCCAGAACGCTCCCTTACTTGCTGTCCTCTGAGGAGCAGGGACAGTTCCAGGTTAACAACACGTGCCAGTCGTTTTTCCACTTCTCTTTCTCAGGACCAACTTAAAGTTTTTACTACAGAACCCTAGAGTATCATTCTGAAACCCAAGGCCAAGATCTGTCTGTGTCCTACAGTTACCTATTTACAATCTTTCTACAATCTCCTTCCCACTTCCCACTGGGCTGTCATCGTTCACAGAAAGGCATTTATGGATGGCGTCCTTACATACTTGGCCAGCGAGAGAGCACAGATGTACACTTTTGAGAGTGAAGCATCCCAGGAAACAACTGTCCTCCATGCTTGCACATAGTCACCGGCCCCCACAGCCTCTCAGGACAGGGACTGCACAGCCTGGTGGTGCATGTGGAGAGCCAGGGCTCAGAGAAACTGAGCAACCGGCTCAAGGCCACATGGCTCTGTGCATATGGGAGCCAAGGTAGGCTGTCCGGGGAGCCTGGGATCCAAGGAAACGTGTGACTGGCCTTTAAGAAGCGACCGATTCAGGGAAATAAGGACCAGGACATTCGTTTTCAAGTGTTACTTATATAAAGGAGTCACCCAGGCATCTGATGCTACCTGAAAGGAGAGCTCCATTTCAGGAAGCGGGCATCTTCAGGACAGCAGGCTGGACACAGAGCCAGGAGACATGAGTCGACACTGTCCCCAAGCACGGGGCCCTTTCAGGGGGCCGCACAAAGTGCTGTTTCATCCACTCCTCTCCCAGGCCTGCCCTGCTTTCAGCCAGGACTTTCCCTTCGCACTCGGCTTCTCACCTTCTGTCCTCATTGGAAATGATCAGTGCTACCCTCCTCCATCAGTAGAACCCCAGTTGGGTCTTTGTCCAGCAACCCCAACAGCTGAGATGGCCCAAAACAGAATCATTGCTCAAATGAAACACAGGTAAAGGCCAGGCAGGCTCCCGGTCCTCTGGCCTCTCAAACATAAAAAGTCCAGAAGTGGTGGCTTAAACATAGGATTTAGGTGGGGAGTTATTTGATTTGAACACACCATCTGACTGTCCACCTGCTGCTTCTTTTTTTTTTTTGGCTGTACCATGTGGCTTGCAAGATCTTAGTTCCCCAACCAGGGATCGAACCCTTGGCCCCGGCAGTGAGAGTACCGAGTCCTAACCACTGGACCACCAGGGAATTCCCCACCTGCCTCTACTATGAGCTGTTCAGAGTATCCCTAGTAGTCAGGCGTCAAAGCTGACTGAAACCAGTGACCAGCGGCCCCACAGAAGTCCCGCAGGCTCCCAGCAGATAGGAGTGTCACTGGAAAGCACAGCTAATTCAAACAGGATGGTGTGGGTAGGAAGGGGAAGGGGGGTCTCCAGAGCTACTTAGCAAGATGGGCCATTTTAGGACTGCTGGACCCTGCCTGGCTCTCCCGTCAGACACAGAGGCCTGGGTCAAGTGGCAGGGGGCCCACGAGAGGGGCAGCAGGTCCTGGCACACTCCGAGGGCCCAGGGTGGCCCGGCACGGCGCTCAGTGACCACGCCCTGGGAGTTGGAGGCCCTGGAGCTGCCCCGACTGTGGCTGCAGTGAAGTTTGCCTCTGAATCCCGAGCTCCCTATGGAGCAGAGCTCGGAGAAGCTTTGAGAGAGTGGAACAGCTCTGCTGCCCACCGACCCTGTAGCCTTGAGCAAGGTGGGCACTACCTGAGCCTCAATTTCCCCATCTGTGAGTGAGGCTCCGTGATACCCAGCATGTGGCATTAAGGAAGAGACGAGATGACCCAGGTGAGCTCTTACATGCTTTACATGCTTTACAAATGGGAGAAAGCAAAGACTAGAAAATTGCTGCTACACCTCAAATCTGCTCCAATGGCTACAAAGGAGTGCCAGTTATGTCCCACTAGCACTGTTCTGTGGGAAGCGATCTTAAAACCTGAGCTTAAAAATACATATTTCGAATGAATATTGAAACAATATTTGATCCCCCATTACTTTTAATTTTCTAAATTGATTCTCATGCAAAAAAACATATATTGCTTATCACCATTGAGATAAACGCTAACTTCAGAGCAGAGAGCTACTAAACCTGCAGATTACCATTTCTTATACTCCCAAGAGAAAAACAAAACAGATCAAATGTTCAGGGGCTCTCAGTTCTTAACTCTTGTTTACTACTTTCCTTTGCCCTTAACATGAGCGTTTTGGCCTTATGCAGGGGGACGTGCAAGTCTGTTGAAAGAAGTCATTTTATCCATTTTTATATGTGTGTACACTCGCACACAAAGAAGGATCATGCATCCCCACGGAGGTCAGATTTTTATGTATACGTCTGCAGGGCTGCAGGCCTCAAGGAGACAGAGTGCAGGGCAATTCTCACAGCCACCCCAAAGTCTACATTGTCACAGGGGAAGAGTCCGACCTAGCTGCTGTCCGGCATCCCTGTTCAGGCCCCACTGCTTTTGGATAACTTGGAGCAGGGTATCTGTTCTGCACCTGAAAACAGACCATTCTAGGAAGAGGCAGAGCAGTCTAGATTAGTGCCAGACTCCCCATAAATTTCCAATTCACTGCAGAACATTCTAGAAGATTGAAGCCACTGTCAGCTTTGGTTCATTGGACCTTCAAAGGGTAAAAACTCCACAGAAGGCTAACATGAATCCTTGGACCTGCCCCAAGCCATCCTCAGCCAACAGGTCTACCCCATCCTCCCATCCTGGCCATACACACCCTCTAAAAGTAGAAACAGGGTTCACGCACGTAGCATTAGAACTTTGTGGAATTAGCGCTCATTAGAATTTTTAAAATCTACCGTTAACTCCACATTCTGGAAGCATCAAACTTACTACTCTCCAATGCTAAGTGTATGCAGAGAGTCCTTCCGTTGCACTGATGAAGGGGGTGCTGCCCGCAATGGATTTCACTGGGACAAGAGCCAACATTGCAGCACAAGTGAGAAGGTGCCAACGAATGAGTGAATCCTTCCATCTTTTAAAAGACAGCACCTGTTAAATCATATGGTAATCTCAAGCCAAACATTTTTTAAAAGTTAGAAACACTGTCGACTTCCTAACACCAAACCACCCAGTAGGAAATCAGTGTTTGATCCCGAAGGAAGGAGCCGGGACAAAGCGCTGCCCAGGGCATGAGCCCTTTTCATGAAGCAATTGGGAAACAATTGTAGAGACAAACCAGCCAATTTACCACCAATCACTCCAGAAGTGGGACCTCAAACTGATTCCCAAAGCTCTTGAGCCTGGTCCCGAGCTTCAGGCAAACCTGAATCAGCCACAGCTGATGGAATGTCTCCAGGCAGGAACTCTGAGCACATGTGTTTGCACCCGTCTTCCACAGATCGTACACATGCTTCTTCCTCTACTGAATATAAAGGGGGCGGGGTTTTACTAGCAGGTACTGCAGCAGCCCGTTGGCTAAGAGGATGTACAAACCCCCATCTACCCCTCTACACATCCTCATTTTGTCCTTATACAGATAAAAACAAAGGAAGCATTTACCTGTCAAGATCTTGATCAGTGAGGCTTATTTTGTGCCCTATTTGTCAGTAAAGTGGATCCCCAAGAACCCCTGGACAACCGGGGTCATGGGAGATGGCATTCCTGTGCTCAGCACTACCTGAAACAGCTAGAGTAATGCCTACTCTTCAGTGCAGCAGCCCTAATCTCTGGTGCTGGAAACCCCATGCACACAGGTGTGATGCAGGTAGCCTGGGAGGCGTCGCCAAGGAGGAGGGACAGCCATGAGGACCAGCACTTCACAGGGCTTTACGTGCAGAGCATAGACAGCATCTTGCCTTATTCTATTACAGTCCCAAGTGTTTATTACTGACCCTCCTGCTGCTTCTATTCCCTGTATTGTGCTTAGTAGGTAACACCTTCCCAGTGGACTTTCCCAGTGGAATGGGTCAGCTGAATTAACATTTTGCCCGGACAACTACAGTCAAACTTTGTTTTCATTAAAAACATACAGCACGGAACATCAGTCTTACATCTTTCTTAGTCTTAAAAAATATAAATATAGAGGGATAATTTGTACAGGATGTATAGATATGTACACCTTTAATATGCACATGAGAATTCAGAACAAGTTTATGAAACTTGCACTTTAGGGAGGCCTTCCTCCTGGGGCTTTTGAACAAAGCTCTGAGCTAGTGGGCAGATGCTTGAGTTCCCATGGCCCAGTACCCATCTACCGGGAAGAAGTGAGCCCTCCTGACTGCAGGTGCAGTGTCGGGACGGGGCAGCTGGCAGGTCACGGGTTCCTCTCCACCGGCTGCTGAAGGCAGAGCTCGCTCCCGGCAGAGACAATGGGCAGGCTGTTCTCCAGGTGGTGGTTGATGAGGTCGTTGATACTGTCAAAGATCCTGTCCTTTGTGCGGATCTGTGAGGGTGCAGAGGGAAGGTTAGCACCACCCACAGGCAAAGGAAGGAGAACGCCCCCCACTGGGAGTCAGAACTGGAGACGCAGCCTCCTTAGCGACACAGGGTTTCCTTGTGCTTTCAGAGGTGGTGTCTGCTAAGTCCCTGGTCCCTGTCACTGGCCAGTATATTCAGTCAGTTCATCTGTCCACCCCTCTGGGACTGAGCCATGTCCTCCCCCACCTTTAGCAACCAGGGGCCGTGGTGAGATCCTCTGCATCCCAACAGCCTCCTCTCTCTGGCTCCCCTCCTGCCCTCATGGGATTCATCCCAGAAACCTCTGTCCTGCACTACCCAGCGGTGTCTGCAGGCTCCCCTGCCCCTGCCACCTGCAGGCCTTTGCCCGGCGGTACTGGCCCAGACAGCTTCTTCCACCTGGGAACCTAGCTCAGCCTCCAGGTCAGCACCTTCAGGCCCCCGTCCTTCCTCACCACCCCTCCCCAGGCCAGCTGTCAGCATCCTGCGCACCTGCCAGGAAGGAGCCCACAGTTGTGAGGAGGGGCTCCAAGTTCCCACTGGAGGGTGACCCTTGCTGGGATGGAGGGGCAGTGCTGCACGTTTCTGGTCACTCAGTTCTAAAGCTTAGTAGGGTGCCTGTCCATGAACTTCTCCTGAATAGATGAAGGCCTGAGATGGGGTGAGGGTGCTGGGTGGCACTTTGCCTCTTCCCTCTGCACAATGGCCCTGTGCTCTGGTCCCTGGGGGCCACCAGTCCCCCCACCCTGAGCCGGTACACTCACAGTATAGACCACACTTGAAGGAGGCAGTATGAGTTCTGGCCAGGAGCAGTGTCCAAGCATGCTCCGGATGCAGCCCCGGGGGCCTACTTCTTTGAGAGGGAACGGAGACGGGGCAGGGAGCAGGCCCCTGGCTGTACCCACTAGTGCTCCAGTCCCATTGATGACCCTCACAATGGGTCTGGGATGCCTGGGTACCCCAACCCCTCTCTCCAGCCTCATTGCTGGGACCCATCCCTCCCTTGGAACAACCAGGGAACAACCATCCCTCCCTCAAGGATCTGAAGGCACATCTATTCTCCTCAATTATTTGTCCCAATATTCTTTCCCCAAGTTATTTTTTTCTTAATTTTATTGGAGTATAGTTGATTTAAAATGTTGTGTTAGTTTCTGCTGTACAGCAATATGAGTCAGTTATACATAAACATATATCCACTCTTCTTTAGATTCTTTTCCCATATAGGTCATTACAGAGTACTGAGTAGAGTTCCCTGTGCTATACAGTAGGTTCTTATTGGTTATCTATTTTATATATAATAGTGTGTATATGCAAATCCCAATCTCCCAATTTATCCCTCCCCCGCCTTTCCCCCCTGGTAACCATAAATTTCTTTTCTGCATCTGTGACTCTATTTCTGTTTCGTAAATAAGTTATTTGTAACGTTTTTTAGATTCCACATATAAGTGATATCATATGATATTTGCCTTTCTGTGTCTGAATTACTTCACTCAATATGACAATCTCTAGGTCCATCCATCCTTCTCCAAGTTCTTAATCTCACTCTCCTTTCCTAATGTGGCCACCCTTTTTTCTCCCCCTCCATCAACCCACCAATGGGATGTCCATCTCTGGGCCTTCAGTCCCATATCTCATTCTCTCTCTAAATCTATGCTTCAGGTGTGTATATCAGAAGCCCCTGCCCAGGCCATCTGCCCTGGGCTTTAAACTTTTTAAAATTAGGATGCTCTCCTCTCGTGGGTTCCAACTCTGATGTGAGGCTCCTCCCCACCCACCTCTGTAAGCACTGAAGGGGAAGAAACTTCCCAGGCCATGGGGTCCCCTGACTCTTGGGCATTAAGCCTCAGTAAGGGTGTAATCTGATGGGCACATTCAGAATAAAATCTTTTTGCAAGACTTTCTGGCATCTTTGCATCAAGGTTGTTTAATCCTCCTGGGGCTCCTTAGAATTCCCCACCCAGAAAGACCCCCTGGGTAACACAACAGGCCCCTTCCTTGGATGCTGAAGGCACCCAGGAGCTCAGCTTGAGCCTAGTATTATCGGGGTGTTGCCTTTACATCATTGACTCCTCATTTCCACTTCTTAATGATTAACACTCATTTATGTTCTGGGGCAATAGAGACAGATGAAGAAGGATTTATGTTGGGAGAGTGTCTGGGACAGTGGTCTAAACCTGGGCTCACGCTGGCATCACCTAAGTTGCTCTCAGTAACCCCATGCCTAGGCCAACTTCACCAGGAGCTTGGGATGGGGCCTGGGCACTAGCGTGTTGTATGTTCCCTCCATGATTCCAACATGCTGCCAAGCTGAGGACCACTGGTCAGTGTTTTTGTAGTACGTAGGCTGGCCAGTATAAACATGCACACATATAAGCACACAGAAGAGTAAGCCATATAAAGAAATAGGCAGTTTACTTCACTCCTATAAACACTTGCTGAAACTCTGATCTGGCTCCTGCCCAGAGAACTTGCAGCCCACAGAGCCATCTGTGTGGACTCACCTGCCATGTGCTGGAAATGCCAATGACTGATTTTAAAAGCCCAGCAGCCCAGACAAACCTAGGACAAACTTCTCCAGATACATAAAGGGATTCTGCTACAGTGATGACACATGAATGTTAACCCCAGAAAACTACGTTAGGCTTTGCATAGCAAAAAAGCATATAAAAGTGAGGATGAGAGCCTTTGTTTTAGTTCAATACGCATATATTGAAAATGAAGAAAAATCTGAAATCAATAATCTAAGCTTCCACTTTAGGAAACTAGAGAAGGAAAAGCAAGTTAAGTTCAAGTTAAGTAAAGGGAAAGAAATAATAAAAATTAGGGCAGAAATCAATGAAATTGAAATAGGAAATCAATACAGAAAATCAATGATCCCCAAAGCTAGTTCTTTGAAAAGATAAATAAAATCAATAAGCCTCTAACCAGGCTAAGTAAGAAAAAATGAAAGAACACACAAATTACTAATATCAGAAGTGAAAGAGGGGTCATCACTACAGATCTCACAGACGTTAAAAGGATAATAAAGGAATATTACAAATAACTTGAAGCTTTCCCAGTAAGACCAGGAACAAGGCAAGGATGTCCCATCTCATTACTCCTTTTCAACATCATAGTGGAAGTCCCAGCTAATACAACAAGTCAAGAAAAGGAAATAAAATGTATGCTGATTGGAAAGGAAGAAATAAAACTGTCTTTGCTTACAGATGATATGATTGTCTATGAATAAAATCCAAAAAAATCAACAGCAACAACAACCAAAATACAAACAAACAACCAAACATTCCTGGAACTAATAAATGATTGTAGCAAGATTGCAGTATAAGAGGTTACTATACAAAAGTCAGTTGCTTTCCTATGTATAAGCAATGAACAAGTTGAATTTGAAATTAAAAACATAATACTATTTATTGGGTTGGCCAAAAAGCTTGTTTGGGTTTTTCCCAAAACATCTTATGGAAAACTCCAAACAAACTTTTTGGCCAACCCAGTATAGTAGCACCCCCAAAATGAAATACTTAGTTATAAATCTAACAAAATATATACACAATTATATGAGGGAAACTACAAAATTATGAGAGAAAGTTTTAAAAACTAAATAAATGCAGATATATTCGGTATTCATGGATTGAAAGACTCAATATTGTCAAGATGTCAGTTCCTCCCAACTTGATCTATAGATTCAATGCAGTCCCAATCAAAATCCCAGCAAGGTATTGTGTATATTGACAAACTTATTCTAAAGTTTATAGGGAAAAGCAAAAGACCAAGTGTAGCCAACACAATACCAAAGGAGAAGAATAAAGTTGGAGGACTGATAATACTCAACTTCAAGTTTTACTATAAAGCTTCAGTAATCAAGATAGTGTGGTATTAGTGAAAGAACAGACAAATAGATCAATGGAACAGAATAGAGAGCCCAGAAATAGACCCACACAAATATAGATGACTGATCTTTGACAAAGAAGCAAAGGCAATACAATGGAGTAAATATTGTCTTTTCAACAAATGGTGCTAGAACAGCAAATCGTGCTAGACAACCACATGCAAAAAACTGAACCTAGACACAAACCGTACACTCTTCACAAAAATTGACTCAAAATGGATGATAAACCTAAATGTAAAATGCAAAACTATAAAACTCTTACAAGATAACATAGGAGAAAACCTAGATGACTGTGGGTTTGGTGATGACTTTTTATTTATGATATCAAAGGCATGATCCATGAAAGAAGGAAATGAGAAGCTGGATTTCATTAAAATTAAAAACTTCTGCCTTTCAAATGACACTGTCAAGACAATGAGAAGACATGCCACAGATGGGAAGAAAATATTTGCAAGAGACATATCTAATAAATAAAATAATATATAATAACAATAAATAATAAAATAATAAGTTTGGACTATTATCCAATACAATATTCTACTATACAAAGAACTCTTAAAACCAACAATAAGAAAACAAACAACCAGACTTAAAAATGGGCCAAATCAAGAATACATAATGGGGAAAAACAGCCTCTTCAATAAACGGTGTTGGGAAAACTGGACATACAAAAGAATCAAACTAGAATACCTTCTCACACCATATACAGAAATAAAATGGATTAAAGGCTTAAATGTAAGACCTGAAACCATAAAAATTCTAGAAGAAGACCTAGGCAGACACTCTCTGATATCGGTTTTAGCAATAGTTTTTTGGACATGTCTCCTCAGGCAAGGGAAATGTAAGCAAAAATGAACAAATGAGATTACATCGAACTAAAAAGCTTTTGTACAGTGAAGGGAACTATTGACAACAAAAAAAGGCCACCTATAGAATGGGAGAAGATATTTGCAAATAATAAGCCCAATACAGGGTTAATATCCAAAATACACAAAAAACTCACACAACTCAACATAAAAAAGAAAAATAACCTGATTAAAAATGGTCAAAGGACCTGAATGGACATTTTTCCAAAGAAGACATACAGATGGCCTGTTGGCCAACCGGCATGGAAAGATGCTCAACATCACTAATCACCACAAAAATGCAAATTAAAACCACAGTGAAATATCACCTCACACCTGTCAGAAGGGCTATTGTCAAAAAGACAAAAAATAACAAGTGTTGACCAGGATGCGAAGAAAAGGGAACCCTCCTACACTGTTGGTGGGAATGTAAATTGAGGCAGCCACTGTGGAAAAGCAGCATGGAGATTCCTCAAAAAATTAAAAATAGATTTCCCATGTGATCCAGCAATTCCACCTTACTGTCCTAGCAGTATCTTCAAGGGTGGGAGCAGCAGTGGAGGTGGGAAGTGGTGGGTCAACCTCAGGATGTTAATTTTTGGAGTAGAATATCAGGTTTGGGATCTGAGGGCACAGGAGAGACTGAGTGAAGTCTCTGAGCTCTTCTCACCACTCCCCTTCATTGATTCTGGACGTTTTCTCCATCAAGGTTGACTAAGCCAGATGTGGACATCTGTCAGAAGGGACACCCTATGCCCGGGTTTTGCTCTGTAGTCTGGGCTCTTCACCTTGATGAGCAGTGGAAGAGGGCAGTGGTGGACGTGAGTGCCATGAGGATGGGGTGATGCAGAGGGCAGTCATCCAGGAGGGCAAAGGAAAGGACAGCTAAGTTGCAGCCTGGTCTGAGCCACCTGATCACCTCACAGGTGAGCCTCCATGACCTCGCAGATGTGGGGCTGCTTGATCAGCCCTTTGGAACTCTAACTTTCCAGCAGTATTGAGTTTATGAACTTTTGTTCTAACTGTTCAGAAAGTATAATAATTCCTTGTTGCTTGTATCAACTAGCACAGCAAATTCTACCTTAAAAATAATTTTTTAGGAGCTCTGTAGATGGATAGAATTGTAGTCTCTCTAAATGCAGAACTTTCATCCCAGGAAGATCCTCCGGGGCCCTGCTAGTTCTAAGTGCTCACCTCTGTGAGGCTTCCAGGGTGCCAGCTGATAAGGCACTGCTCAAGAAAGTACCAAAAAAGTCCTAATTCCAGCTTAAAGGAGGAAGGCTGGGGCACTCAATGCATCCCCAAGCTGTCTGACCCTGCAGCGCTCACCACCGGCGACCATGCCAAATGTACTTTGTTGGGGGAGAACCCTGGGCCCAGAATGCAGACCCAGGGAGGACAGAGCCATCCCACAAAGCTAACCTGATAACTTTGTGAAAATCTGTGAACACAGAGCAAACTAGGAAGAGAAGAAGCACAGAGTAGCGTGAACAGCAGGCTCTCCTGCAAGCCTGCCTGGACTGCTGAGAAGCGGAGGTTGGACGCTCACCTGCGTCCTTACAGGTGAGGCTCAGCCATCCCTTTCCCAGGATAGAAGCTGTGTGCCTTTTGCTCCCTCTAGTGGCTGGCAGAACACACTGGCGAAGAAATTGAACTGAGAGCTGGAAGCTTCCTTCAATATTATCTGGTGTTGCCCTCCCCAAACATTTTCTTCTTAGCCATGAAGCAACCCTGTGACACAAAGCCCCAGGCAGAGGCCCCAAAATGTACAGGCCAGGAAGGATGCGTTCACCAGACTGTGGTTCTCAGCTTGAGCAGCATCAAAAGCCCCTAGGGTCTTCTGGAAGCACAGACTGCCTGACACCCCCACCCCAAGAGATTCTGACTCAGCAGGTGAAGCCTGAGAATTTGCATTTCTAGCAGGTTCCAGCGGACAGGGGACCCCACTCTGAGAACCACTGGGCGAGAAGAGTACAGCTTGAAGCTCTGTTGGTCTAATTGCACTTGTTGACAGGAACGTGACAGTACCTGCCCTGTTCATTCAGCCCCTCCACCCACCCAGTATCAAAACAGAAATGATGGGACATTCTCAAGATGCTCCACTGAGATGCAAACCAGCCAGACCCCAGCGCTTTCCTTCGTCACCCAGCTGGGTGCCAAGCAGCATTCTGTGTGCTTTGTGAACTACCATCGGACCTCCCCCCCAGCCCCCAAGATAACTGTCTGGTGTAGTGACAAGAAGCCAGTTTCAAGCACCTGGGTTCACCTCCCCACCTGTCACCTCCTAATGGTGCCCTTTAGGGCAAGTTACTGACCTCTCTGAGCCTTCATTCCCATGTAATCATAATATAATGTTATCATAATAGTCCTACTTCATAGGATTCTCATCAGAAGTAACTGATTAATGTGCATGAAGAATTTCACACAGTGCAGGGCCCCTAGTACATGCTCAGTAAATGTTTGCTGTTCCTGTTTTTCATACCATACTGAGCAGTTTAAACTTAGCCTGAAGGCAACAGTCATCCTGGAGAGATTTAGAGCAGGGAATGACATTAGCGGAGCCTCCTGCTGGCGGTGAAGGGTGGGGGGAAATGCACTGACAATCCAGGAAGAGAGGGACACTTTCAGAGATATTTAGGGGATTGGTCAGTCAGAGAATGTGGAGTGTGAGAGAGAGGTGCTGGTGGCAGAGGCTTGCTGACTGGGCAAGCCATGGGAAGGCATCCAGGGGGCAGCTGGGGTGAGGAGCCGGGAACGATGGATGATACCTTCCCCTTTAGACGTGGTGGGCTCAAGTTGCCTAGAACACTTAATGTGGAGTTGCTCTGTAGGCATTTAGAAGTTGTGCATTTAAAAATGGCACATTAAGGGAGTTCCCTGGGGGCCTAGTGTTTAGGATTCCAGGCTTTCACTGCCACAGCCCGGGTTCAATCTCTGGTTTGGGAACTGAGATCTCACAAGCCACGTGGTGCGGCCAAAAAAAAAAAAAAATCATGCCTTAAGGAGTACACTCAATCGATGACAAAATGATTACATTCAGCCCCGTCCAAAGGGTGGCACTAGAACAGGCAAAGCTGTCAGTTGAAGATGTCTCCTGATGAAAACTCTGATTCCACAGGAACAGTTGCACATACAGACCTTCAGCCCTCTGTCTACTGTCTCAGCTTTGGCTGGATCCACTGGAACATCCTCCCGCCCCCAAAAGTTCATGCCTGAATGCAACCTAACACAGATAGGATGTAGACCCACCCTGGCCACATTGCATGGCTTCTTCCAGACTTGAAATTAAGGTGCAGTCCAGGTCCCTCCTAAACCCAATGGCTACAGTGCTGGCTCCACATCAGCCCCCGGTGCTGCAATGCCAAGGGTCATACTTGGAATCTTGCACGCCAATTGCTTACGTTTTCCAATTGATGCCTTGCTCCACATGAACACTAATTTTCCATCCAAACTGTAAGCTTGATCATGAATCCCTGCACAGCTGGGATCCTGGAGATCTTCCAATCTCCCCCTCCCACCCCATGGTTTCCCTGACCAGCCACATCCAGGGTGAGGGGGACTATTTTGGGCTGCCTGGCTCTGGTTCCTTCTAGGTGTAATGTCCCTTCTTTTTCCAGTTCCAAGGTACTAAGGAGCCTCAATCATCCCCAGGTTTGCCCAAAGTCAGCAAAGTCTGTTTCTGATAATAGAAGAGAAAAAAGTAGAAGCCTGACCACGGTATCCAAAAGGGAAATTCATAGGAAATGTTCACCAATCAGGGTTTCTTCAGAGCCATGCCAGAGAAGCACAGAAATGTTGTGGACACATTAGCTCCAAGCTCCCCTAGGGCACTGGTGTATTTACAGAAAAAAAGGAGGGAAGGTCCCTTACCAAATATTGAGTGGGGAAGATACTAAAATGTACCTATGTGTTTTTACTTCTTTAATTTTGTAATTGTTGATAGAAAATAGAGGTGGGTGAATAGCTGATGTTTTACATCATTAAATGATTCTCTTTTTACAA
The DNA here is from genome assembly GCF_005190385.1 of Monodon monoceros. Lineage (NCBI taxonomy): Eukaryota > Metazoa > Chordata > Mammalia > Artiodactyla > Monodontidae > Monodon > Monodon monoceros. The sequence goes on along the minus strand of NW_021703782.1, from coordinate 22,027,391 downwards.
GAAAGGCATGAGTAAAGAAATTCTAATTTAAAATGTAAGGCTGAGTATAGGTATTGTCTTATCCCATCTTCGCCAAACCCAGTGAAATGACAGTAGAGGAATAAACTTCTAAAACAAAAGAGAAGGAGGTGGATTGCCAGTGGATACTGTAACATCAGCACACTGTGGTCTAGCAGAAAAGAGGAAGCCTGTTGAAATAAAAGAGTGAGGAGGAGGGTAGCTTAGAATGTAGAGGGGAGGGCGGATCCTGCAGCTGAGGAGAGAGAGGAGCAATGGTGGGAGGGAGAGCAGTTAGGCTGCCTGGAGAATGCTCCAGAGTAATTTAGCCAGCAGCTCCACCACCCCCTCCTTCCCCTTTGCCTCCTTATAGCCAAACTAGTATTTTGCCTTCAGGGAAGAAGCCAGAGAATGTTTATCCAAAGAAATTAAATAAGACGTCTGGGGGAAATTAAGGCTATAGGAGGGTAAAGGTGATTCCAAGTAAAACGCTCCTGGGAGGTACCCAGCGTAAAAGTCCGAGCCCCCTCCCCTCCTTCTCACCCTACAGTCCTCTAATCTGTCATACAACAGCTTCCTTTCACCTAATCCCCTCCAAAATATCCCTACCCCATGCCTCACCCACCACACACACATAATCTCAGTCAGTCTTCAATGCTAATGCCAGGGAAGACTAGAGGGAAAGATACCTAAATGTATTACAGCAGAGGAGATCCATCCCAGGAAAATCAATCCAGCCTCTTGTTCTTATATATGGCAAGGAAATGTACTGGGCATCTTAAGAATGTCAGTACCATGAAAAGAAAAATCATGATAAGCAAACAAACACCTGACCCCACAAGTTAAGTTGGAAAATAGACAAAATATTTAAAACAACTCATATTAATAACACCAGAAAGTAAAAATGTTCTTCTTCTTTTTAACCATTAAAAAGAACAAGATGCACAAAAAAAGTAAAACAATCAGAAGATAACAAATTTTCCTTTAGAAATTAAATATACAATTTGTAAAATTATACATATAATAAGTTTGGAAGATCATCAAGGAAAGCTTTCAGAACATAGAGCAAATTTTCAAAGAACTGGAAACTTGCAGGAAAGAAGAGACAGAAGATCAGTCCAAGAGATCCATCCCCTCAACCAGGTGTTCTAAGGGGAAAGAATAAAGAAGGTAAGAAATTATCAAAGAAATAATATAAGGAAATTGCTCTGACCTAAGAAAAAACAAAAATTTTCAGATGGAAAGGGGTCATCACATCTCTGGAAAAATGAATAAGAAAAGGTACACACAGATTCATGACCACGTCATTGTAGAAGGTAAAGAAAAACTAAAAATGTCTAGTAGGTAAAGAAAAAGTAATCTACGAAAGATTAAGAATCAGAGCAGCCATGCTACAGCCAACCATAAGGTGAATCAAAGTGACTTCAAAATATATTTTCAGACATGTAGGAATGAGAAAGTTCATGCCCATGCACATGTTTTGAGGAATAACTCCAATTAAAGTGAGTGAAAACCATAAAAGAGGAAGATATAGTATACACAACAGGCTGAAACTCACCCAGGACTCCAATGAGACTATGTCCTTAGAATAATGGGTTTGCTTTAGTAATCTATTAGTCCACATTAGAACAGAAAATCAGACTGTCTTCATGCATGTTCCAAAAATAGTTGGAATGAGCTGGATAATAGTAATGACATGGTGAGGAAAACTTAGGTCTCTTCTCTCAAGAAGAAGGCAATTAGAAACTTCAATATTAACTTATTTAAAAGTAATTGTATAAAATAATATGAATATAATGTAATGTTGGGCCTAACATAGAAGTGTAATATACGTATAACATATTTGCCAATAACAGTACAAAGGAGGTGGGCAGAGCAAAGCTGCATTAGGCTAGGGAAATAATTTCAGAGGGTAAGGTAATATAACAATGCATTGTTAAGTCTGTAACATTAATATAATAGATTTAATATGTATAACAATAATGCCACACTAAGGGGATACATTCTCTGACCAAAATGGAATGAAACTGGGACTCAACAGCAGGAAAAGAATTCAGAAACTCACAAATACATAGAAATTCAAAAGAAACTCCTACATAATTAATGAGTCAAAGAGATATCAGGAGGGAAATAAGAAAATACTTAAAATAAATGAAAACGAAGACACAACAGACCAAACTTATGAGCTACAGATATACTTAAGAAATTTATAGCTGTAAATGTCTATATTAAGACAGAAAATATCTCAAATCAATAACATAACCCCTCACTTAAAGACCCTGAAAAAAAGAAGAGTATACTAAACTTAAGGCAAGCAGAAGAAAGAAAATCATAAAGATTAAAGCAGAGATAAACAAAATGGAGAATAGAGAAACAATAGAAAAAAATCAATGAAACCAAAAGTTGGCTCTTTGAAAATGTCAACAAACTTGACAAACCTTTAGCTAGATTGACCAAATTAAAAAACAAAGAAGACTCAAACTACTATACTTAGAAATGAAAAGGGGAACATTTTCCCCACATTATAAAAATAAAAAAGATTATAAAAGAATACCATGGAAAATTTTATGCCAACCAATTTGATATTAGGTGAAATGGACAAATTCTTAGAAAGACACAAACTATCAAAACTGACTCAAGAAGAAATACAAAATCTGAATACACCTATAACAAGTGAAGATATTAAGCATTAAACAGAAGTACCCCAAAAGAAAAGCCCAGGACCAGATAGCTTCACTGCTGAATTCTATCAAATGTTTAAAGAAAAATTAATATAAATTCTTTGGAATTTCTTCCAAAAAGTAGAAGATGAGGGAATACTTCCAAATTCAATCAATGAGGCCAGTAGTACCCTGATACCAAAACCAGACAAAGAAACTACAAGAAAAGAGAACTACAGACTAATATCTCTTATGAATATGGATGCAAAAAATCCTCAACAAAAAGTACTAGCAAACCAAATCCAGAAACGTATAAAAATAATTATACACTATGACCAAGCAGAATTTATTCCAGGAATGCAAGGTTGGTTTATCATCTGAAAACCAGTTGATGGAGTTGAACATATCAATAGAATAAAAAACAAAAATCACATAATTATTTCAATAGGCACATAAAGAGCATTTGACAAAATCCAACACTTTTTCATGTTAAAAGATACTCAAAAAAGTAAAAGGAAATTTACTTAACGTGATAAAGGACATCCACAAAAAACTCACAACATCATACCTAATGGTGAAAGATTGGATGCTTTCCCCTTAAGATAAGTAAAAAGATAAAGATGACCACTCTTGCCACTTCTATTATTCTATTGGATGTTCTAGCCAGGGCAAATAGTCAATAAAAAGAAATAAAATGCATCCAGATTTGAAAGAAGTAAACTATCTCTATTCACAGATAATATGATCTTATATGTAGAAAACACTAAGGAATCACTAAAAACTACTATTAGAACTAATAAATGAGTTCAGCTAGTTTGCACGATATAAGATTAATATAAACAATTAATTGTAGTTATATACTTGCAAAGAACACAATGAAAATGAAATTGAGAAAACAATTGCATTCATGAGTGCATCCAAGAAACAAATATATGGAGAGAAATAAATTTAACAAAGTAAGTGGAAAACTTACACTCTGAAAACTAAAAAAACATTGTCAAAAGAAATTAAAGAAGATCTAGATAAGTGGGAAGACATCCCATGTTAATGGACAGAAGACAGCATTGTTAAGATGGCAATACTCTCTATCCCCCAGTTGATCTGTACATTCAACACACAATTCCTATAAGAAACCCATCTGACTTCTTTGTAAAAATTGGCAAGCTGTTTCTAAAATGTATATAAAATTGTGAGGTTCCCTGAATAGCTAAAACGATCTTGAAAAAGAACAAAGTCAGAGGACTCACTCTCTTTGACTTAAAAACTTGCTACTAAGCAACAGTAATCAAGTCAATGTGGTACTGCCACAAAGGTAGACATAGGGATCAACAGAATGGAATTGAGATGCAGAAATACACCCACACATATATGGTCAATCGATTTTCAGCAATGCCAAACATATTCAATGGGGGAAAGAATAGTCTTTTCAACAAATGATGCTGAGAAAACTGGATATCCACCTGTAAAATAATAAAATCGAAACATTGCCTCACCCCAAATACACAAATTAACTCAAAATGGACCAAAAGCCTAAATGGAAAAGCTAACACTATAAAACTCTTAGAAAAAACAAAGGGATAAATATTCATGAAAAAGACTTTAAAATAACTTGAAGGTGCCTTAAAGATGCTCAAAGAACTAAATAAAGATGTGGAGAAAGTCAAGAAAATGATGTACGCAAATAATAGAAACATCAATAAAACCTATTTAGAAAACCTAAATAGGAACCAAAATGAAACTCTGGAGTGGAAAAGCACAAGACAGAAGAAAGAATCAGGGAGCTTGAAGATAGGACAATTGAAATTTTTGAGTCCCAGGAACAGAAGGAAAAAGATTGAAGAAAAGTGAACAGAGCCTAAAGGACCTGTGGGATACCATAAAATAGATCAACATATGCATTGCTAGAATGCTAGAGGGAGAAGAGAGTAAAAAGAGAAAGACATAGTACTTGAAGAAATAATGACAGAAATTTTCCAAATCTGATTAAATACATGAGTATAAACGTCCAAAAAGCTCAATGAACTCTAATAAGGATGAATATAAAGAGACCAACAAAACTGATCATTAGAGAAATGCAAATCAAAACTACAATGAAATACCATCTCACATCCATTAGGATGGCTACTATCAAGAAAATAGAGGGCTTCCCTGGTGGAGCAGTGGTTGAGAGTCCGCCTGCTGATGCAGGGCACATGGGTTCATGCCCCGGTTCGGGAAGATCCCACATGCCGCGGAACGGCTGGGCCCGTGAGCCATGGCCGCTGAGCCTGCGCGTCCGGAGCCTGTGCTCCGCAACTGGAGAGGCCACAACAGTGGGAGGCCTGCATACAGCAAAAAAAAAAAAAAAAAAAAAAAAAAAATAGAAAATAAATGTTGGAGAGGATGTGTAGAAATTGGTACCCTTGTATACTGCTGGTGGGAATGTAAAATGGTGCAGCCACTGTGGAAAAAATATGATGGTTTCTCAAGAAAATATTACAAATGAATTACCATATGATCCAACAAATCCACCTTTGGATATATACTATAAAAGTCTAAAGTGGGGTCTGGAAGAGATATTTGCATACCCATGTTCATAGCAGCATTTTTCACAATAGCTAAAACATGGAAGCAACCCAAATATCCATCCACTGATGAATGGATAAGCAAAATGCAATACAATGCGATACATACATATAATGGAATATTGTTTAGCCTTAAAAAGGAAGGAAATTCTGACACATTCTACAATGTGGATGAAACCTGAGGGCATTGTGCTAAGTGAAATAAACCAATTACAAAAAGACAAATACTGTATGATTCCACTTATATGAGGTATACTTAGAGTAGTCAAATTCATAGTTACAGAAAGTAAAATGGTGGATGCCAGGGACTGGGGGTTGGGAATGGGAAGTTATTGTTCAATAGATATAAAGTTTCAGGTTTGAAAGATGAGAAGGGTTCTGGAGATGGATGGCGGTGGTGGTTGCCTAACTATATAAACATACTTAATATCATTGAACTGTACACTCAAAAAGTAGTTAAGATGGTAAATTTTATATTACATATATTTTACCACAATAAAAAGCGAAGAGAAAAAAAAGAAAAGGAAGAAAAAGTAGGCAAAGGATCTGAATAGACATTTCTCTAAAGAAGATACACACATGGCCAATAAGCACATGAAAAAACGCTCAACCTCATTAGTCATCAAGGAAAATGCAAATCAAAACCACAATGGTATACCACTTTACATCCACTAGTATGTCTAGAATCAAAAAGTCAGATAATAACAAGTGTTGGTGATGATATAGAGGAATTGTAACCCTTATACACTGCTGGTTGGAATGTAAAATGGTATTAGCTGCTTTGGAAAACCGTCTGGCATTTCATCAAGAGACAAATTATAGAGTTACCATTTGACCTAGCAATCCCACTCTTAGATATATATCCAAGAGAAATGAAACATATGTCCATGCAAAAACTTGTACGTACCATTTATAGCTGCATTATTCACAATAGCCAAGTGCCCATCAACAGACTAATCATAAAATGTGGTATGTCCAAAAATGGAATATTATTCATCCATAAAAAGGAATGGAGTGCTCACACATATTACAGCATGGGTAAGCCTTTAAAACATTACGTTAAGTGAAAGAACTTAGTCAAAAGTCCACATATTATATAATTCTATTCATACATATGTCCAGAATTGGATAATCTATAGAGACAGAAAATAGCTGAGTGGTTCCTAGGGCTGCAGGATGGGAGGATAGGGAGGTGAGAGCTAAATGGTACAGCATGAAAATATTCCAAAATGGACGGTGATGATGGACGCTCGTATCTGCGAATATACTAAAAACCACAGAATTGTACACTTCAAGTGTGTATTATGTAAATTCTGTCCCAACAGAGCTGTTTTTAAAGATCTTTATGTTTACCAGTTCATAGATAATACAAGAGACAAGAAACAAGTTAAATAATGCCACAAGAAAGCAAGGACACAAATCACTACATGGGAAACTCTACAGACAAATGCCCAGTTCACCAAACAAATCAAGGTGTAGAGGGAAACAGAAAGAAAGCTTCTACAGAGTGCGAATCTTAAGAGACATAATGAAATGCATGATGTGGACAATCTATGGATTCTGATTCCAACAAACTTACTATAAAAAGAATATCTTTGAGATAATCAGGAAATTTTGAGTATGTTTAGTAATTAGTTTTGGTTTTTGTTGGCGATAACAATGACATGTTGTTGTTGTTGTTTTAATGTCCTTATTGGTAGGGATGCATGCTAAGGTAGTTATAGTAGGAATGATAGGAGGCCCAGGATCTGTTATGAAATACTTTGCAAAGCTCCTCTTCCCCTTCCTTTCCTCTCCTTTTCCTTCCTAAGTGAACAAAAAGTCCAAATGCCAAGAAGACAGGTGTCTGTGATGTGGGGGTCACGTAGCCACAATGGCCCCAAGTGGCATCCCAGAGTGCGGGCAGAGTGGGTATGCCCAAGGGCTGGATGGGTGGATGGACTGGCACAGGGTGTCAGAAGCATCCATGCCAAGGAGAAGGTTGGGCAGCCCACCATGGAAGTCACAGCCAAGGAGGGGGAGGGCGTGTATGTAGGAGGATCGAGCAGTGTGGGTGTCAAAATATGAACAGGGTGAGGAGGGAACCCATGTGGGGACAGTTGGGCAGAGGAGTCGAAATCCAGGCTTGATGAGGAAGGTTTCCACATACAAGGAAGTTCATCAAACAGGTAAAAACATTAAGAATAATGGGAGTCAGTTTTCTCATTGTTGGAGAAGGGAGTCCCTTATTTGTTACGGCAGCACAGGCTAGACTGACTGGTACAAAGGGAATTTCAAAATAACAACAGGGCTTTATTAAGTGGAGGGATCAGGGGGCTTTTTGTTTTCTTAATTACCCTGAGAAGAAAATAAAAACCTGATAAATGTGGATGTTGGATGGTTGTCATGGTTTGGTGAGTTCAGGAATGCAAAAGCCCCTGTACACGCTCTCAAACATGCCATAACCTGAGACCACGTTGACGAAACCCATGGAATACCCAGCAACGTGCAGCCGTAGCTTGTTCAAATGCAAGCACAGTGCCCACATCACTTTGCTGGTCCTTCAAGGCCAAAGTGATGAATCAATGATAAATGACTCAGGGAATAATTTTAGACACAGAGGGCTGACTAAATGATTCTGAAAGATGTTGAAAAGAAAAAAAACTGCACCAGACTCCATATCTGAGGCTGTTCCTACAGACCCACTCGCCGGCTTCTTTTCAGCTGCTGTTATCTAGGGTCGGTAGCGTCAGCACCTCTGCAGGAGCTCAAAAGCCCTGTCACAGTGATCCTTGTCACCCACATTTCCAGCACGCCCAGGCGCCCTCGCCTTGAACAATCAGTGCACAGTGGGAAGGCACATAGGTTGGTATACTCTGGAGTAAATTTAGACGTAGAACTGTTTTGCATCCTTATTTATCTGAGTAATCTGTTCTGCCAAGTTTCCGCCTTTATAGTCAGGGACCAACCAATTACCATGAAAATCAGATGAATAAATATTGAAGAGAATGTGTTCATCGTCTATTTTGGTGTCCTCACAGCAAGGAAGTGACATTACGTTTTTAATTAAGTCTTTCATTTCCATTTTCTTTTTCAGCTAAAGCTGTCCTCCATAGGATCAATTAAGCTAGATAATCAGATCCCACAAAAAGCCCCCCAAAAGAACAGTTATTAGTAGGTGTGATTTACAGATTTTCTCAACCATACTGCAAATTTCTCCTCCAAAATTAAAGCTGTAGAGACAGCACAGCTTGGGGTGTTTGGGCTTGCTCAGACACCTGGTCTAACTTCACGTCCTCCTTGTCTTCTACATTATCTTGATACTGGTTCATGAATGTATAATATATTAGTAGTAGTACGTATCTTCTGTAAATCATCTTTTTGTCTATAAGAACTGAGTGAACAAAAATACTAATCGTCTTTGATCTGTAAGAGGGTATAATTTAGCTAAATTTTAACTTTAAAAAATACCTAAAATTTTCAACTGAAATATTCATATTCTCATAGGATTTCTATTTCCCTCCTATTTTCCTTTAGATAACTACAACTAATTTAATAGGTAGCCAATGCAAATGGAAAGAACTCTGGACTGAGTCTGTGTAGAAAATCTCACTTGTGACCCCAGGTCACCTTCTTCGGTCCTCAACCTCCTAACCTGAAAAATCCTGAGGTTGATTTATGTATTCAGTTATCTAATGCTTATTGAACACCAGCTATGTGCCAGGCACTATTCTAGATGGTGGGAAATACTGCAATGAACAAGACTGCTACCCTCTTGGAGATTATAGTCTAGTGGGGGAAACGAAATAATAAACAAATTAGCAAATAAACGAGTGCTTGTTTGTGATAAGTGCTTAAGGGTAAAAATAAATCAGGGTAAAGAAATAGGGGATATCTAGGGGATTCTATTTGAGGTAAAATGGTGGGGGAAGTCTCCTCTGACCTGAGTAAGCCTAGATCATTGTAAGAGGTGTGTATAACCACATAATCTTGACACCCAAACCAGATGAGCACACACAAGAGAAGGAAGCAAAGACAATGAAGACAGATTTCTCTCATGAACTGTGCCTGAAAAATCCTAAAGGAAATATTAGGACTCCAAATCCATGATTACTATGTCAAGACCAAGCAGGGTTTATGCCAGGATGCAACATCAGAAAAATCTACCTGTGTAATTTCCCACATGAATGGACTTTAGGAAAAAAATCATGGTATTATCTCAAAATCTGCTGAAGAAGCATTTGATAAAGTTCAACACCTATACATGATAAAAGTAGTTGGTCAATTAATATGTATAAATAGGTAATGAGAGCAGAGATTGCCCTTTTAACTGGCTCATGGACATATCCCAGGTGCCAAAAACAATGCCTGGATTAGTAGTCATCCAGTACACATTTGTTGAGTGAATGAATGAATGAAGTCTTTTAGGTTGATAAGGACATCTACCAAAAGCTTACATCATCCTTAAGGGAAAAATACCTCAAACATTCCTTCAGGTTGGAAGCTGAACAAGGGCGCCCTCTCCTGGCCAATGCTCAAAGGTGTCCTCTAATGTCTGGGATTGGAAGGCAGGCGAAAAAACTCAGTGTTTGCAATGGCAACGACCGCTGGTCCAGTAAAACGACCACAATCAGCAAAATTTCCAGGCTCAAGATCACACTACTTTCCTCTCCCTGCAGCAACAACTACTGAGAAAAAGTGATCAAAAATAACATACCACTTACAACAAGAACTAAAACTATCCCTAGGAAGTAACCTAACAATGGAAACAGAAGAACTTTCTGGAGAGAATTTTAATATTCTAACAAAAGACATCTTATAACTAAATAAGTGGAGACATGCCATGTTCATGGAGGTGATGATTTAATATTGAAAAATGTCAGCTCGCCCCAAATTAATCTGTAAATTCAGTGCAAGTCCTATCGAAACCCCAGCATGTATTTTTGGTGACTTGATAAAATGAATCTAAAATCAGTACAAAGAATAAAGGTCTGAGAATAGCTAAGACAACTTATAAAAAGGAGACTCAAGAGGAAGGACGCACACCACCAGATATTAAGACAGTTTAAGGCCGTAATGACTAAAGCAGTATGGAACTTGCACAAGAAACAGTCAAATCAGTAGAACAAAACTGAGAGTCCAGAAACAGACCCATGACACAGAGACTTAGTGTGTAATAGAGGGAGCATCACTACCACAGAGAAAAGGTGAATTACTTGGTAAATAGTGACGGGAGAATTGGCTCACTACATGGCGATTTTTAAAATGTTGGGTCCTATCTTATATCATCTTCCAAAGTAACTTCAGTTGGAATTGAAAGGTAAATGTGAAAGACAAACAATAAAGCTAGTAGGAGAAAATATAGAGTACCGTACATCTGTGATTTGTAGGTGAGAAACCTTTTAAAACTCAAAACTATAAAGCATAAAGGGGAAAATTGATGGATTCAGCTACATTCCCCCAAAACAGACTTTTATCTGATGAAGAATGTCACAGACAAAACTATCTGATAGGTGAAGATGTGGGAGAGTACATATGGAGATTCTATTGCTGGAATAAACTCAAGAAAACCCAATAAGAAGATTAAAAGAGAAACATGGAGGAAAGATAGGAACATAAAATTTATGGAGAAACCTGTTAAAGTGCAATCAAAGAATTGCACAGCAAACAATGAGGCATCACTTCACTCCCCACCCGCACCAGATTAGCAAAACTAGATAGAGAAAGGGTGAGTGTGGGACCCTCACGCTCTGCTGCTGCACTTGTCAGTAGCCCAGCCATTCTGGAAGCAGATGCAACCCCTGATGACATTAAGTGTATGTACACCCTATGATCAAACACTCCTGGGATATGACCCAGAGAGACCATCCCAGGTGCAGGGGAAACAGGCACGAGGTTTGCAGCACCTTCAGTTTTTCAATGTTTCACAAGAGAGCTCAGGAAGTGATGTGCAGATGGTGTATCCAGTGAGCCCCAGATGGCCCACCCAAGTAACAATTCAGTATACGGAAGGCACTACTGACAGATCTTAAAAACATGTACCGAAGGGAAAAAGAAAGAAATGATTTATGGAATAACATCATGTTTGTTTGCAAATTTCTGAAACACACAAACACAAAATATGTATTTTCCCTGGTGTGCATATATGTAAAAAAAATCCACACAACGAAAGAAGGTGAATTGGATATATGTTACATTCATGGGGAGTGGTTGCCCAGCTGGAGAATGGAAGAGAAGAGAAGGTGCAGAGGTCTAGGGAGCTGAGGTGTGCAGGCAACTTAGTCTAGACACCTGAGGCAACAAATCATCTCAGGTAACACTGCCTCTTTCCCCAAACACACACAGTTAAATTGTGTCCAAGTTCAACTGAAGACTGTCTTCATCCCTACCTGTCAATCAAAAAATGCAATGTCCTTCATTAGAGAACAGACTTGTGTTTGCCAAGGGGAAGGGGAGGTTGGGGAGGAAAGGATTAGAAGTTTGGGTTTAGCAGATGCAAACTATTATATATAGAATGGATAAACAGCAAGGTCCTACTGTATAGCACAGGGAACTATATTCAGTATCCTGTGATAATCATAATGGAAAAGAATATGAAAAAGAATATATATATATATATATGCATAACTAAGTCACTTTGCTGTACAGCAGAAATTAACACAACATTGTGAATCAACTACACTTCAATAATTTTTTTTTAAATGCAATGTTCTTAACCACTATTGAGATAACTCTACCTGCTGCTTTGTTTTCACTGGATAAAAAAATTTTAAACAACAATCCTGGAATTTACTCAATGGTTAGGCTAAGGTAACTACATTTATTAAACTTAGTAATTCTTGGACTGTGCCAGGGTGAAGTCAAATTTATTTATTGACTGAAAGATGGTATATTCAGTCAACCCCATAGAATTATTCAGACACAACTGTACTGCCAGGAAGTGCCAAAATCACTGTCATGAGGTATTACTTCCCTGGGTGGGAAAGCAAGAGGCTAATTAATAGGAGGATTACTTACTGCTTCATCACATTTTATAACCTACAAATAAAAACTGGTGATTCAACTTGTAGAGATATTTGAGGTAAATATTAAAAGCCCAGGAGCCCTGTACTTCTTTGTCCACTATGAACATATCTGAAAGGAAAACTTTCTCAGTTTTTGTATTTATTTTAAAGAACATGAGAATTAAACCTTTCAACCCAGGCCCTGGGGATTTCCAAGTTTTGTAACTTGCACAGGGGGTCCTGACCATGGGCTCCTGTAGCCTGGCTCTGGCCTGAAAGCATAAGTCCTCTGGGCCTGGTCTCCAGGGCCCTGGAGAAGTGACCGTCAGGACTCAGCAGGCATATGTGAGTAGAGGAGAGAAAGTGGTCCCCAGTGCAGTGACCCAGGGTAGGCTGTCGGAGGGAGGTTGCCCAGTGCCGGCCACACTCCGCCCTGTGCTCACCGTGCCTTCTGGGTCCACGAGCAGCAGGTGCTTGGCCTGGCCATTGTGCATGCCAGTGAGGACAAAGGAGCCTGGGTTGGTGGTGCTCTTCCTGACCAGGAAGTCTCCATCTCTCTTCAGTAGCCCCTCTGCCTCCTTCCTGCTCATCTCCCCTTGGTACCAAGGCTCTGCTTTCAGCTCTTCCAGCATCTTAGCATCCGGGGCTCTGGGTGAGACGGGGCTGATGCACTCCACGGAGGCTGCCTTGCTCAACACAGGCCCCAAGGACTGGTTCTTGAGAGCATCTTCAAAAGGTTCTGCCAACAACATTTGCCAGCAACACGTCAATCCCAAGGAGAACAAATGATAAACAGTACAATGTGAGGGCTGGAAATGCAAAGGCAACTTCTACCAGAAAATAAAGAAGTAGAGAAAAATGACTGGCTGGTAATACAACAAGACTCATCATAACAAGCATTTGAAAGCAAAGCCCAAATCTTGGCATGACTCATTCTGATGAGTCTGCTTTCCCAAGACAGCTGGGCATTGTGTCTTGTGCCAAAGACTCAAGCACACCCTTTGCCTCACTAGTTAGAATGACTCCATTTTTGCACGCTGCAAGAGGCCATGAATATTACATGCCATCTACTTTCTCTGGACTATTGGCTAGCCTCTTCAACAAATGTGTTCTCTTCTGAATAAAAACCTGCCAATACCAAAGAAAATACACAAAGGAAAAGACAAGTGGCAAGGTCTTGATTTCATGCAAAACTGAAACCCAGCCCAACAAATGTTTCTTTCAAAATTTTTGTATTAGGTGAATTCTTAAAAGAGAAGAAAACTGACATTTATTGGGTGCCTTTTGTGTGACTTGCCCCAGGCTAGGAGCTCTACCTCCCCTTGATCTTCACTTGTTTCCCTGTAGAAAAAGGCTCTTGTGTGAGTGTTTGAGATTGAGCTTGATTTTATGCCCTTCAGAACATACTTCTCACTGCAGGCCATGGCTCTAAGAGCCACAAATATCAGCGGTAAGAGAAGTCACCAGGCTCAACTAATTAAATCTCAATGTTCGATTTTCAAACAAGGCAATATGTACAACAGCACTCTGAAAAATGCCCACAGTGCCACACAAGTGTAAGGTGTTGTGATGATTATCTAGGACCCCACTGCCAACCTACTACAATGCAAGCACCACAAGAACAAGAATGGTTCTCTCCTGGGCACTGCTACATCCCTCTAGTCCAACATTGTTCCTGGGACATAGTTTGTACCAATAAATATTCAGTGAGTGCTGTAAAATCAGACCAGTTTGCTAAATGTTGGTAGAGAATGGGCAGAAGTGAAGTGAATAAATGAAACCAAAACTAAATCATTTTGACACTTGTTAAATGATTTACAGATTTGGGGCAAAAAAGGGGTTAACACTATGGGCTAAAATTATGTTTGTAGATTTTCTCTTTTTATTCTACTTTTTCCCTGATTACCTGGAGTAGTTGAAAATTTGTATTCTGTTTCTGTACCATCACCATCATCACCACCATCACCATTACCACAACATCATCATCACCATCACCATCACCACCATCACCACCATCATCACCACCATCAGTACCATCACCATCACTAACAGCACCACTACCGCCATCATTATTCAGCTGTAGTGGTTCAAGATAAACACAGAGTGCTAGGTATACTTTTCCATACTTTTCAATAGATACTAGCCTCTCCAGGGCTCTTTATACTTTCGGTTTCCCCTTCTCTAGTTTTGGGAGTAGGAGTAGAAATTGATGGATGAAAAAAGGGAGGTCTGGCTTTCATTTTTCCCATCTCAAACCCCAGCCAAATCTAACTCTCCTCAGGCTCTGGGGCCAAGAGTCACTGGTATATTGACTAAATTAAACAGTGAAAATTGTCTGACCATAAATACAACTACTAAACTGAAGTTGGGAGATATCGTTACAATTGGAGCTACACTTTGCTCTGCATCTTGAGAAGTTGCTTCATACCTCCTAGGCTATTTCCACATTTTTTTAAATGAAGAGATTAGACGAGATGATTCTACAGTTCTTCTGGCTCTGGTGATTTTTAAAATCAGAATGGGAGTCCAGTGTCCCATTCTGGGGAAAAATAGACTTTTGTTGTCATGGTGCAGCCTGTTTATAAAAGCACTCAGCCCTGTCCTAACCCACATACAATAACAGGTATGTATTGTATGTGGTGAACCAGCAGTGAAGTTACCAAACCTCTAGGGTTCTCTGTTTCCTCCTCTATAAAATGGTAATAATAATAATATCTACCCGTAGGACTATTGCAAAAATTAAATAAAATAATAAGCACCTAGCCACGTGGTAGAAACTCACTAAGTGCTAGTCTCCTCTCCTTCCCTCTTCAGCCTGTAAAATTCTCAAGGAAATTGAAAAAGAAATTCGGGGATGTAAAGCTGTTTGTGAGCTTGGGAAGCTCTTTCAAAATTCCTTAACAACAATTTACACTTTCATTAATCATGGGTGATTTATTTTTCCCAATCTGTATGCCAAACAGAGGTCCATGGTACACATCATACTACAGTGCAATCAACAGGAGTTTGGGGTTGCTCTTCTTATCCCGTTTTATTTTTCATCAGAGTACCTGTCACTACCTGTAAAACATGGTGGTTATTTAAACTTCATGAGAGTAGGGACTTTGTCTATTTGGTTTTCCTGTATATCCCCAGTAAGTAGACTAGTATTTGACACATGGTAGGTGTTCAGTAGAGAGGAAGAAGGGGAGAGAGAAAGAGAAAAAGTGAGAGGGAAAGTGAGTGTATGTAGGCAAACAAGAGGGTATATTACAATTTCTTGCTTATGTGTTAGTCTTGTTCAACAGACTAAGAGCTCTATGAAAACAGGGGCCAAGCCATTTCATCTTGGCATCCTTAAAACTGATACAGTATTTGGCACACAATATCCAATTAATACCTAAGTGAATAAATTAATGAATGCATTTATGTATATCATCTGTCTCAATACGATCTTCAAGAGCAAAGTCAATTATAAAACGGGGGTGGGGGGACTTCCCTGGTGGTCCAGTGGTTAAGAATCCGCCTTCCAATGCAGGAGACGTGGGTTCGATCCCTGGTCGGGGAACTAAGATCCCACATGCCGTGGGGCAACTAATCCTGCATGCTGCAACTACTGAACCCGTGTGCTCTGGAGCCCGCATGCCACAACTGGAGAGAAATCCGCATGCTACCACGAAGATCCCATGTGCTGCAACTAAGACCCAACACAGCCAAATAAATTAATTAATTAAAAAAAAAAAAAAAAAGAGGGAAGCTGCTTTGCCTCTGGACTGCAGAGAAGGTTGTAATTCCAAAGCAGGGGTTGGCCAAGTTCAAAGCCTTGAAAAGCTCAATCATAACCCAGAAAAATACAGCTAATCAGTGTCATTCATCAAAACCCCACCAGAAGAAAATTCAGTAATTGCACAGATTTCAAACAAAAGACAATGTAAAAAAACAGCCTCGAAAGAGAAAAATCCAGTGGCAGATGGAAACCCACTCATGTCAAAGAGGTCTTTCCGTGGGCTGCTTTCTGCACTGCTGCCCGTGGCCAGCCCAGCCTGCAGCGGGATGCACTGGGTGTTGACATAGGTGGGGGCTTCTCCCGTAGGGGCCACATGCGATTTCCTTTCCGGCATGCTGTAGATGTCCAAGGACCCTGCAACAAGAAAACAGCCCTCTTTTCTCTTCTGATCGTAAAGCTATTCATGTTAAGCTACCCAGTGATTCACAGAAAAGTTCCTTTAGCCCATTCATAAGAAGATCCTTGTTTCAGATGCCCATCCGTTAAGTCTCCTCTCTGACCCTCTCACACCCTGTTGTACTCTGCTAGGATGCTCTCCACTCCTTCCTGTCAAAATGGGACCTACTGGCCCAGGATGATGGACGCCATGAAGGTTAGGAGCCTTACCAAGATCCTAGGTGCCTCTGACCCGGGCTGGGGGGAGCCGGGGAGGGGGGCACACCTGCTGCAGAAGCTGCCTCAGCCTCCTCATCCCCTTTACAAAGGACTGAGATCAAAATAACTGAGCAGAAGAACAACAGGCCTTATTTTCATTGTTCTTTTTTTAAGTGTAGGGGAATGCTTCATATGTTAACTCCATTAGAAATGCAGTGCAGGTGCTGTGACCCCATTTTATTAGAAAGTTACTTCCTAATGAATGAGGCACCTTCCTTCTAAAACAGTCAGGCTTGTGCCTTCGTGGGACTTCCCAACTGGACCAAGACTCTGTTAAGGCAGGGTCAGGCTGTCCCTGCTCTTGCTGCCTGAGGCAAATGAAGGGTGTCGCCCTGCTTGAGCCACTATCCCATTCTTTGTATGGGATCACTGTTTCTAACAGGCTTCCACAGACACTCTCAAGATCGCCTTGGGCCTGGAGAGAGGTCACCTCTCCAGGTGGTGGGCTGTGGAAGTCAGCTCAATCCAGCTGGCTAGAGTGGGTTCAGGGCTTTGGGAGCTTTCCCAAGAGCCCACTAAAGGACTTTTGGCAGCACCACTGTCTCTGGCCTGTAAGCGTGAGAATGCAGGTGTCCTGCGAAAATCCCGTCTCTGGAGAGCATCTCCACAAATTCCTGAGCTGTGTCTACTCCTCTCCCTGGACGTGGTTTCTATGCATCACTGGTCGTTCCTGCGCTACGAGTCGTGGCTTAGTGATGACTATCTTCCATTCAGATGTCTGTATGAACTGCAGACAACTCAGACTGTAAAAACAACTTTACAAACTAATCTTTAAAAAGATCAAAAGCCCAATGAATAAGTTGCTGATGACAGCCCTTTCCCACTTAAGACATTGGCAGGTGCTGAGTCGGGGGCAGGGAGACACACCCTCCCTGGTGTTGGTACCCAGAGTTCAGTTTCATTTAAGGGAAATGGCTGCCAGCAGGTCAATAAGGAACATTTGTATTTGTTCTATGGAAAATAAATTTATTGCTTACAAATAAGAACTTGAAATTTATTTATTCTCTTTACACAAGAACTTGTGCTCATTTTTGCCCTGGTGAACTTCTTACATTGTCTGTTTTTGATCTGGCTGGAATAACTTGAACATAAAAAAAGACCTCATTTTCAAATAAACCTGATGAATTTTCAATAGAGTAAATATCTCATGTAAGTAATGTGTCTCCTTTAATCTTTAGCAGTTATATGTTTATGTACACAATTGCTGTATAATACTTTTTAAATGTGTATAGAACAAAGATGAAAAATGTTAAAAAAAAAAAGTTCCTCTGGCAAAGTTATAACTTTAATGTGCTATTTCCATCCTATTCTGAGATAGAGCCATGTGGTGTACTGACTGGGCTTTAGGGATTACTGGCTGGGCAGTATGGATGGGTCATCTTTCAGCTGGGGCAGGCAAGACATGAAATTCTTTCATCGGGGGAAATTTTAAAAATATATTGTCAAGGGCTTCCCTGGTGGCGCAGTGGTTGAGAGTCCGCCTGCCGATGCAGGGGACACGGGTTCGTGCCCCGGTCCAGGAAGATCCCACATGCCGCGGAGCGGCTGGCCCCGTGAGCCGTGGCCTCTGAGCCTGCACGTCCGGAGCCTGTGCTCCGCAACGGGAGAGGCCACAACAGTGGGAGGCCTGCGTACCGCAAAGAAAAAAAAAAAAAAAAATATATATATATATATATATATATACATATATATATATAGTTAATTACTCGCCAGAACAAATGTCAATAATGAATGGAAAAGCCTTAATGTTAAACCAACAAATGTAAATTTCTATACCCAGAAGTGTACATTGGATCTTAGCTCATTTGTCACTCCATCTCCTCCAGACCCTGAACAGTTAATATTCAGGGCCCCAGAGCTATTGAAAGTTATAGAAATGTTTGAGGTGGGAAAAAGTTTAAAATTAAAAGAGACTTTAAAAATGTATGTATACATACACACACATATATGTATGTGTAGAAATAACTGTCTGGAGAATAGAAACATGTTAGCGGTTAGTTTAAACTAAATGGTCCTTCAATAGCCATATAATTTTTAATGTGGGAGTTAGGTGCATGCTAAGAGGTTGAATAAGAGGTGGAAGTGTCCTCTGACAGGACCCAGGGCTTGTGAGGGATTTGTATCCCTGGTACTATCTCTGCCAAGGGCCGGCATTGCTCTACTCTTCCTGAAGCTGACCCTGGAGAGAGAAGGCAGGGGTGAGGCAAGGAGCGGAAAGCTACAAGCTACTGTTGGGAGCCACCGGGGTTCAGCCCTGCTGGGGAGCTGAGGGACAACACAAAGCACGCCCCACAATCTCCCAAGCCAGCCCTGTTTGAAATGGGTGCAGGTGCCCCTGGGGAGGTGAATTCCTCATCCCCTGGGCAGTCAAATCCTCCTGCCAGAGAAAGGCCTTAGGAGGAAAGTCTCAGGGTGCAGGAAGCACTGGGGCGGGTGGGGGCAGTGAGCTGGTCCTGGTGCCAGGGGCGGCATCATCTGATGTGTGCCCTCAGACATGCCCGACAGCCATTATTTCTATTTGTATGATCTGGCTGGCAACCTGCAGCCACACCCACAGCAGGTATTTCCAGTGGGTCACTCTGCCACTCCACAGGAGAGGAACTACCCACTAGGGAGCACATCACTTTCGAAAAGTATTTTTTGTTTCTTGTCCACCTCGCCTTGCCTCTCACCTTGCCTCACAGGTGTTTGCTGCCAGTCTTCGCCAAGCGGGTCTCCTAAGTGTCTCCCCTGGTAGTAAGTTTGCTCTTTTCCTGCAAACTATAGACATATATAAATACACAGAGTGAAAAAGGCATCCTCTTCTTGTTTCTGCATCTTTAAAAGCCATAGTACAGTAGAAGGGCCTTCAATGGCCAATGGATTGCATGCCTATTACACCCAATTTTCCCCTCATGCCTCTCGGTTGGCATTAAGATTTGGGGAATAAGTTTGTGTGGGTGTGAGGAAGAGGCTGTATCTCATCAAAACTACAAATGCCCCCTGTTTTCATTACCCCCCACATCCCTTCCCTAAGTGTGACCATAAATTGAGCTCTTTTACGTGTAGCCACATCACTCAACATGACCTAAAATAGATTTCAGTTAAAGATTATCTATGTGTCAGAACATACTTCCCACCCAGCACATACATCCATAACCATTCATGCCTTGGCAAGTCCACCTTGCTGATTCCTTCTCAGTGTTAGAGCTACTGACACTTGGTTTCAATGTTATTTGCCACTTTCATTGGTGTCATTGTCATTCACATAAGGTAGGTGACATAAAAAATTCCCTATAACGAAGAGATATCATGGAGATACCACAACTCTAGAAAACGAATGCCTTACTAGAATTTCGAGTTAGAGGGAAAATCAGGGAAATGCGCAAAACAGAAAAACTCAAAAAAATCTCATGTTAAAGGCTTACATCCACTCTCCTTTCAGAGAACCCAAAGCACCCCAGGCCTTTTAGAAGTCTTGAACTCTCTCTTTTCCTCATTAAGTTCACAGTAGAATGGGATTTGTGCTAGGATGAAGAGGGAACTCCCAGACTCAGGAATCACAATATAGCTCCAAGGCATTTGACGTTAAAACAAAAGCTTCCCCTACTTGTCTGCTTTGTGAAATTCAAGGGGGAAAAGTTTGTGAGTTTTTCTGTCTGGACCTGAAAATATAGTTAAAGAAAGCAAAAGGAAAGTTCAGTTAGCCACCATCCAAGGGAAAAGGTATAAGACTCACCTGGGCTGTGTCAGGACCATGGAGTCTGGCTTTCAGTCGAGCATCTACAAAGCCCCCTGGAGGAGGCATCTTGCTTGGAATGCTGTTGTAGTACGGGTGGTCTGCGCCCTCACCCTCCTCTTCAGTCCAGGGCTCATCTAGACTCTGCATTCTGTTAAAAGAGGATTTTCAGGGACTTTAGCCAAAAGTCGAGCTTGCAGTCAAAACCAAAAAAATCTAATGTTAGTAATTGTTGACCCAGAAAGCAGAGTTTAGTCACTGCCCCTTTAACCATCTAGGTCTCAGGCATATATATAAAGCAGATGAGTGGTTTGGCCAAATATCCCTGACTTATTCACAGTTCTACCCTTTAGGAAATTCTGGTCATATTTGAAACAGGAAAGAACTCCTTTTTTAAAATTACATTTTAATAAGGAAAAATATAATTTATATGTAAAGATAACCAGTTTCTCAAGGCATAGACACACATTTTAGTACATTATGAAATTTACCCAAAACAAAATTAACTTTAAAATGGAGATTTAGTGACATCAGGGAAAATGGCAGAGTAAGGACCTCTGAAAATTCTCTCCTCTGTAATAGCAACAAGAAAGCTAGCAAAGAAAGTTTCATAATCAACTTTTTCATAACTCTGGAAATTAACCAGAAGCTTGTAGCAACCTAGAGCATGTTTATTAAACAAACAAAAAACCACAAACAGCTGTCAGAACAACAGCTTTGTTGCATTTTAACTTGCTTTATTGTCATCTCCATGGTAGCCTTAAAAACCCAAATCCCACAGTCACAGTGAAAACCAGCAGCCTAATAGCCATGGGAGGGGGCAAAAGAGCATTGAGGCTCCTTCAAAGCCCTATTCCCAGAGAACAGTCATTATTACGCTTCTGGTCATTCTCCAGCATCCTCCACTCCAAAGGTTGTCTTTATTTGACCTGATTCAGAGCTTGTCCAGGGAACATAGCTTCTTCCCCAGGGTCATTTGTCAAAAACAATTAGAGGCACTTCTTTAACATTGTGGCTCCCTGAAACAGTAGATAACATTTGGGGTAAAGAGTGAGCTAATCAGAAAGCTTAAAAGAAAAGCTGGGAAATAATAAGCTTTGACATAATTCTGGCAATCTAGAAGGCTACATGTATACGAGGGCTGTTTTCATGGCCAGGGTTCTGTTCCTGCTCAGAAAAGATGTAAAAAAGCTCTAGTTCTCACCTGTAACTGACTTTGAAGCTTTGCACAAGCAGGAAGTAAAAGCTAATGCAGAGTTGTCAGCTGCCTGAGTGTTGAAGGAGTTCCCCAACACACACACAGAACCCCTCAGCAAAAACTGTGGGACTTAGTGGTTTCAGACATTTAAGGAAATCTCTTTTCAGTCATTAGCTGTCTAATAAATGAACTGAGCTGAGTTGTCAGTGACCATATATGACAAAAAATACAGACTTTACTAAGTTAGTTTAGAAAAGTCATTACAACAAACAACCACAACAAACAGCAACAACAAATCCTGAGGAGGGGAGAAATCTGACTTCCAGAGTTGTCACACCACGTTATTTTAAATTTCCAATTTCAACAAAAAATTATGGATGCAAAGAAACAAAAAAATTTGGCTCACACACAAGAAAAAAAAGCAATCAACAGAAACTGTCCCTGAGAAAACTCAGGTTTTGGACTAACTAGACAAATACTTTAAATTAGCTACTTTCAATATGTTCTGAGAACTAAAGGAAACAAAAAATCAAACATGACAATGCTGTCTCACCAAATGGGGAATAACAAAGAGATTCAAACCTAGACACCTCATAATCAAACTGATTAAAGCCAAAGAGAAAGAATCATGAAAGTAGCAAGAGAGAAGCAGCTCATCATATGCAAAGGATCCTCAATAATATTAACAGTGGATTTCTTATCAGAACCAATGGAGGCCAGAAGGCAGTGAGATGTCACATTCCAAGTACCAAAAGAAAAAGACTACCTACCCAAGAACTCTATATAGGCATAGTTTGTTTTATTGTGCTTCACTTCATTGCATTTCACAGATTTCACAATTTGCATGTTTCACAAATTGAAGGTTTGTAGCAACACTGCACTGAGCAAGTTTTCAGTGCCGTTTTTCCAACAGCATTTGTTCACTTCCTGTGCCCGTGTCACATTTTGGTAATTTTCACAATATTTCAAACATTTTCATTATTCTTATATTTGTTATGGTCATCTGTGATCAGTGATCTCTGACGTTACTATTGTAATTGTTTTGGGGTGCCACAAACTTCATCCATATAAGATGGCAAACTTAATCAATAAATGTGTGTTCTGACTGCTCCACCAGCTGACTGTTCCCCTATCTTTATCCCTCTTCTCTGGCCTCCTTATTCCCTGAGACACAACAGTATTGAAATTAGGCCCATTAATAACCCTGCAATGGCCCCTAAGTGTTCAAATGAAAGGAAGAGTCATATGTCTCTCACTTTAAATCAAAAGCTAGAAAAGATTAAACTTTGTGAGGAAGGCATGTCAAAAGCTGAGACAGTCCAAAAGCTAGGCTTCTTGTGCCAAACAGTTAGCCAAGTTGTGAATGCAAAGGAAACATTCTTGAAGGAAATTAAAAGTGCTACTCCAGTGAACGCATAAATGATAAGAAAGTAAAACAGCCTTATTGCTAATATGGAGAAAGTTTTAATGGTCTGGATAGAATATAAAACCAACCACGACATTACCTTAAGCCAAAGCCTAATGTAGAGCAAGTCTAACTCTCTTCAATTCTATGAAGGCTAAGAAAGATGAGGAAGCTGCAGAAGAAAAACTTGAATCTAGCACAGGTTGGTTCATGAGGCTTAAGGAAAGAAGCCATTTACATAACATCAAAGAGCAAGGTAAAGCCCCAAGTGCTGATGTAGAAGCTGCAGCAAGTTATCCGGAGGATCTAGCTAAGATAATTAATGAAGGTGGCTACACTAAACAACAGATTTTCAGTGCAGATAAAATAGCCTCATATTGGAAGGAGATTCCATCTAGGAATTTCATAGCTAGAGAGAAGTCAATGCCTGGCTTTAAAACTTCAAAGGACAGACTGACTCTCTTGTTAGGGGCTAATGCAGCTGGTGACTTTAAGTTGAAGCCAATGCTCATTTACCATTCTGAAAATCTTAGGGCCCTTGAGAATTATGCTAAATCTGCTCTGCTTATGCTCTCTAAATGCAACAACAAAGCCTGGATGACAGCACATCTGTTTACAGCATGGTTAACTGAATATTTCAAGCCCACTATTGAGGCCTACTGCTTGGAAAAAAGATTCCTTTCAAAATATTACTACTCAATGGCAATGCACCTGGTCACCCAAGAGCTCCGATTGAGATGCCAATGAGATTAATGTTGTTTTCATGCCTGCTAACACAACATCTATTCTTCAGCCCATAGATCAAGGAGTAACTTCAATTTCAAGTCTTAGCTTTTAAGAAATGCATTTCATAAAGCTGTAGCTGCCATACATAGTTATTCCTCTGATTGATCTGAGCAAAGTCAATTGAAAACTTCTGGAAAGGATTGACCATTCTAGATGCCATCAAAAACACTCATGATTCATGGAAAGAGGTAAAATCATCACCATTAACAGGAGTTTGGAATAAGTTAATTCCAACCCTCATGGATGACTTTGAGGGGTTCAAGACGTCAGTTGAGGAAGTAACTGCAGATGTGGTGGAAATAGCAAGAGAACCAGAATTAGAAATGGAGCCTGAAGATGTGACTGAATTGCTGGAATGTTATGATAAAAATTTAATGGATGAGGAGCTGCGTCTTAGGGATGGGCAAAGAGAGTGGTTTCTTGAGATGGAATCTACTCCTAGTGAAGATGCTGTGAAGATTGTTGAAATGACAACAAAGGGTTAGAATGTTATATAAACTTAGTTGATAAGCAGTGGCAGGGTTTGAGAGGAGTGACTCCAATTTTGAAGGTAAATCTGTGAGGGAAACGCTATCAAACAGCATCACATGCTACAGAGAAATCATTCATGAACGGAAGAGTCAATCAGTGTGGCAAAATTCATCGTTGTCTTGTTTTAAGACTATGTCACAGTCACCCCAACCTTCAGCAACCATCACCCCCTGATCAGTAAGCGACCATCAACACTGAGGCAAGACCCTCTACCAGCAAAAAGGTTGCAACTCGCTCAGATGATGGTTAGCAATAAAGTTTTTAGCAATAAAGTATTGATAATTAAGGTGTGTGCATTATTTTTTAGACATAATACTATTGCACACTTAATAGACTACAGTATATTGTAAACATAACTTCTAAATGCACTAGGAAACCAAAAAATTTGTGTGACTTGCTTTATTGTGATATTCACTTTATTGCAGTGGTCTGGAACCAAACCCTCAATATCTCTGATGTATGCCTGTACCCAGCAAAACTATCCTTCAAAATGAATCAAAAGTTAAAACAGTGCCAGATAAATAAAAACCTAGAAAATTCATCACTAACAAATCTGCACTACGAAAAAATACTAAAGGAAGTACTTCAGGCTAAAATGAAAGCCACTAAACAATAATTCATGTCACATGAAAAAATAGAAGATAATGGTAAAGTTAAATACATAGGCAAATATTAAAACAGTATAAATGTAGTTTTTGTCCATAACTCTTTTCCTCTCCTCTCTGATTTAAAAGACAACTGAATAAAGCAATAATTATAAACCTGTGTTGATGAGCACTCAATGTATAAATATGGAATCTTCATAACATAACAGCACAATGTAAGGTGAAGAAATAGAGCCACATAGGAGCAAAGTTTTTGTATACTACTGCAATTAAATTGGTGTTAATCTGAACTAAATTGTTACAAATTAAGATGTTAGTTGTAATTCCCAGGGCAACCACTAAGAAAATAACTTTTAAAAGACAGTTAAAAAAAAAGAAAAAAAAAACAAGGTAATGAAAAGAGTTCACTCATAAAATATTTATTTGACAACAAAGAAAGCAGTTATGGAGAAACAAAGGGACAAAAAAATGACATAACACATATAGAAAAAACTAGCAAAATGTCAGGTAAAATCCTAATTTATCAGTAATTACATTAAATGTAAATACATTAAACACTCCAATTAAAAAACAAAGATTGGCAGAATGGATTTTTACGATAACATGATCTGACTATATGCATTCTACAAGAGACACATTTTAGATTGAAAGACATTTTAGATTTAAAGATTTAGGTTGAAAGTAAAAGGATGTAAAAAGGTATTTCATGCAAACAGTAACCAAAAGAGAGCTATGGTAACTCTACTAATATCGGACAAAATAGACTTCAAGACAAAATGTTTACTAGAGACAAAGATAAAAGAGCAACCAGTCAAGAAGATACAATAATTATAAAGCTATATGTACCTCACAACAGACCCTCACAACTATATGCAGCAAAATCTGACAAAATCAAAGGGAGAAATAATGCAGTACTAATATTTGAAGACATCAATACCCACTTTCAATAATGGATAGAACAACCAGAGAGAAGATTGGGAAATAGAAAATTGAACACTATACATCAACTAGACCTAACAGACATCTATGGAACACTCCATTCAATAACAGAATTTAAATTTTTCTCAAGTCCACATGTAACATTCTCCAGGATAGACCATATGTTAAGCCACAAAACAAGACTCAAAATTTTTAAAAGATTAAAATCATACAACATATGTTTTCAGACCATAATGGAATTAAAGCAGAAATCAATACTAGAAAGGAATTTGGGAAATTCACAGATATGTAGAAATTAAACAACACATGCCTAAATAACAAACGGATCAGAAAGTAAATCACAGGGAAATTGGAAGAAACTTTCAGATGAATAAAAACAAAAACAACATACCAATACTTATGGGCTGAATGTAAAGCAGTGCTTAGAGGGAAATTTATGAACTGTAAATGCCTATATGATAACAGACAATCTCAAATCAATAACCTGACCTTCTACTTTAATAAACTAGAAAATAAGAGCTAAACCCAAGGCAAGCAGAAGGAAGAATAATAAATATTAAGGTGGAAATAAATAAAATAGTTAGTAGAAAATCAATAGAGAAAAGCAATGAAACCAAGAGTTGGTTCTTAGAAAGATCAACAATATTGACAAATCTACAGCTAGACTGACCAAGAAAAAAGAGAGAAGACTCAAATTACCAAAACTAGGAAGGAAAGAGGAAAGACTGCTACCAACCACACAGAAATTAAAAGGATTATAAGAGAAACTATTAAAAATCATATGCCAACAAATTAGATAACCTAGATGAAATGGAAAAATTCCTACAAAGACTCAATCTACCAAAATGACTCAAGAAGAAATAGAAAATCTAAACAGAACTGGAAGAAATAGAAAATCTAAACAGAACTGTAACAGATACAGAGATTAAATTAGTAATCAAAATCTTGCATCCCAAGAAAAGCCCAGAATCATAGGCTGGCTTCTTGGTGGTTCCTATCTAACATCTAAAGGAGAATTAACAGCAATTCTTCATAACTCTTCCAAAAAAATAGAAGAGGGCAGAAGTTTCCAAACTCAGTCTATGATGCCAGTATTACCCTGATATGAAAACCAGACAAAGACACCACAAGAAAAACAAAACAAAACTGCAGACCAATATCTCTTATGAATATGGATTGAAAACAAAATATTAGCAAACCAAGTCCAGCAACATACAAAAAGAGTCATACACCATGACTGAGTGGGTTTTCTTCCAGCAATGTGAGATTGGTTCAATGTTCAAAAATCAACTAATGTAATAAATACATAAAAACAAATACCAGATGCTCATCTCAGTAGACACAGAAAAATCATTTGACAAAATCCAACACTTTTCCATGATAAAAACCCTAAAAAAACTTGGAATAGAAGGGCATTTTCTCAACCTGAAAAAGCATCTATGAAAAGCCCACAGCTAAGAACACAATTAATGGTGAAAGTCTGAATGCTTACCTCCTAAAATTAGGAACATGACAAGGTTGTCCTGTCTTTCCACCTCTATTCATTGTACTAGAGATTCTAGCCAGGACAATTAGATAATAAAAAGAAATAAAATAATTCAGATTAGGAAGTAAGAAGTAATAAAACTATATTTATTTGCACAGGACATGATCTTGTACATAAAAAATACTAAGGAATACACACACACACACACACACACAAATGATTAGAGCTGATAAATGAATTCTGTAAGTTTGCAGGATACATACTGAATATGCAAAAATCAATTGTAATTTTATACATTAACAATGAAAAAATAAAATTAACAAGCAATTCCTTTTATTATAGTATCAAAAAGAATAAAAGATTTATTCTTTCGGTAGTAAAAATTATCAAAGCAAGTGCAAGGCTTGTACAATGAAAATTACAAAACGCTGTTGAAAGAAATTAAAGAAACTCTAAATAAATGGAAAGACATCCTGTGTTCAGGGATTGGAAGACTAAATACTGTTAAGATGGAAGTACTCCTCAAATTGGTCTATGGATTCAAGACAATATCTATAAACATCCCAAGTGCCTTTTTTGTAAAAGTAGACAAGCTATGCTAAAATTTATTTGAAATTGCAAGGGGCCCAGAATAGTGAAAACAATCTTGACAAAGAAGAATGTAGTTGGAAGTCTTATACTTCCTGATTTCAAACTAACTATAAAGCTATACTATTCAAGGCTATGTGGTACTGGCATAAGGACAGACATACAAATCAATGGAATAGAATTAAGAGTCCATAAATAAACCCATACATTTATGGTCAATTGAATTCAACATGGATGCCCAGGCAATTCAATGTGTGAAATAGTCTTTTCAACAAATGGTGCTGTGACAACTGCATAGCCATTTGTGAAAGAATGAAGTTGGACCCTTACCTCACACCATACACAAAAATTAAGTCAAATGGATTAAAGACCTGAAAATAAGAGCTAAAACTTAGGAAAAAACATAGACGTAAACCTTCATGACCTTGGATTAGGCAATGTTTCTTACATATGACACCAAAACAAAAGCAACCAAAGAAAAAATAAGTACATTAATTGGACTTCATCAAAATTAAAAACGATTGTGCTTCGAAGGACATTATCAAAAAAATGTGAAGACAACACAAAAAATAGGAGAAAATATTTGCTAATCATATATCTGAAAAGAGACTCATATCTACAATATATAAAGAACTTCTATACAAGTCAACAATAAAAAGACAGATAACTCAATCTTAAAAATGAGCTAAGGATTTGAGCAGAACTTTCTCCAAAGAAGATATACAAATAGCCAATGAGCACGTGAAAAGATGCTTGACATCATTAGTCAACAAGAAAATGCAAATCAAAACCACAATCAGAGACCACTTTGTACTCATTAGGATAGCTAAAATCAAAATGATGGACAATAACAAATGTCAGTGAAATTGGAACTTTCATACATTGCTGGTGAAAATATAAAATGGTACAGCCGCTTTGGAAAACAGTTTGGTAGTTTCTCAAAATTTTAGCATAGAGTTCCCATATGACTGAGCAATTCAGCTCCTAGTTGAACTGAAACATCTGTCCACACAGGAACTTGTACACATCTTCATAGCAGCGTTATTCATAAGAACTAAAAGGTGAAAATAACCCAATGTCCATAAACTGATGAATGAATAAACAAAAGGTAACGTATGCATACAAAGGAATATTATTCAGCCCTAAAAAAAATGCCATACTGATACATGCTACTATATGGATTAACCTTGAAAACATTCCAGTAAGTGAAAGAAGTCAGGCACATATTGTATGATAACATTTATATAAAATGTCCAGAATTGGCAAATCAATAAAGACAGTAAGTAGAGTAGTGTTTGTCTGGGGAAAGGGGGTTGGAAAATGGGGAGTAACTGCTAATGAGTATGGGGTTTCTTTCTGGGGTAATGAAAAATGTTCTGGAATTAGATAGTGGTGATGAGTGTACTTGTGCTATCTTTGACAATACTAAATACCACAGAACTGTATATTTTTAAAGGGTAATTTTATCATAAATAAACTATATATCAATTTTTAAAAAAATAATAAATGGAGCTTTGGCTACATTTGAATTCTCTTTCATTGTCTTCTCTGGTTTTGTGTTGAAAATAACCTTGGAGTTCTGCAAGAAAAATCAGAGGAAAAAATCTTCTAAGGAAAATCATACCATACCAAAAAACCCATTCATTTAAAAGTATTATTTTTTATTTCCAGTTGGAGATGGGTGATGAATCCAGATCACAGAGTCTTTCCCCCAATAATTAATACAATGAACAAAAAATAATTCACGAATAAGTAAAGCCATCCACTCACTAGCAGCAAGAGAAGAAGGAAAGAGGAAGTCATGTGCCACCAACATGAAACTTTGAGATGTTGGGGCAGCTTGCTGGGACCTAATGCTGCCCCACTCACTCCACGCTCACCTGTCCCCAGCTCTACTCCAAGGAATGTGGACAAAGAAGCTGACTGTGCCAATTCTCATACCTCCAGCTCATGCCCAATTTGAAGAGAAATGGCCTGAGCAAGTGAGCAGAAAACCCAAGGAGAACTGCTCACAAATAGAACCTCCTGTTTTGCTGGCCCCTGGGAAATCTAGAAGGAAAATGGGTCAGTGCCCTCCACAGTCCAGGGTCCCCATAACAGGGCAGGGAGGGGAAGAGGGACATGGCAGCTGGAAGCAAAGTGCATTCTCTCATGGCCCAGGATGTCCCCAGCTGGGACAGAAGGTGGTGCATTCCCACCTGCTCCCTGGATCTCAGACCTGCTCAGTGGACACAACAAGCAGTTTGTCAGACAAGATGAGACTGATATCAGGGAACACAGGTCCCCTTGTTCCTGCTCTGCTTTAGAAATGTTATACCATTACTTGCATATTGGGTTGAAAGTTTTCTCAGTAGATAAGATCTCTCTACTTCATTCTCTTTCTCCAAAACTTCTTCAAACTTTATTATATAGAAACATATACAGGACTTCATACCTTAAGTATATTTCTGGAGAAGCATGGTAGTTCAATTAACTCCCCCCACTCATTTTTTGACATATTATTTTAATAGGACTTATTTGACTTCTTTGCAACATTTCAAAAGTACAGAAAAGCCTAAATTAATATAAAAGCCACCTACACATCCACCACTGAGATTAAACAAGTGTGAACATTTTGCTATATTTGATCCCTTTCTTTTAAAGAAATAAAACTTGTCACACTTGCTTTGGATGAAAAAATACGTGATATTAACTGTAAAATGCTAATGGTAGAATCTAG
The DNA here is from genome assembly GCF_005190385.1 of Monodon monoceros. Lineage (NCBI taxonomy): Eukaryota > Metazoa > Chordata > Mammalia > Artiodactyla > Monodontidae > Monodon > Monodon monoceros. The sequence goes on along the minus strand of NW_021703782.1, from coordinate 21,996,792 downwards.
ACGGTGGGTATACAGGTATTCTCCGCAAATTCTTTTTGTATATTGGAACACTGTTGTTATAAAATGTTAGGGAGGAAATACATTAACAAAATCAGTTAAAGCCCACCCGTGTCCCTGTCATCCTCAGATGTCCTAGAGTTGGTATGTAATATTCTTGCATGTTTTTATACTCTTTATACACATGCACTTATCCATAAACTATACAATTTTTTATGTGTTTTTAAAATTTCCATAGATGGTTCATATCCTTTTCTTTATCAACCGGGAAAAAATGGGGCCTTCACAGGCACCTCCAGAATGAATGTCTTAACAGAAATTTTCCAGTGGATGAAGGAAAAAAAAATTAAAATTCTCTTTCAAGAAAGGTGAAGACTTCAGAGAGATGAAAGGAGACTTCATAATAATGAAGGTAGAGGAGGCACTGCCTTCACAACTAAGTCCTGGAATGTGGCTGCAGAAGTTGGAGAAAACATAAAAAGTAAATTCAGGAGAAATAAAGTTTTATTGACAGTGAACACACCATTGTAATAGGCTTTCAATAAGACAGGTGACTGAATAACCAACATGCCCCATATTATTTTTTTTTAATGCTGCATGGAATATTCTTATGTCCTAAGGAATCTCAAGGGTAGACGCTGAACATTTTTTATAATAAACTAAACATCTCACAATTCCTGTTTACATTTACTATTTCAGTTAACACTTAAAATACTGCCAAGCCACTATTATTCCTATTTTACAGAGAAAACTGCTGAGACCCAGACTGGTTAAAGAACTTGCCCAGGACCACACAGGCCATCAAGTCTGAAAGCTACGAAAGCCAATAAAGCAGAATCAATGCTCGTCATTCCAAGCGGAGTGCCTCACGAAGGGAGCCTCTGAATCGGGACTTTGGCTAACCCTGAGGACAAGGACAATGGGACAGGTAGAACCTGTGGTGACACCGACCCAAGGAGGCAACATGTGGAAACATCACGTGCTTGCAGAAGAAACAGAACAAAAACATATTACAATGGTTTTTTTTGTAACCTTGGCTACTGTCACTATAGTTTCAAGAAAATGTTTTTCTAAACATTGGGAGCATCGCCCATATGTCGGCTTCCATCTGTCAGTTTCCTGAGCCATGGCCCAGCACCAGTCAGGTGTCTCCGGGCCTAGGAAGCCCTGGGATTAACTGTGTCTGTGCAGAGCACTCCTCGGGGAGGTGGTTTTGTGGTTTCCTCCTTTTAAGTGTTTTTAAGAGGAAAGGTCAGAAAATGCAGAGAGGCCACTGCAAACGGTGTCACAGCGCTACTCACCGGTCGTGGAGAGCAGGGATCTTGGAAGGACACTGCAAATATTGCTTAAACCGGAGCTCAAAGGCTTGTCCGATGGAGCCGATGACCTCCTGGGCCAGCCCGTCACAGCATTCCAGAATGTGACAAGCTGTAGGAGCAAGGGACACAGGCTCATTAGAGACAGACACTGGAGCTACCCAGGCTCCTCCTTCCTGAGGGTGAAAGCCCGCAGCCTAGGGAAGAAGAGAGGGACAAGGAGGTGCCTTTCATGACATGTCCTGTCAGCTCTGCGTGCAGCTTAATCCCTGAGAGCCCCCAGCGGTACCGTTTCACCGCAGAGATCCATTTCTTAATAGCCTATTCTCTCCAAAAGTAAAGGTTCTATTTGTAAGTACGTTTTAACATTTTTAAGTTGAATTTGATTGCTCTTCTATTGCTTTAGAGTCTATAAAATATCAACTCAGAACTTAGTAGGGAAACAGGGTTTGGAAGGAAACCTTAACAAGACAAAGAACCTGATAGTAACAAGAAATGAACCCCTTTAAGACCCCGTGAGGCTTAACAAATGGACTTAAACTGGCTCTTATTGAATGAATCCTGAGGTATTGGATGGACTTAGAGCGAGCTGTTTGCTTACTTCCTAGTGGGAGTAAAGTGTCACCACCAGACGTGGCAACTCAAAGCAATAAGATCAACAACCTTGTAAGATGAGTTTAAAGGGATATTAATTAACCACTATGACCATCCCACCACATGCCACCTGCATCTACACTGGACAAGACTGGATATTCATGCCAGTTCTCAGAAAAGGGGTGTTGGCAGCCGGACGAGGGCCCCTCAGAGACCTGGAGCAACCTTTAACCCCTTTGGGGTGCCCGCTGTCATGGTGGCCAGGCTGTGGTGTAATCCATGTGGAACCTTTGGAGAAAAGAGTGTTGAGCGGGGGAAGGCACCGAAGAAGGTCCCATCTCTGCTCTATAAGAAAGTAGAATGTCTTCTCCCCAGACACGCGTCCATGGCATCCCACAGAAGAGTCCCAGACCCTTCACGTTGTCCCGTGACCAGCATGACATGCTCTGTTACTAATGGGATAAAGGCGTCTCCCTGGAGAAAATGACAGATGCATGTGTCACACTCCATCTTTCTCTTGCCACCAGTTAGGATACAATTGTGTTTCAAGGAGGTTCCTCCAGGAGCACAGTGGGTGCCCAGCAGTGAGAAGAGGCATTGCTACAGGGATAGCCATTCCCCAGCAGTGATTAGGGAGATGCAGAAGCATCCCTCTGCTGCAGGAGAAGCGAGCACAGAAAGAGGACTCATTAAGGTGGGAACTGCGAGGGAAGGAACAGAGACATCACCACCTCCACAGTTTGGCCGCTCTTCCATCACGATGCCGCCTTCTACACGCACAAAGACAGCCAGGAACCACAGAGCTCACCCTGATGGCGGCTGCTAGGGTGGGGGGCCTCAGGCTTCTTCTCTCCCCAGGCTCGAGGAGGGAGCATACTCCTGAGGACACAGGGACAAGCATTTCCTGGGAAGAGCAAGTGTAACCGGATTGCTGCTTCAGACTGCAATGCAATCCCTTGGATACATTAGCCCTATCTCAGATATGGCCAAGGGATTTGTCCAAGGAGACAGGTGTCCCGGCTGTATTTTATTATTGAGTATTGATACTGTTTTATGTTATTATTGATATTAATATTTATTATCAACCCGGTTAGGCACAAAGCAAGGCCATATTAAGCAGCTGTTGGAGTCATGGGGTTGTTCGTTAACGGATAGCAGTGGAGGTGTCTTTCCAGCCAATAAGGAAGTAGGAGTCTAAGACAGAGTGAGAGAAAGACACCTGGCTCCCCCACCTGCCCTGTGTTTCCATCACACCTGCCCCCTCCACGCAGCATCAGCACCAGCCAAAAGAACTGGCTGGCCAGTACTTTAGAGAAACAGAATAACAACTGGGGACGGGCCAAGAAAGTGAAGCTTATTTTTCTTTTAAGGAGAGAAGCAGTGCCCTAGCCTTAGTGAATAAAGAGCAAGGTTTCTGCGGAGGGGGCCATATGATCAATCCACACGGCCCCCTCATCTTCTACACACTAGAGAGCACGAGGTTGGAAGTGAGACTTCTTTAAATCAGTTCCTGGGACATTGGGAAGATGCAGGGCTCTGGGTGGAAGCACCCTCACTTGGTGAGGGTGGAGCCCTGGTATCTGGTCTAGATACCAGAGGGTGACAGGAACTGCAGATGCAGAATTAAATCACGACTCCAGGCTCTGGGGCCTGGCTTATTCCTCGGTGGACCGTGAAAACGTCATCTGTTGGCTAGGTCTGAGGATCCTTCTGTAGAATGGCCTCTCTGTGTTCCAGAAACCCACTCCAAATCCAGATCTAACCCTGGGCTGACAGTCTCTCTGGACCTGTATTTTCTCTAACTGTTGCAACAGTCTTTCACTAAAAGCCACTGTCTTCTAACCTCACCTGTGTGACTCAGTGTGTGTTAGGAATGATGAGGTTCTCGCCACAGGTAACCATTGGGGCTGCTTGTTTTACATCCCATGAGGAAAGGATGGATGGAGGTGTCATTCATGAGCAAGAAGAACTGGATGAGAGGCAGGTACAGAGTGGTGGGGCCCAGAATCAAGACTCAGAATGATGTTGTAAAACCTAAAACATGGCCCCAAACAAACATAGGAGCAGCAAAATGGGGTCATTCCTCATTCTATCCTTTCTGAAGGGGATGAGCTCTTTGGCAGCGGTGCAGTAGTTGCGGGGGGGGGGGGGCTCCGGGGGGGGGGTTGGGGGTGCTTGTCTGCCCATGCTGGTCTCTCTCTCTGACCAATAAGCAAGGCTGATGTCGCTTTCCAGGAAAGCCAGCTCAGACCCCACAACAGCCAGTTCAGCCCTGACACTAGTGAGGGGACTTCATCAGGCCTCACCACAAAGGCCACTCCCCACCTGGGATGAGCCACTTGAGAGCAGGATGTGCTGCAGCCCTTGTAACCATGCCAGATAGAACTGGGGCACAGCGTCTTTCCTCACACAGCAGCCTCCTAATGGGTTACCCACACATCTTCCCTGCACAGTAGACACTGGCAGATCAGAAGTCCCTCCGCAAGTTTCCCAATGGCTCCAAATAAGTCCAGAGGCCAGTGGCTGTACCTGTTCATCAGTGTTCAAGACTGCCCTGGCCATCTGACTGACAAATGGACTGCAGGCCAACTGGGGCCGCCATTCATCTGAGCTAGCTCTCTGAGCCCTGCCTGGGATGGCTGCTCCGTTAGTCAGCACAGGCAAGTGACGCCACAACAACAAACAGCCCCAGCATCTTAGTGGCTGAAAACAGTCCCATTCTCACTTGTTCATTTCTGGGCAACTCTCCAGGTGGTGACCCCATGAACCAAGCTGCTTTGATCTTTCAATCCTGAATTTCAACACAAGGCCTCCTCCCAAGCCAGGGAAGAAAGAGACAGCAGGGCCTTGCACCAGCACTAACTGTGTCATCCATTCTGCTCTCACACAGAACTGTCGCCTGGCTCCTCCTCCACCCAGGAGAGGCTGGTAGTACAGTCTCCTGCGAGCTTGGAAGGAGTGAGGTCAGGACATCAGTGAGCACTAGCAATGCCTATCGCATGCACCAAACACCCCAAAAGGCGTTACTTCTGTAAATAAGAAATTGTAAAGATTTTCTCATGCTTACCAGTGAAGCACTCTTTACTATACTGAGCATGTGTCCCAAATATGCATCTACTTATTTATAAATTATGAACATATATTCCTGTGTTAATATAATAGTATGTATATTATAAAAATATCTTTCAAAAGATGTTAAAAATGATACAATAAAGATAAAATAAAGTTCAAGATGTCTTGTTGGCCCTGAAAGCATCACACTGTCATTTATTATCTCAAAGCAAGATAAATATTTTGGGTGAGGTTCATCAGTAATGATGATGGATAGAAATTCATCCTTCCATCTTTGAAATATTTTTCTTAATCATTTTGAGTCTGGAGGGGTTGATTCCTTATCTTAGCTGATTAGATTATTGTTAGGGTGTTTTTTTTTGTTTTTTTGGTTTTTTTGCTTTGTAAAAGTAAGACCCCACTTTCCCACCCCTTCTGTGGTCAGGAGCAGCTGACATACAGAAAGGGTGTCACTGGCTCACTGCACCCTTTACATATGACTATGGGGTAATACCCACTCTATCTCAGATCAGTGACTATAGACAGAGGCTCCAGCATGTGTTTCCCACCACAGTGGCTGCTTCCACACCCTGTGGGATGGGCCACCCCACCTCTGTGGGCATTGTTTTCATGGGGCGACTCTGCAAGTATGAGCAGAAAACCTCTCAGGATCTGTGCTGCTCTTTTAAGAAGTCATGACCCCTCCCACCCACACCCACACCAACCCAACTCACACTTCACAGCCATCTGGCCTCCACAAGGCAGCCCAGCCCTTGAAGGGGTCCCATCTCAGACTGTCCCACTATCCTCTTATCTAGACTCACGGACTCTCCAAGAGTTCAAATTCATAGCCAAGTTCTCTACCAACTGGTGACGGACATAGGGAACCTCGGAGATACCTGGAGTCATTACCTAATCAGAAAAAAATCCTACCAAACAATGACTGCTGTCTCTTCCTCTTAGTGGGCTGATAACTCTCACCCCTTAAAAGGAACACTGAACACCAGTGAATTCTTACCAGAGAAATGGAGACTCCAAACTCAAGCATAGTTTTCAGCCAACCCTAGTCTGTTCACTTCATATATCCACATGTTCCTCATTGTTCCAGACTTTTTTGATCTGAGACAGGTAAGAACTCCAAGATTCAGCTGCCATGCTCTTAATTAAGAGTTGTTTAATATCTGTTCTAGCCCCAGAGTGGAAAACTAAAACTTTATGGGGAGATAATTTTGCACCTATCAGACTGGCAGGGATTTAAAAGTCTGACAATTCCAAGTGTTGAACAAGAGCTGAAGCCAAGGAGCCCTCCTGTGCCACTTGTGGAATTATAAAGTGAAATAACCATTTTTAAAAAACTGAAGATGTTCCAGAACACAGCGATTTGTCCCAGAGGTATAACCCTAAGAAAATTCTTGCACATGAGCACAAGGCAAATGTACAAAATATTTACTGCAGACTTCACTCAATAGACACTTATTGAGCACCAACTCTGTACCAGGCTCTGCCCCAGGATCTCCAGATACAGCAAGTAACAAAACAGAGTCCTGCTCTCACCGACCTTACAGTCTAGAAGGTGAACACTGAAAATAAAGAAGGAAAAATATACCATTAGAATGGGTTGAATGGTGCCCCCCAGCAGCCAAAGCCCTGTCTACATCCTGACCCCCTGAACCTGTGAAAAAGAGTCTTTGCAGATGTAATTAAGGACTCAAAATGAGATCATTCTGGATTAGGGTGGGCCCTAAATCCAATGACAAGTGTCTTATAAGGGTCAGAAGAGGAGGTGACACAGACACAGAGGAGAAGGTGATGTGAAGATGGAGGCCAAGATTAGAGTGATGCAGCCATAAGCCAAGGACTCCTGGAGCCACCAGACACTGGAAGAAGCAGGAAGCCTTCCCCCCTGGAACGTTTGGAGGGAGCATGGCTGCTGACACCTTGATTTCAGACCCTTAGCCTCCAGAATTGTGAGAGAGCAAACTTTTGTTGTCTTGAGCCACAAAGTTTGCAGTAATTTGTTACAGCAGTCACAGGAAACTAATAAAACCATAAAGACAATAATGTGAAATAAAGGGGGTGATGAGAATGATGTTGTAGGGTGACATGTAGGATGACCAGGGAAAGCCATATAGGAGATGGCATCGCAGAAGAAGCCTGAAGGAAGTCAGGGGGTGAGCCATGGGAAGGTCTAGTCTAAGAATGTTGCAGGCATAGGGCTCAACATGTGCAAAAGCCCTGAGGCAGGTGCTTGCTTGCCATGTTCAAGGAAGAGCCAGAAGATCAGTGGAGCTGGAGTGGAGGTGAGGGGAGATCACAGGAAATGAGATAGGGGATAGAGCAGGAGTGAGCTCACATCATGATGAGTCAGACAGGCAGATACTTTGTGGTGGAAGGAAAGACTTAGCTCTGTGGCTTGTCAAGGTGAGGGGGCTAGGAGGCTTCTGAGCAGAGATGTGCAGCAGGCTGGTAACTACACAAGTCTGACTTTCAGCCAGAAGCTTGGGCTACGCAGGAACATTCATAGTCTTTGGCACAGGGTGTTTACAGCCCAGGGACTGGCTTGTTTATTTTAAAAAAACACACAAAAAACCATGGTTGACGAAAGCCAGATATGGGAAACAACCTAAACATTCACTCACAGGAAAATTAACCTCCCACCACAGTGTTATGAGATGGAATTTAACCTCCTGGCTTAAAAAAATAAATCATTGCTTTCACCTATTATACAGAAGAGGTTTTACTCCTAGGGGAAAGAAAAGCCAGAGAAGGTTCTGTATTATTTAAGAGTTCATACTCTAAGTTTCTCCCAGAAAGTCACCTCCTGCGGCCTACAACTGTCTGAGGCCAGAGGAACCCTAAATTCAGTGTTGAAATGACCGTGAGCTAGTAGAGAAGCCTGGAGAAGAAAGCGCAGCCATGTGAGGCAGTAGTCCACGGGGGGCTTCCCCCTCAAGTCCAATCACCACGTTTCCCCCTTATTCAGGAAATCCTGGGGAAAGGGCAGCAGGATGTGTTAGAAGCTATAACAGCTGAACACTCAGGCCTCTCTACCATCAGGTCAGCACCGTAGGATATGACTTTCCACGAAAGTTCAGGAGTTTCAGAAGGCGCCTGAACAGGGATGCTATTGTGGTTATAAATTATAGGAAGTACATGCCACCTGCAGGCAGCCATATGTCTAATTAGGACATTATTTTTTATGTACTTTTGTGACCCAAACAGTCCATTCTGAACCAATAGACATTAGATTGCAGGGAATGGGAGTCCTTGGGTAGTAATACAGATTCCAATGTGAAAAGAAAATGGTATATTAGGATCCAGCAAAGCCTGATTTTGGGGGCTTTTTATCCTACATATATCAGTAGTCACCTTCCAGGTCTCCTGTCAGACCTGCCTTTCAGCTATAAGGTGCCAACCTCATGAAACTTCACTCATTTGCAATCCCTACCTTCTCAAGGTGGTGGTGGTTACCATAGAGCTTAATAACATGGGTCAGAGATCCTTTGCCCTTCCACCAGATTAATTATATAAGCCATGGGTTCTTGATACTAGAGAGAAAAATATAATTTTTTTCTCACTGTAAATACTGCTAGATTATCCAAAAACACACACCAGAATGTATAAGCTGGAATCAGTGTGGAAAGGACAAATGATAACAGTGAGGGACTTTGACCCATCTCTGCAGGATTTTGACAGAAGACTATCTGGGCTCCAAATGTGCCTTGATGCCTGCCTGCCTTGAGTAGCTATGCCTGCAGCCAGGGAACCACAATGGGGTCAGCACATCAACTGGGGTCTCTGCGTGGGGAGTTGGATATTTAAGAGTCCAAATAAGAACATTCACTCCCAGAATTTCTTGCTAATCTGACTCCTGCATTGCAGAGGCCATTCTTATTCAATTAAACTCTCTTCCTGGCCTAGGGCAGGAGGAAAGAGAAGAGAGCAGCCAGGGGAGCCCTCCCCCAGCTCCTTGCCGAAGGAGGAAACGGTGGGTGGACACATATCGGATGGAGGCAAAGCCTGCTCTGAGATACTGTTCATGGCCAGATCTATGACTCCCCTCCCTTCCCACACTGCCTCCCAGGAGGCTGGGGCTGCCTGGGTACGTGCGGGAACAGAGATGTGATGGATAAGGAAGGCTGCAAATTCCTGTCGGAGGGCAGGTCTGGTTCCCCTCCCCTGAATCTGAGCTGCCTGGGACAGCTTTGACTAGTCAACTATGACAGAGATGAAGTGGTGCCTGGTCTTTGGCATCCACTTTGGCATCATTGAGCCCAGAGTTGCTATGTGGGAAGTCCTACTGCCCTGATTCAGGGGCCACTTGGAGGGACCCTGAGACTCCTTGCAGAGGGAGAAGGACCCTTCTGGCTTTGGCTTCTTGTCCTCCCTACCAAGGTCCAAGGCATGAAGTGAAGTCAGCTTGGACCCTCTAGACCAGGCCAGCCACCAGCCAAAGACCACCCAATACCCCATTGATGCCACAGAGAGGAGAAGAATTGGCCAACTGAGCCCTGCCTGGACACTTGATACTTCATCATATCAAAAGATATTTTAAAATGATGGCTATTAGGCCATTAAGATTTGTTACAGGCAACAGATAACTGGAAGGAGGGAGTGATCCTCTCCTATCAAACATCTCAAAGGACCCCTATGCTGCTGGTGCCCCCAAAGCACCAGCAACAGCGCAGAGGTCCAGAGTCTGTCTTCACACCAGCACTGCATGCAGGTCCCAAAGGGAGCTGGTCCAGCAACCATCGAGCACATGGAGTGGATCCTGATTTCCATAACTTTGAAAAGGTACTGTGGACAGAAGGTGCTGCTGGTTTGCAGCCATGAAACAAGGTATCAGCTAGTATGCTTCCATGGCTCTAAGTCAAATAGCACAGGGTTAAACTCCTTCAGGGTCTGGACCTAGAGCCTGATTTCTCAGCCCTGGCTGTACATGGGAATCATCTGGAGAGCTTTTAAAAAGTACAGTTGCCTGGGTACCCCTCTCTGAGGCCTGAGCATTGAGATTTTTTTAAAGCTCCCCAGGTGATTCTAAAGTATAGTTCATTTTCAGAACCATTGACCTAGGAGCCATTAAGGGTGTAAAAAAAAAAGTCTAGGATTACTTGAAGTTAACTTAGAACAAACAAAAATAAAGGAAGAACTTCAACAAGTGTTAACTCTGGGATGAGTGCAGCCTGCCACCTCCCCCTCCCTCAAGGTTGGTGGAAAAACAGAATGCTAGAATCTCATCTGTGGTGAAATTTTAAAAGAAGAGTAGGGCTTCCCTGGTGGCGCAGTGGTTGAGGGTCCGCCTGCCGATACAGGGGACACGGGTTTGTGCCCTGGTCTGGGAGGATCCCACATGCCGCGGAGCGGCTGGGCCCGTGAGCCATGGCCGCTGAGCCTGCACGTCCGGAGCCTGTGCTCCGCAGCAGGAGAGGCCACAACAGTGAGAGGCCTGCGTAACGCAAAAAAAAAAAAAGAAAAAAAAAAAAAAAGAAAAGAAGAAGAGTATATATATGTATATGGACAGATATAAAACTTCTGCAAAGCCAGCTAGGAAATCTTTACAATGGGTACCTGGGGTAGAGGGTGGGAGGAGGAGGGGAAGCAATGGGTGATAGAGGGAAGTGCCATTTGTAGTGTTACAAACCCCACAGGTGACCTCCATCAGTGAGTTCTAAATTGGAGTTGTGCAGCACCTGGTGGCTGCCTGGGATTCAAGGGTAGTGCCCCCTAATCAGCTCACCTGCCCAAGCTTGTTAACATTGGAGGGAGGGACCCTTTGGTTTTGTAAATGATGAAAGAAATGGGGTGGTGGGTATGTAGGGAGGGTCTAGGAATAAAGGTTCCATGAAGATGGGAAGTACTTGGATGTTTCAAATCCCCTACCCAGCCTGTGTTTGAGGCCCTAGCAGCTTTGTGGGGTGTAAGTGGGCAGCACCTGAGCTTGGACACTGGCTTCCAGGGCCATGCAGAGCAGCACGAGGCTTCTCGGGGAGACTTAGTTCGCAGTGGACGCACAAGGAGCTGTAGCTGGGCAGGAGGCCAGCGGTTTGCAAAGTCTTCAGGTGTAACTGAGGGCACCTTCAGAGTATGAGTGGGAGCTGCCATGCGCAGGTCAGGTGTACCAAGCTCTAGCCATCTGGATACAAGTGTGTGTTTAAAGCTCTCAGATATCCAGCATCTCCTAACCCAGCCAGGTGTGCCGCCACGCTTCACTGCCTGCAAACCTCAATTATCGCTAACAGTACGATATGACACTTAGTTTGGATGAAGGGGGCTGAGATCATGAGGACCATCTGGTATCCATTGTTAAGCCTGGCTGCTCATGAGTGAGAGATGACGAAAGTCACACATCGCTTACCTCTGCGATTAACAGGGTCCTTAGCTACGTACGCAACATAGTCTGTTGTATCCTGTGAAAGAAAAATGAGATGTCACATCACTAATCACAGGTGAAGACAGGACAGCAGACACATCATGCATACAGCAGATCAGTAATCAAGAGTAACCCTGATGACAGCCCAGCATTTCTCAGACTGTACAGTGGGCAGGAATCACCGGGGATCTTGTGAAATGCAGATTCTGACTCCACAGGCCAGGAGCTGGGCCCGAGGTTCTGCATCTGCAGACAGCTCTCACAAGACACTGAGGCAGCTTCGCCACACCCACACTTTGAGCAGCAAGGGTGTGAAGGGCATCCATTCTCAGCATGTCGGATCACTGAGGAGCTATAAACACGCTAATACCTGAGTTCCAACTCCCAGATAATCTGATTTAACTGGTGTGGATGTGAGGCCCAGGCATTAAGGATTTTTAAAAGCTCCCCAGATGATTCTATTATGAACCAAGGCTGAGAGCCACTGCTGTCAGCTGTCTCCAACAACGATCCTCAAATCTGAGCTGGGGTCAGAATCCCCGGCAGGGCTTGTTACAGCACAGATTGCTGAGCTCCAGCCCAGGGTATCCGATTCGGCAGGTCTGAGGTGAGGCCCCGAAATGTACATTTCTGACAAGCAACCAGGTGCTGCCGCTGATCTGGGGGCCACACTGAGAGAATTAGAAGTGATGTTCAAAGGTTGGTTGCAAACATCCCTCATGGGTGGATGAGATATGGATACGATGACATAAGTAGTAATTTTAATTCTTTTAAGATGTTTCAAAAGCATGAGCTCTATTTAGAAGTCTCAGCCTTACACATGAAATATAAGTCCCCTTGCCTGCCTCATCTACTTGGCACGCAGAGGAAACGATGACCTCAGGAGTGAGCTGAGGCGACCATGTGAATTTTAGTTTCTAAACAGAGGAAACAATAATTCTCTTAATTCTTGAAAGCGAAAGAAAGACTTTCCTGCAAAGTTGACATTTTCAACATTCAAAAAGTCTCGGGGGGGCAACTGGTAAAGGTCTCCTCGTTGTTGTGGATATTTCCCCCATGTGATGGTTTTGGAGGACTCCAAGGTTACTGATTAGCTTCCAATGTTTTCAGCGTCTGCAAGATTCTCTGTCGTGAGTTCCTTCTTTGGGATGCTCTGTGGGCAGGAGAAACGACCCCTTCTTTCTCCACAGGGCTCCAGAAAACCCTCCAATGTGCGAGGGGAAGAGGGAAAGTGAGTGTGGAGGCAGGGGAGGAGGATGCCGTGCTTCTGAGCACCCACTGCAGGGTGCAAGTCGCTTTTCCAAACATCACTGCCCTGCAACTCAAAAACACCCACTAAGACTAAGAAGGGAGAGAGAGCTCTTCCGGCAGCTCTTGACATATTGGACTGCTACCCTGAGGTCATTCTCCAGCGTGTAGTCTATCTAAGCTGTTTCTCCTTCCTGCTCAGGCTCTATCCTCTCTCTTTTTCTCTATCTCTGTCCTTTGGTGTATTCACAGACTGACCTGGGAAAGGGAGTGGGAGTCCATCAAACCGGTCGACCTGACTTCCTGCCATTTCATCAAGGAAGATCGGGTCAGAATCTGAAGTTACTGGCAAAAATAAGGATTGTAGCTTGTAATCAGAGACACTCTTCCTGGATTCAGGAGATGTGAATGTCAGAAGTGGGCTTAGGGAGCACTAGTTTCTCAGTCTGAGATCCATGGAACCCTAGGGTTGGGCAGGTATATTCTCCAGTGTTTGAGATGTCACCAGAATCTCTTTTTATGCTTTCATTTCTATGATAATCTTAAAAGTTAATACAGTAATATGCGGGGTCATCTGAATGACACCTGTGCCATCAAGCTCTGCACGCAATTTCAGTGCCAAGATTTTCAGTGGGGTTTCCAACATTATGGGTGCCAGGTTTTTAAAGAATCAGAGAGAAAAGAACAGTCAGATGGCTTTGCCCCACCTGAAGCAAATTAACGTCACATTTGTACACAATGATGTACCACTGAAGTGTTTACTTGAATGGAAGAAATCAGTGGAAGGAGTGAGTCATCTGGCACCTGTGGTAGTAGAGAGATGCTGACCTCAAAGGCTTCTGCACCATGGTAGCCAGTTCTAGAGTCACATTGGGAGCAGAGATTTAGTTTCAACAAAACTTTACTCATCACAGTAAATTAATTTTACTTTGAATGGTATTGCCTTTACTGTGTTTATTTGTACTTAATTTCCAAGTTTGATTGGGATTTACAGTTTAATAAAAGGAATAAACATAAAGAGTCTATACATAATTTATTTTTGTACATATTTGTGTAACAAAACTAATTTGAGTCCACATTAGTAGCATATACAAGGAAATTCTTCTTTTTAAATTCTTACTCCAGTCTGAGAAATGCTCCTCTGGCTTCAAGCTAGGGAAGGAAGACTAGGCAAGAGATGAGATGTGTCCCTGTCACTCAGATGATCAATGGCCAAGCCAAGGACACAGCTTTTCCAATGCCAATATTGATGCATTCCCGGCACAGTGGGGGAGTGTATTGCTGTTAAAACAATGTTCTTGACGTCACCCAGTCACACAGTGAGCACTCTAAGTGCCAAAGATGGGGATGCCAAGTGCTTGTTCTGTATTTACCCATGTCTGTTCTCACTCCCCAAGTTTTTCTGAGCCTGATCATTATTCTGGCTTTCTTTTGGTGATGTTTTAGAACTGCTAATAATAGTAGATTATAATTGTAGTATGCCTTTTTTTTTTTTTTTTTGCGGTACGCGGGCCTCTCACTGTTGTGGCCTCTCCCGTTGTGGAGCACAGGCTCCGGACACGCAGGCTCAGCGGCCATGGCTCTCGGGCCCAGCCACTCCGTGGCATGTGGGATCTTCCCGGACCGGGGCACGAACCCATGTCCCCTGCATCGGCAGGCGGACTCTCAACCACTGCACCACCAGGGGAGCCCTGTAATATGCCTTTTTTAATTGCGGGGATTAACTGTGTTTTCCAGTCTGTCTTATTTGACATTTCAAAATACCATTTTCTCACCCAGTAAACTGAGGCACAAAGCAAAAAGTAGATATATACTTAACAGCAGAACAAGGAATAGGACCTAGAATTGTTGGTTTTATTTAAAAGGTATACCAATTGTAATGGTTATAAATAAATTTGGAATGAGAACTCATGCACAATGTGATGTGCATTTGAATTGGTTAAAATAAAAAGTAACCAGGCTTCCTGTCCCCTGGAATCATGACATTTTCTGTATCAGAAAAAAAATATTAAAAGTTATGAATTACTTTAAGGGTCACTGAATGTTTCCTTTTTTTAAGAAGAGGTGATAGGGAAAATTGAAAATAGTTCACAGGTCTTTGTGCATAGTGGAGAAAAAAATAATTTTAACACAGGACAATGTATTTGGCTTTCTGTTTTCTAGAGCTCTGCATCTCCACTCAATGTCAACATGAAGATGAGGTTTGAGACAAGTTCTTGAAAGGAGATATTGATGCAGGTGTGCAACATTTCGCCTCTTATTTTTCTAACTGGATTACCTTCCAAATTTAAGAAACTATGGTTCTAAGCATCACATTAGACAAGCAAGTAGACAGCCACTGCAAATTAACTAGATCCGGTTACAGATATAAGTATAGATATGTGTATATGTGCAGTACAGGTAGAGAATGAGTGTATACGTATGTCTAGATATAATCTTCAGAAATGCTCCTTAGATGGGCTTGATTATGGAACACTTCCACTTTCTAAACATACATCTCAGTGAGGTATTTCATTTTGCAGTGGATCATAAGAAATTAAAGGATTGGAAAGAAAGTGAAGGAAGGGAAGGGAAGGAAAAAAGAAGAGGAAAGAATCCTGGAAGACTTCTGAAAATTAGACCCTAAGTATGAAATAGGGCCAAAGCCAGTGGAACCCACTGAATGAGATGTTTAAATAATGCTCTGGTCATCCTGTGACACTTTAGCAGAGGATTAAGGGCAAAGAACCATCTGCAGGGTGGCCAAATCCCTCTCCTGCCAGTGCCCTTGGCTCAAGGGTCTGAGACAGGGAGACTCCTGGGGCCTCTCCCTGCAGCCTGCATCTCCCCAGCAGGAGCTCAGTGCTAGGGAGATAGGAGTGATGCCTCCCTAGAGGCTGTAGCAGGTGGGAGAGGGAAGGGCAGGCACAGGCTTTCCTGTAGCTGAGACACTCAGTGTCATGATTATACTGTCCTTTGGGAACATCAAGATTGGAGCCAGTGGAGATCACTCCCTCGATTTGGGTTTCAATGTGCCAACAGCAGTTCTGCAATCAGGTTACCCAGGTAGGAGTATGGCAGTAAAGATATATGAGTTAAACACAGGGCATGGGGAAAATCCCCTTCCCGGGCTAGAAATAGACAAGGTCCCTGGCCTTGGGATAAGGAGTAATATAATGCACTAATTACTCAGGCTATCTTGGACCAGTAAACTCTTACATAAAATCTGAGCATTGTCTACCGATAATTTGACAAAATAATACATACAACAGTAATGATAACAGAAACACTGCCCTGCATGAGGAGGAAGTGGTTTTCTGAGTCCTGCCTTTCCTGACACTGAAACTGAATGCTGGCATTGTATCGTAGAATTCCTGACTGAATGTGGGGAGCAAATTCCCTTGTTATTCCACCTTCTTAATAAAAGAAGCAATGAAAACTAGAACATTCTCGTATTCTCTATCCTCTCTCTTTTTCTCTCTCTATCTCTGAAACTCCTTCCCTGTTGGCAAAACAAACCATTAAAAGACTACAGTGTTAAATTTGGAGAGAAAAATACCAATTTCAAATATTTATGAATAAACCAGACTAAGTAAATTCACAGCCTTTGAATAGACTTAAAATCCAAAAACGGAAGACTCCAAGGGAGAGCCAGTAGAAAAACAGGAACAAAGCAGGATTAGCAGTCACGAGTGCAATCCAGCAACTTGAGAAACCAGGGAGCTATGTCATTACCCCTTAAGAAAGCCAGTGCTTCAGGGATTTTTGACAGCTTTTTATTAATGAAATGGAATTTAATGGTAGGTCCTTGTCACGGGTTACCCCTAAAAAAAAATGAGTCAGGAAGAGCTTATGAAAGGGAAGTGGAAATAGTTGGTATCACAGTTAACTTTCTTTATAGGGTCCTAAGAGGCATGCTTCTGAAGCAGGGCCCCTTCGCAGCAATTCTGACAAGAGCAAGAGGAAACAACTCCAAGGGCACTTACCGGGTCTCCGCCAGAGGCAAAGGAGATGGACTGCATGTGATGATTCGCTATAATCTGCCAGGTCCAAAACAAGAAAAGAGATGTGCCGTTATTACCTTTCCCATGTCTTGGAAAACTTACTGTTTGTTGGCAGGAAATACAAATCCACAAGGATTCCTGATAATTGGTAAAATTCATACCCAATGAAAATAACAATTATAAAAGTAATAACAATAGATAACCCGGAATGAACTTTCACAATGTCAGCCGCTCATCTAGCTGCTTTGCCAGAATTATCTCATTTAAGTCTCACAGCAGCCCTATGTGGTAGGAACTATTGCAATCCCATTTTACAGATGAAGAGCCTGAGGCCCAGAGGGGCTAAGCAGCTGGCTCAAAGCTCTACAGCTAGTTAAATGTAGAGCTGTGACCGAACACAGGAGATCTTAACAACCATGCCTCTTTGAGAAGGAAAACTTCTCTCAACCACACACCAAAACATGTCAACTGTGCAGTTTCTGTTTCCAAAGACACATGGGGTCTTTGGTACAGACCCCATAGCTGGAGTGGAGGGAAGTGTGGCTGTCTCCTACTTCATCTCATTTGTATCATGAGCACATGAATTAGAAAGCCGGCATCCAAGATCAAAATTGGTGTCCTCTCAGGCACTCTTGTAATTTATCAATTTAAAAACCACTGAGGATGTTCCAAGTTAATTTTAAATTGGGAAATTTCCATTAGCTTTATAAACTGCAGCATACGGTGGGATTTAGTAGACACTGAGTAAATTAGGAGCTGCCCTAAATTTAAAAGGCTACATAAGTCTTCCATGCTATTTTTATCTTTTTAAAGACAACATAGTGACATTGAAGTAAATTTCCGGGGGTGGGAACAGCACTCTCATCTCCATCCCAGCATAACCAGGTTTCTTTCTGCACAGCCCCCTCAGGTCCTCGCCGGCAGGCAGGCAGAATTTACAGAGCTGTAATCCTACCATCCAAGGGATTTTTCCAACCATGCTCCAGTAAAACACAAAGCAAAACTATAACTGAATTACAAGATAAAATTAGATATTTTTAAATGCCTACTTCACTTGTTGGCACTTGCAAAACTACTCAGGATCTAGAAAAGCCTGAGTATATCGATGAATAAAAACAACGAGTCCAGCTCTGTAGCCTGTACCCAAACCAGCTGGATCAGACTAATAGCTGCCCTTTGCAGCTTTCTGAATTCTGCCTCTAGTCCAGGGGCAGAGGGCTCCCAAGAGAGCAATGAGGACATAGCAGTCCCCAGATGATGATAAACTATGACTTCTAAAGTTGTTCATTTTTTGCTTATTGAATTTTTTGTTTATTTAATTTTTGATTCTAAAGCAGCTCTAAAACTGGGGTTTGGAAATCAAAGTGAACACAAAGATTTAAGAAAAAAATGGAAATCATATTTGGCCAACGTGACCGTTACTGCGTGATTGTATGTTGTCCCTTTGGGTAAGATAGACATTGAAAAGGAGAGTAAGAAAATTAGAGCTAATTAACTAAAGGATGTGTTTTGCTCTGAGGGTGTTTCATCTTGCTTCTTCTCCTTGAGAGCTCTGAAAAGGAGAGCTAGCTTTGCCTTTCTGCTGGCTCTCTGGTTTGCGAAGGGTCTGCCCACTCGGGCTCCTTGTATTTGCTACAGCCTGGCCCTTAACTCGGGAGAGGCAGAGGGATGTGAGCTCTGGGTCCTGCCAAACCTTCCTCAGACTGTGCTCATGTCACCCGAGCTGCCATTCCTCAGACATCCCCCCAGCCCCGCACTCCCTCCCACATCCACATAAACCAAGGGCGGGACAATGAGACCTGGACACACCCAACCAGCCCCCAACCCGAGGATGGGATGGCCAACCATGGTGACTTCATCGTTTCTGCTCTGAGAGTCTGCCTCTCTCTCCCTTTTTTTATTTTTTGAGGTAGAAGGGAGAATTAGGAGATAAGATCTCACAGAATTGAGGACTGTGGTCTGAGGATTCCTACAAACAAAAGGTGCAGAAGCCACATGAATAAGAATGAAAGAGAACAGACTTGTGGTTGCCCAGGCAGAGGGGGCGGAGGGAAGGACTGGAGTTTGGGGTTAGCAAATGCAAACCATTGTATATAGAATAGATAAACAAGAAGTCCTACTGCATAGCACAGGGAACTGGATTCAATATCCTGTGATAAACCATAACAGAAAAGGATTTTCAAAAGAATGTATATAAATGTATAATGGAATCACTTGGCTGTACAGCAGAATTAACACAACATTGTAAATCAACTATACTTCAGTTAAAAACAAAAGGAATGGAAGTGAGCGTGTGAGGGCAGCGCCGAGCAAGGCGCACCGTGAGCCACCACGGTGCTCAGCAGGAGGCGGCTCCAGAGAAACGCTGAGCCTCTTGCACGTTCTTAATCTGCCACCTAACGACTGGTTACCCATCCCTCGGAAGGGCCGATGAGAAAAGACAGGGGATTATCCATCAGTTGAGTGAGGACAAATGAATGGAGTGAGAAGTGGCATCCACTATGTCAAAACACAGCCCAGGTGTTGCCTCTCATTTCTATGCTAGATCTAGAATTTATTTCAACATCTTGGGTTGGGGCAGGGGTGCGGTGGTGTCCCATTCATCCTAAATGAAGCTGGGGATGCTGCTTGCTTACCTGGGGAATACAGAATCAATAATTATGAATATGTATAGCAACATGAAGGTACCCCTAGGCATCCCTGGTGACACACTGCCAGAGTCAGGAAGTGTGTCATTCAGAGGTCTGTGGATTGCCCATCCCTCTCCGTGTAGGCACATCCAAATCCCAGCTCACACTGCCAGCAGCAGAGGCCCAGACTGGGCAGAGCAAGTGAAGGATGGCTTCGCTCCACCTCCCACCTTTATGGTTTATGAGCATTTTCACCTCCTTTGCCTCCTTTGGCCTTCAGAACTCCCCTGCTGGTTCCAGGACAGCTACTCATACACCCACTTTCCCAGCTAAAGGAACTAACAATCAGAGAAACTTAAGATATAGACACTGAAGAAAAACCCAACTATCTTAACAGGGTTTTCCTCAGTAAGCATCGTCGTCCCCACCTCAGTCAGTAAGGGCCCCGTCCGCACTGGACATGCCACAGATGCGCCATACTGCACCAACCTATGACACTGTCAACTAAGAGAGGCTCCAAAATAACAACCCACGAAGAAGTAAAAAAATACTGTCAATTAAACCATGACATGCCATCATCTCAAAGATGATAAATCTGAAAACAAAATGTGGACTGTAGAACCACCAAAATACAATATTAAAGAAAGCAAAATAGGTCAAGGACATTGAAAGGAGACCTCTGGGCATACACACACCTCTTTTTACACTATAAGTAAACTGATGAGTTCATGCATTATCCTCAAAAAAAAGGTAATTTATAGCAGAATTCAAGAGACCCAATTCCATCTATCATTCTGTCAGCGACCTTTGGAAGTGGCCAGAGTTTGTGGACTGGTGAAGATTTTACACAAATGTGCTCCGCAGGGACCCGGTAAAGATAGAAATGGGAAGCCTTGTGCAACAGCCACGGTTTGGGGGCTATGGGCAGGGCAGGGCCTGAGCACCTACAGACCTGTTTCGAGTCTGGGGTCCGCAGGTTCAGGCTGGCGGTGGATATGGTCAGGGAGATGCTCATCCCCGCAAACTGGAGGTTGCTCTTGCCCAGGATGCTGGACAACATTTTGCTCGGAGGCTGTGAAATCAAGCAGCATTATTTTAGATTTCCGTTCACAGGAGGCCACATTGTCAAGGCCTCTACGCTGTTATCTTCCACACCTTCAACCTCCACCGTCCCCTCTCATCGGGCACATGAAGGCAACATTCCAGGAATGAGCTGGGAGTGTGGGATCTGACACTAACACACAAACTCTAGAATATGCAATAGGCAAACTGTAAAGCACCTAATATACACACACTGAGATGACAACTCTGCTGGAAGGTCAGAGATGTCAGTACACCAGGCAGCTCCTGTTGGGGTGTGTCTCATGGGGTCACTCATAAGTCCCAGGAAGGTGCCACAGGCCAGGGCCTGAAGCTTTGCAGCCTCAGAAACCAGTTTCATCCTACCAGGAATCAAACTACTCAGGACCAGACTGAAATGGAGCAGCTCATGGGGCTGATGAGCAACTAAATGGTCCAGTTAAAACTCAGGGGTCTGGAGCCAGCACGAGGATGGACAGACCCAGTTCTGCTCTAACTGGTGCATCAACCAGCCCTTCAGAACTGTCCTTGGCACAGGAACCCACTAGCTGTCCCTTCCTTCCTTTTCAGAGTAAAACATGCTCTCTTTTGAGATGCCAATTAAGACTAGTTCTTAACCAAGCAGGCATCACTTTTGAATCCCCTACCAGAGCTATTTAAAAATAGAGATGCCTGGGCCCCACCTCAGAGATTCTGATTAAGCATACCAGGGGTGAAGCCCAGAAATCGACATTGTTTCCACCACTTTCACCAAGAGGCCTGAGAGGGAACCCCGAGACTTGCTGGTCGGGTACCAAGTGGCTGTGAAAGACAAGGTTCCTTATCTCAGTTCTCAGATGCCCTCCTAGTTCCTGTATTCAAGATTCTGGAGCCTTGCCTGGCTTCTATGTCCCCTGTGGGCTGACTGGAACACAGGCTGGCACATCTAGATGAGTCTTCATCCAAAGTTCTCTGCCTGAAACCCAGTTGCTCTGAGGGCTCACAAATGTCTCCAGTCCAAAGACAGAGCTGACCCTCAGCCCTGGGAGCAGCAGAGGCAATCACACAACCTGCCCCAGAGCCTCAGCCTCAGGACAGACTCGGAGATACTCACAGGGATGCGCTCGCCACCATTCAGTCCAGGCATAGAAAAGGCTAGATGGTGGATATTTAATTATGTATTCACTACACACTTAAGAAAAGAGTTTTTCTGAGCTTTGTCTTAATCCAGTTTTTTCCGTCTGGTCCAACCACCTCCAGGATGAAAAGGTCGAGTCCAGGGGTTGAACGTGCAGCCCATGGAGCCAGGTGGCCTGAGCTTGAGCTCAGCTCCACCACCTTCTCGCATTGTGGGTTCTTATACCTGTGCCTCAGTTTTTATCATCTGTAAAATGGGGATATTCAATGGTGTTCTAGAGCTGTCTTGTTCCAGCTAATGAGAGACAATTATTAAATTTTTAGGAATTTTATGAGCTGGCCATTAAAAAGAGCTGCTATTAAAAATTAATTTATGTAAACTTACAATTAAATCAATTACATTTTTAAAAAAACAAACAATAAATACTCAAAACTCATCACTTCCTAATTGTTTCCACATTAGCTATTACCTATGCTGTTCATGTTATTTAGTGTGGACAATGTCCTTGTCCACTACATGTAGTGGGGACACTGTGTAACGGTGACCAACCGCACATCTCTTCCCAACTCCACTTTAGAGATGTCAGGTTAGAGCTTGAAATCGGCCATTGTGGAAGCGTTTATGCCACAGAAACTGGCAAACACAGCAAATTTAGTGCTTCTCAGTCTCCACCTCCAGCCCCAAGAGCCTGTTGTTAAACTATTACCAGCACACCACTGAGGGCATCAACCACAGAGTCGTTCTAATGAAATGAACTAATGTACATAAAGGCTGAGAAGAATGCCTGGCCCTGGTTTACATGTCTTTCGGTGTAGACCTGGGGTGTTTATTTTGACAACCCTATCAGTTAGCCTTGATAGCTAAATGTCCTCGTCAACCACGTGGCAAAGAGGAAATATAAGCTCTTTTTGTTTTTAAAAGTGACAAGAGTCACTGTGAGTTATGCCCTTTAAATCAATAGATGTCTCTTGGCTCCCCTCTGTCCAGCAAAAAAAAAAAAAAAAAAAAAGTGACAAGAGCCAGGCCACGGAAAAGAGAAATGGAACAATTGTGTGTGATTAAAGATTCTGAGTGGTGACAGAAGAGAGAAGAAGTAAAAGAGACACAGGTAGACACGGAGCCAAGAGAACAGTACCTTTCTTTTCCTGAAGGCTCCCTTGGCGCCAGGGACGGCTTCGCAAACCCGGCTGATGGCTTCCCTTAAGAGAACAGGAAGAGAGAGATCCATTTTATCCCATCCTTCAGGATTACATAACCCAGACGTTCTACACGTGCAAAAAACAAAACTAAGCAAACCACATCTTAGAGCCTCTGGCTGGCAGTATCCTAATTCTTTCTGTTGCTGTGGTTGTATCCTAAGGGTGGGATATGAATCGATGCCACACTTTCTTTTTTCTGTTTTTAATGTTTGGTTAAGATTATATTTTAGAAAATCAGTACCCTGAAGTGCTGAAGTGTACTCTTCTGGATGTCCTCTCCATGGCCATGGTCATGGCACAAGGCCCAAACCTAATCAAGCATTGCTATTGATTAAGATCTTTCTGAAGTGAGTCAGAATGTAATTAAAAGAAATTTGGTCCTCTGAGTTTTATTCCCAGCTTGTGCAGTTACTAAATATCATAAAATCAAGAGGATTTTGAAGGAGGACAGGAACTCCAGGGGTACACAAATGAGCCAGAAATGAGGCTCTGCATAGGCATTTCTAAAGCATCTACAATGTGCTGGGCACTGTCTTGAGGAAGGAGGCAAGGAGCAACCTAGGTACCAAGGGGGCCTGACAGAAGGACCAGCTGCAGAGGGTCTGACCCACAGGTCTGCCCGGGGCAGGAGGGCACGGGAGCAGTGGGAGGGTGGAAAAGTAAGACTAGACAGAGACTGCTACAGTCCAGAAGCTGGAGGCTGGTGGGGACGTGGCTTGGGCAGGTGCTTGAAAGCAAGCATAGCTCAACTTTGTGACTCGGTCTCAGTGAGAAATAATGGGTGATATGCCAAAGGCGGATCCAAAGTTAGGAGCCCAGAAAGGAGCTGGGTGAACTTCTCAACTCCCACATGGGGAAGGACAAAATAGTAAAAGAACACAGAAAAAAAAAAATAGGAATATGGAGAAACACTGAATGATAGAGAAGATAACAGGTCCTTAGAAACATTCCACAAACTTTCTCAGCTGAATACTTCTTGAAATTATTT
This sequence comes from Monodon monoceros, assembly GCF_005190385.1. Classification (NCBI taxonomy): domain Eukaryota; kingdom Metazoa; phylum Chordata; class Mammalia; order Artiodactyla; family Monodontidae; genus Monodon; species Monodon monoceros. The sequence goes on along the minus strand of NW_021703782.1, from coordinate 21,973,216 downwards.
TCTATCATCTAGAAACATAATTACTGTCACAATACAATGCTTTTAAGAGAAATATGACCTTGTCAAATTAGGTGAGAGACTATTAAGATAAGCTTCACATTTGCCATTCAATTCATTGTACAGAGAGAAGAAAGAAATACTATTTTAAAAGTTCAGATGCCATAAAAACTATAGATTATGAATCACCATGACTCAGAAAAAGTTTGTTTGAAAGAAACAAGTGTTTTTTTGATGTTTATCCTTAGTCATTTATTTTATAATAATATTCTAAAAGTGGTTCTATCAAAATAATCATCCAAAGTATTTTCTAAAGGTAAATTCCTTATTGAAGAGAGTCAAGTTGTTTCTCTAGAGAAACATGTATAAAAAGTATCTATATTTTATCTGTTTAATTTTTAAAGCTTGATGCGCGTCTGCACTGTGCTTATTATTTTAAATGATACATTTAGCTGAGCAAAGCAGCTCAGTCCCTGATAGTCCCAATAGGCTGGAAAGACATTATTTGGTGGAAAGTTTCCAGTAAGTCATTCCTTAAATACCCCTAGTAAGCATCGTATTTCTTTTCCCATCCACTGACGTAGAGGATAAGAGAAAAAAATCAGTCTTGGATGACAGTTTTCAAAAAGGAAATGTCAAATGTCTAATATATTATATAGGTTACACATCATCAAACGTCTAATCTAGTCAGGCTATGAAGCTTGGGCAGAAGGCCTTGCTGCTTATGTGCCACTTTGGGAGACGGAGGTGGAAACAACCAGTGAGCATTAAGAGTGGGATTGTGGAGAAAATGTTGCAAATAATAAACATGGTCTATCAAACAAATCCTCCCACAGAGAGGCAAGCAAGCATCTCAGAGAACATTCAGAGACTCAATATTTTGGCCTTAAGTTTTGCAAATGTAAGACGTTCCAGAAATTTATCAGAGCTCATGGACTCAAGAAAGTCCTAGGGATCCCCCCGTCAGCCAACCTTTAGAATTCTCAAAGAGATTTGCAAACCAAGCTGCTTTTCAGAAGAATGCTCTCCTTTCATCACTGGCAAAAATTTGTTTCTGATGCTCATATAAATTGTGTGTGTGTGAATTCTCACTTCAACCAGGTTGATGGTATCTATTTCTGTTTGAAATAGAAATGTGACATAACTATTAGTAATTGCAATAGTTAGATGACTGAAATTAGTAACTTGAACTCCAAAGTCTAATTTAAATATAACCATTCTTATCGTCTCTCCTTATTGCCTAGCAGAGTGCATTTTGGTGAGCAGTGCTATTTTAATTGGTTCTTTTAGCAATAATTATTTAGCTTTGTGTAAATCCATTTAATCTCAGTTTGAGCCTCAGGTAGTGACTTTGCCCTGTTTTTAGTAATGGAGAGTGCTTCCTAACATTCTTTCCAGTAAGACCCCATTTTGGTAAGCCAACCCATGACCTTGGAGTTCAGTTAATATGAAAATGGAATATTTGGCACCTCCAGAGTCATCTGAAAGTAACTGAAGCCAGCCCCAAATGCTAATCCTTACTTTCTCATGAGTGCACCATCTTCCCCTTTTGTCTAAAATTCTCATCATTAGAGCCAGTACCTTTGATATTTTAATAGTTTTTTCATTAGAATGTAGTACTGGATCCTTTGAAATCATGCAGCACCATCTTACTCTCTACTCACCCATCTCATTGCTACCCACCCAGCCTCCCCAAACACACATACACACACACACACATTCATATTTCACAGACTAAAAAATAAAAAAAAATAGGACATCTGGGTTACTTCTACACTCATTCACTCCTATTCTGGTGTGTGGGGGGGTGCAACAAATGAACACATATAATGGTAAATTGCAATCAATTTCATGAAGAAACAAGAAGGAGAGGTATGTAGAACATGTGGATATAAGTAGTACATGCCACCCCCAAATATGTCTCTCTGGTATAAGGATCATGTTGAGCTGAAGGCAATTGAGAAGAAGCAGATACAAGAAAAGTCCCTTCACTTCCCCTATTGGCCTAAAAGCAGGACATAAATTTGTAAAGGCATCCCCTTCCCCTCTCTACCAAGAAGGACAGACATTAATCACTGGAGACAACTCTAGACCCTGATCAACTAAGAGATGCACCAGAGGAATCTGCATAACAAACCTTGTTACTAGCCCTTATCTTCCATAAGTTTCCTCATACATTTACCTTCCCACAGCTTGTCACCCCCAGAAACTCAAAGTCTTTTTTTCTGTGGCTTGTCAATTCTGTACAGATTTTTCATCTTCGTTTAAGATATAAGCCCAAGTTCTAACCACTTCTTTGAGTTACTCATCACTGAATTTCACTGCGAGCATGTGCACTTCGTGCTTTAATCAAGTTTGGTTTTCTCTTGTTAATCTGTCTTCTGTTAGTCTAATTTGCAGGGTCCCAGCCAAAGAATATAGGAGGGCAGAGCACAAAAGTTTTTTTCCTTCCCTACAGAATAAATGCTGTAATGCATGTCAGTAGGGGGGAAGAGTTACCCAGTGAGTGGCATTTGAGTGCCTGGGCAACTATCCAGGAAAAAGTAAGTTGAGTTCCTATCTTATGCCTTACATGCAAACAAATCCTAGATGGATTGCAAATTTAATTTGTTTGTGATGAACCATAAAAGTACTAAAAGAAAATTGGGAAGACATTTTTAATCTCTGAATCTTAGAATGATACAGAAACCATAAAAGAAAATATTGACACAATATCATAAAAATAAAACTTTATGCGCAAGAAAAAAAATGGTAACATTTCACAGCTGAAGAGATAATTGTCCTAATATAAGTCAATAAGGAAAACATCAAAAACCCAATAGAAAATGAGTAAAAGATATGAACAAAGAGTTTACACAGGAGATAAATGGCACTTGAAAATATGAAAAGATTCTCAGCTTTACTCATAATAAGATTACAAATTAAAGCCTATACTAAAAGTCAATTTTCACAGCCAAAGATTTAAGCTTGATAAGAACTTGTCGGTAAAGTATCCCACATCAGTGAGAATGTAGCTTGGTGCAGCCTCTGTGGGGGCAGATTGGTCATATTCCTAACAAAACCCTTTCATCCAGCAGTTCTACTTCTGGGAATGCATCCTCTAAATACTCTCAGAAACAGGCCAGAAGATTCACGTACACACTATTGATTGCTGCAATGTTTTAATAGAATGATAGGAAACAATCAATACCTATCAGGGGCCAGTTCAATAAATTATGGTTCCTCCATAAAATGGACCGTCAACAGCGTTGTTGATGGTGCCCTCTCCACTCTCACCTCCCTTTTCTCCTCAGCTCCCCCCAGGCCACTCTTGTTCCTACTAACTCTTCTGCAAAGTCGCCAACACCCTCCCTGGCACCAAATCGACAGGCAATCTGCTGTCCTCACTTCCTTGACACACTTCTTTTTCTTGACTTCTTGATCCCACAGTCCTCTGACATCCCCCACCATCCTGGGTGCTCGTGGTCAGTTTCTCACCTTCTCCGTGACTCTACCTCTAAATCACGGAGAGCCCCAAGGATCCGTTCCACCCACCTCCTCTCTGTCCTCTGTGTGACCTGCATGAGTGGATGGTACAATCTGAGAACGAGTTTACTGCCTCAATGTCTTCTGTCTAAATCCACTCGGGGCCAGCTCCTCCCTGGCCCCAGACGGAGCCCCGGGCATGCCCCGTATCTAGTCCACTCACTTCCAGAGAAGAAAATATCCTCAATAACTTACAACTTACTCCATTTTCCTATTTTTAGAGGTAAAAATTCTTAGCCTCAGCATAATTATGAAAACCCAGAACATCATTTAAAGTTAGAGCTCTCCTCCTTCCCTTAGCACTGTCTGGGGTTCAAAACCTCCCAGTGGTCAAAGAAGGAGGTACCTCCCAACCTTCTGGCTGCAGCTTCTGACCCCTTGGCTGTGATGGTGGTCTGGGGGTGCCTATGAAGAAGTCAGGGAGCACTGAGTGACACTGACAGCCCCGGCTGGGCCTTCTGGCCAGGGCTGAGGTTTGCAGCCAACTCCTCCCACAGCCACTTTCCTTGTTTCTTTAAGGCTCCTCCCCCAACCCCGGGAATATTAGGGTGCCCATGCCGTGAAATGGACAGTGTCTGTTCTTCATCCGCCCACATACCTTCCCCCTCCTGGCACCAACACCCATGGGGCAGGTCCAGCCTCTTGCTGCTGACACGGCCCCAATCTTTAGCAGTAAGCATTCCAGGGTGAGTCCAGTGGGCTCATGGCCCCATTAGGGTGCCTCCTGCCCACAGCACCTACCATCAGCGGGAGGTAGTTTCTCCCCAAACACACTCACTCCTGCTTCAGGTCTCAGTGGTGTGGCCCAATGGGCTCCCCAGGCTCTGGGTGACACATGCCAAAGTCAGCGTCATTTGCTGAAAGCCCCTCACTCTATCTGAAGCAAGGGGGAACCACCTGGCCCCTCCCACATTATCAGGGTAGGGATCACAGGACACGGGACTCCAGCCAAAGAAATCCTCTCTGTAATTCCCAGCCTCATTCATTATACTTTCCAGGTGAGTGTTGGACAAATAACAGCAAAATAGATTCCCACACCCATCTTGTCTTCCCAAACCCTGCCTGGGTGGTCCCACACCATAGCCCTTCGGGACTGCTGGAGCCATGCCCTGACTTGGATCTCAGCTAAACAAAGACAGAGTCTAATTTTACTCTGCAGTTACCTCCATCCACTCCTGTTCTAAGGTGTCTTATTGTCTCTAGCTCCAAAGGCCTCATTTGTCTTTATCTCCAGCCTCATTTTTCTTCCATCTCCCAGGATGTTGGTACCAAGATCTTATAGACAATTACCACATCCAATTGATATCTCCAGCTCATTGTCTAAAGTCTCCTCAGACTTAATCTTTTCAAGCAAAGCCTTGACTGTCCCCACCAAAAGCATTCCTACCCTGGTCTTCCCATGGCGGAAAATGAGACCATGCTCCTCTAGAGAGCTGCCCTCACCCCCACCCAGGAACTGTCCTTGATCCTCCTGTGCCACGCCCACACCAAATCCATCACAGCCCTGACCACCATGGAGAAGGCAAGACATTCTGTGTTCTCAAGAAACCTACAGGGCAGCGGAGGAGATTAACAACTCATGGAATAGCCTAGAGAAAAAAGTAGCCACAGCATGGGCACTATTAACTACTAGAGGGCAATTCTGTCTTTCAGAAAAACGAGAGGGCGTGTACACCCAGTCCACAGAGAAGCCTCATCACTAAAGGAGCTGGAAACCAGGGGCGGTAGAAGATCTCTGGAGAAAGTACAGATTGGAACTGGGCCCAGAGGAGCAGCCTTGTCGAGCAGTGGCTGTGCCGGGAAATGGCAGACTGGGTCAGATTTGCAGAAGGACAGCAAAGAGAGGCAGAGGAATTTAGAATTTAGACTCAGGTCTGAGAAGCATCCAGGGATGTGCTGAGGGGTGATAAACAGCAGAGGCCTTTTAAATAGGGCTAATATGATCGAAACAGGATTGAATGGACATTAACCTAGCAGCAGTGTGCAAGACACAGAAAGGGCTGAGAAACAGCAGGCAGGGAGACCAGCCCAGACTTCTGTGGTGAAAATGACAATGAAAAGAGGCCCATTTGGAGAAGAAAACTCACAGGTCTGCCTGATCATGGAGAGTAGAGCTGAGGGTAGGGCTATAGACAGCTCACTTTCACCATGGGGACAGCCTCTCTCCCTCCCCAAGGAGGCATGAAAGCAGCCGATTATCTCCATCATGAAGCCATGAGACAGACAGGCAATGTATGAGAGCCAACACACAGCAAGGATGGGGCCAGGAGGCTGCCAGCCAGGGTGAGAGGGCATGTGGGGGCCCAGAGTGCTAAGAGGGGCACTTAGAGCAAATGGCTTCTTCCCAGCTTCATCCGCACAAATTAATCGAAACTTCCCAGCACCTACAACCTAAAGCATCATACAGAGTTAAACACAATTTTAGGCATCAAAAATACCTTAATTTGTCAAAAGTAATTTCACCAGAACAGGTTGAAACCACTTAAATCTTCCAACAATAGGTATGTTGCAAGCATAAGTATAGCCATGAATTTTGAAATCTGTGCACCACTTGAAAAATCAGTGAGATGCCAAAGCAAGTTCCCTAATTGTCATAATTTTACAGAATCACCCCTGCCATTTTTATCCCAACATTCCCAATGTTTGTGATTTGCCCCAGACACACATACATAGTAGGTGTCAATAACTACAGATTGATGATTATTAAACAGATGCAAAAAAAAACCAGTATCCTATAATTTCTCATTTTGAAAAAAAGCCCAATAGGAAACTAGAAAAGAGATTCCTTAACCTTGCTGTACAATATCTCCCAAATTAAAGATAAACCCTTAGGATTGCTAAAAATGTAGAACCAAAGAATAAAGCCCTCCCAAGACAATATTGAAGCTAATATTCCTAATGGTTTAAATAACTAAAGTTCGCTCAAGGTCACAGGTGGTGTCACAGACATCTTTGTTTGAGAGATCAGGGACTTGCTTCATTCTTATGAACACTTTCAATGAATTTTCTTTTCCCTTTTAAAATTCTAACCGTTGGGTTAGTAAAAGTTCTCTACTCCCAATTCAGCTGCTTCAAGATGCTGATAAGCCAATCAAAAAGAAAGTTACACCTCATAATTGCTGTTTATGGCAGGTACAATTTTATAAAAAGCAAGGTCTCAAATAATCGGGATGGGTCCACCCAACCGCACTGTGCTCCAGGCAAGATGGTGCCACTTGCCTTCAGAACGCCAGCCACGAAGGGGCTGAAAGGGGTTGCCCAAAGTAGCGTGGAATCCACAGACCTTGGAAACTTTGCATATATCCGTCTTTACTGCCAGCTTTTTGGAGAGATGCATCTTCTGAGATCAACTACCACAAGCTCTAAAGAGCCCAACTCTGCTGAAATCTGCTTCCTAATAGCAAAGCGGAAATACAGAAGCAAGCAAACCTGACCTCAAAGTCTCTGACCCTTTGGATACACATACCAAAAACACAAGGGGACCTGACTTTTGCCAGGCTCTGTTCTATGTGCTTTCAAGGGATGGCCTCATTTAATCCTCACACATCCTTGGAAGGTAGGAGCATTGATGCTGGTTTTATAGTTGAGGAGATGGAGGCACAGAGTAGTTAAGCAACGTGCCTGAGATCACACAGCCAGCAAGCGCCTAAGCCTGCTCAGAGCCCAGGGAGTGAACCCACAGCTTTAAGAACAGGCCACGTGGGAGGTCCACGGAGATGGCACGTTTTCTGAACTCCAGTCTCTCTCTGGACCTAGGGAGAGCCCATCTGCTTGTTCCTCAGCAAGGTCACCCACAATAGGACTCAGAATCTTAGAGTTCTAACAATCACAGGACCACGTAAGGCCTTGGAAATCCTCAACACCAATTCTAACCCACCAGAAGTGGTGTGCAAGATGGGAACCGTGGGAACCAGAAACCAGGTGCCATATGTACAAAATCTACATTGAGTGGATAAACAAACCACGTTCAGAGGGCTCAAGTGAAACTGTGCTGGGAGTGAAAAAGAGCAGGGACACACACACAACATCAACCAGCCTGAACAAAATTATGTGGCATGAAGGAGATCAGACAAAAAAGAGTATGTGCTGCGTGATTCCAGGCATATAAAAACTCCAGGAAATGCACACTAATTATAAGTGCTGATGCTGTGTGGGTGTCTGGGAGGCGGCAGGAGGCAGGAAGGGGCCTGTTCCCATACTCCCTGGGAGAAGCCTAGGCCCAGGATTTCCCATCATGTCCCCCGAAGGTCAGGGCAGGCCTCCATCACCAAGTCTCTCTGTGGCTCTAGTCTTGACTGAACCGCCTAAACCTGGGCCAAACAAACACCTGGTCTTCCTTCCCTCTGTCCTCTGTGTTCACTTTTCTTTGTAAACTGGCGGCTACAGCATTGTGGGTGACACTTTGGCCAGGCAGCTCAGACACCTGGGCCATGCCTGATCCCGTGCTGTGCTCTCTACCGCACTGCAGACTGAGAACCCATTTCCCAATGAGATCTTTCCTTTTAGGATCCTGTGGGTGGATGGATGCAGGTCTTGGAGCAGGCAGCTAAAAATAGGCTCAGCCAACAGGATCTCGAATGCAGCCCTGTTAACAGCCCTGTGTCACACACAGACACGTCCTCTGACATTATTTTCTGTATAGCATGACATTTTGACATCTTAAAGAACTTTTCTAGCTGGAGAGACACCACCCCTCTGGGGTTAGTCAATTCTTAGAGACAGCAAAGGGCCCGGTCGGATCACCTATGACATGCAGATTAACCAGTGCAGGGCGAGGCCTCCTCTCCTGGCCCCAGAGGCAATATTCCTCTGCCTTACTCATCTCAGGACCAGGTGCCAGGCAACTGTGACCAGCCCTATAGCTCAGAGCCCGCAGGAGGTGCCCGAACTAGCCATCCTGAGCTGTCCACCCTGCCCTGCCTTGTCTTTCCCATGGAGAACCCAGTAAAGGCTCTGGCCTAAACCTCTCTCCTGTCCTCTGCCTCCTGCCCACCCTGGTGTTGGTGTTTCCCCCTGTGGCCCCCGATATCAAGGTGCACTGGGGAGCGGGGAGCTAATGCCAGCCTCACAGCAACTCCAGAGGCAGTCTCAGTCAGACAGCTCCTCCTCTCTACTCTTGGTGGGGGGCGGGCCCTCTTTTTTTTTTTTTGCGGTACGCGGGCCTCTCACTGCTGTGGCCTCTCCCGTTGCGGAGCACAGGCTCCGGACGCGCAGGCTCAGTGGCCATGGCTCACGGGCCCAGCCGCTCCGCAGCACGTGGGATCTTCCCGGACCGGGGCACGAACCTGTGTCCCCTGCATCGGCAGGCGGACTCTCAACCACTACGCCACCAGAAAAGCCCGGGGCGGGGGTCCTTCTTAGTGAGCTCCTCCTGTCGGGGCAGCTGCTGAGGGTCACAGGCGGGGGAGGAGCCCTGGGGAGTCAGACGAGGGGAGGGGAGGGAGAGCCAGGTGACTCCGCCCACCCACACACCCACGCCCACCTCTTTCGGCGGTCTACTTCGCTGGTCCCAAAACGTCCTCTCTTGTCACCATTTTATTAATAAGACAACGACACATTATTATATAACTCTAGAAGACGAGCGGCATGGAATTCAGGAAGCCAAAGTACAAATTCCTAGAAATAAATGCTCCATAGACACAATGGGTTGCTTTTCTCAGAAATATGTTTAATATCAGGAAAGAGCTACAAGGCAATCAGTCAAAAGGATGATTGCCAGGCCCCGTGGGAAAAGACAGGGAGGCCCCCAAAGAGGTGGGGAAGTGCAGGACAGGGGCCAGGGGAGGAGCCGCAGGAGGGACATGAGCAGGCCGGCTGGCTGGCGGAGGGTTGGAGAATTCGGAGCACGGGAGTCAGCACCCCCCGCTGCCGTGGGCCTCAGAGGTGGCGAGGAGTGCTCCTGGGGCATGGGGCCCCTCTCCGCGGATCCTCAGAAAGTGCCTTTCAGTGAGAGAGTACATCTGCAAGGCAAGAGAGCACATGCTGGTTTTATTCGTCCTCAGGTATAAATGGTGTTAATCCCACCCCTTCCTGGGGGAGGCACAGCCTCATGGTGATTTTTATCTAGACAAGCTCTGTTTCCTTTCTCTGATCATTCAACGAGCTCCATTCATCATAGGCTCCTCTATTTGGAGAGAGTTCCCTTCTTAGTCCTCTTGTCTGGCTTTCTGTCCGTATTTGCCTGTTTCTATGTAGGTGTGAAAACGAAGTCCCTCTTGTTGAACTTGTGGAGGAGAAAGGACAAGAGGGCACAAGACAGGGCCGTGAGGGAAACATTAGAGATAAACTTTCAAAGAAATATACTTGGGCAGTTGCTGTGTGGAGGTAATTCTCAATTTAAGAGGCAGAGCGAGAGGGGACTGGGGATCTGGGACCTGGAGGGTGGGTGTTCAGGCTCCCTGCAAATGAGGAATTTAAGCTGTAAGAAAGGGGCTCGCACGCACACACACACACACACACACACACAGACACTGTGCTAAGTCAGCACCCCAAGAGTGAGGGAGCTAGCCTCTGCTGTGTGCCTCCACGCCCCTCATCTCCCTGAGCTGCCACCCCTGAGATGTAGGCACCATCCTTCCCCTTGGGGAAAAATAAACTAAGATAAAAGGAATTAAGCTCAGAGAAGGTACTTAATTCTTCCCAGAATCACATCGCATTAGAGGAGTCAAAATCTGAATTAGATCCTCGAGCCTCCACAGCCGGGCCTTTCCCAGCCCTGAGTCTCCTTAGAGGCTGTGGTGGGGAGGCCCCGGCCACCTTAACTCATCAGATGCACCCAGTGATCCAGGGGCCATCCTGCCATCAGCCTCCGTGAGCAAAGAAGCGGGCACCCCACGGTCACACAGGAAGAAGGGACAAGCCCTGTCAGGCCGGGACATCCGGGTGTGGGTTGTGATCTTGCCCCATTGTCACAGTGCACAACCACCATGGGCAGCACCACTGGGTGTGCAGCACTGCTCGGTGACACTGGGCACGGCTCCAGAACCCTGAGACTTCATCTCTCAGGAGGATGCTCAACACTCCCGAGCTGCCTTCCAAAGCTACCCAAGCACATCATCGGGTCCACACAGAATCCCATGAACACACACGATGGATGGGCGCACAGCATTGATGAGCCGGGTCAGGAGAGGGCCTTCAGATACAGCGTCTCACTAAGACGACAAGACACGGGGGGCAGACATCAAATCCCTGTCCATTTCCCTCTGCTGGGGAGGCCGGCAGGTCAGCCGAGACCACGAGGCCAGCACTGGCACTGGGGTGGGCCTGGGCCAGCCCTTCCCTCATGGGGCTCGAGCGTGTGCAGAGCAGCCAGACCCTGTGGGCAGCAGGGACGGACAAGAAGAGCCGTCCGCACAGGGTGGGCTCAGAACTGACATGAGAAGGGAAACCAAATGCACGAAGTGAGGAGAAGGAAGGACCACATCCAGCCCCACACTATGTGACATGGTCTCAGAGAAAGGAAAGACCACGGGTCTCCAAGTGCAAGGTCAGAGCAGGGAAATCCTTGGCCCTCTGGGCACAGGCTGGCTCCCCGCCCCAGGGGTTTTGGCAGGCTCTCTGTTGAGAAGAGTGCCAAGCCCAGTGCAGGACAGGGGAGGGCAAGCAAAGACACAGAAATGAAGAGGAGGGAGGTTGGGCCTGGAAGGCAGCTACAGAGCACAGAGGATGCCCAGAAGCAAGACCTTGAACAGGAACCAAGGATGCAGGCAAGTAAGCCACAAGGGTGGTGTCATGAACGCTGGGGGAAATTGTGTTGTTGAAGAGACATAAGGAAAAAAACTACTGGGAAGTAATATGAAGGTTTGGTAATGTAGAAACAAATAAGAAAGACTCTTTTCCTTCCAACAGCAGTGAGCACATAGAAAGGGGAATAGTGGGGTGAAGGGTGGGGAACCCCATGCACATCGAGGCCAAAACTGTGCAAGACACAGGATGGAGTGTAACACGTGGGGCACGGCCTGCATGAAGACAAGCTAAAATGTTACCACAGGACATAACAAGGTCTGAATAAACGTCCCCAGATATAAAGACATACTAATATTAAATGTAAATTCTCTCCAAAGCAATAAATTAATTTGATTATAATTGTAATCCTAATGAGATCTTTTTGCACTGAGCAGTATGATGTTAGACTGCATAAGAAAGTTCAAAAATTGTGAAGAAATGTTTTTAAACAGAAAGAAAGTCTAGCAAGGGGCAACACCTCCTATGAGATCAGAAATATGATACCATCACCACAAAGATCAGAACCGTAGGTTGTTGGTACACCGAAGAAAAATCCATCAGCGGACTTAAATAGGGCCCAGAAACAGAGCCAAAGAGATAAGGGAATTTAGTAGATGATAAGGTGGAATTTCAACTCAGTGGGAGATTCCAGTTTGGGCACCTGTATCTTATTACAGGTGAAAAAAAGACCCAAATATAAAAAGTAAAGTGAAATATTAAAAACTCATTAGTATAATCTCACAGTGAGGGAGATATTGTGTTGCAAAATATTTCCAGCACATATAAAATGTGCAAGAAGTGCCCCAAAATTGATAAGAAAATGAAAAAGTACCCAATAGAAAAACAGGCAAGTGATGTAAAAGTGATTCATTAAAAAGGAAATGAAACCGGCCAACAAATATGTGTGAGAAGATGCCACCTTTCTGGAACACAAAAACCTCAAAGGAAAACAACAGCAACATTGTTTTGACCATAAAACTGGTAAATTAACAACATTAAGACACCGTGCTACAAATTTGTGAAGAAAGGACTGCGTTCATAAATTGCTCAAGATGGTGTGAACTTGAGAAGCGACCCTGTAGCAGCCCCACATCGAAGAATCCTATGGAAATCAGATCTCCAGCGCAAAGGATAGAGACCCGTGTGACCTTGCAGCGTGGCTTTGTCCAGCAAAACAACAAAAATGGGAGGAGTTGACTAAATTGTCATGTAGCCATAATGACTTGCAACTATAAAAAAATGAGTTAGACCCAAAGCTACTGATCTGTTCCTAAGGAAGGCAAATTGTGGAGAAATGAGTGTGGTACCAATCCGTTTTTACAAACAGATGGGGAGTTCCTGTGTGTGTGTGTGTGTGTATGTGTGTGCTATATGTGTGTGGTGTGTGATATGTGGTGCATCTGTGTGTGTGTAGTGTGTGAATACAAAAAAATGTGGTTACCTGTTACCTTACCTCAAGTAGGTGTGATTGGAACAGAGAGAAACTTTATCTTTTCTTTCTGTACTTCTATACTATTTGACATGTTACAATAAGCATCTATTGTTTTAATCAAATTTTTAAAAGAAAAAAAGTTTAATAGAACAAGAAATTAGTCCATGTGGTCACATGCATCAGTAATTCATTCTTTTTTATCACTGAGTGGTATTTATAGCAGGTACATACCAGAATTTGTTTATTTATTCATTGGTTGGTTGATGGTTGAGTTGTTTCTAGCTTGGGTCTATCATGAATTATAATGCTATGAACACTGACCTACTGTGGACATATGTTTTGCTGGGTTGTATGGTAAATTTATATTAACTTATTAAAAAAAACTGCCCAACTGTTTTCCAAAGTGCTGTGCCATTTTGCATCCCTACCAGCAATGACACACAACAACATGGGGGCCCTCAGAGCATTGTGCTGAATGAAAGAAGGCAGATGCAGAAGACCTCATTTGGTATGAATCTATTTATGTGAAATTATAGAAAAGGCAAAATTATAGGACCAGAAAGTGCTATGGTTGCCTGGGGCAGACTTGGGGATGGCTATTGACTACAAAAAGCATAAGGGAATTTGGAAGGGGAGATAAAAATGTTCTGTATCTTCTTTGTGGTGGTAATTAAATGACTATACAATTGCCGACATTAATCAAACTGTACACTTAAAATGGGTGGATTTTATTGATGTAAGTCAGACCTCAATGAATCAAGGGGGACATTTATAGTCACAGAGAAAACTTTTAATAAAATAAGAAACATAGCCTACACTTTGACCACCACTGCACACAAAGGTACATACCCCAGAGGAATGATGCACACGTTCCCTGGAAGACACGCACAAGAATATGCATAGCAGCTATGTGGTATCACACTCCCTGGGTACCACTCATCAGTAAAAAAGAACAGACAACAGCAGGAATTAAGGTCAAAGAGAATATGATGAGGGAAAGGAAAAAGGCAGGCACAAGGACAGCCTATATCCTCCCATTTATGAGAAGTTCAAGAACAGGGTGGGGTTTTACCAGCTTGGGAAGGCACAGAGGGCATTCTGGGGTCTGGTAATGTTCTAAGTCTTGATCTGGGTGTCAGCTATTCAGCGTGTGCACGTGTAAAATTCCAGTGAGTTTTACACTGAATATTTGTGCACTCTACTGGAGGTATGTTATACCTCAACAAATTCATTGTTAAATACAAAACAAGAATGAAAAGTCACACAGGAAAACCAGCCAGCATGACTGGAATGTATTCTGCTCTGTCATTAGGACCCAATGTAGCTTTTGAAGCTAGAGAAAAAGGGGATGAAAATAGTTTTGGAACAGTAATATGATCTTATTTAAGGAGAAACTGGAGGAAGAAGTGTTGCTGGGCAAATACTTAGGGGTCTAATGTGAAAGTGAGTCTCTGTGGTAAAGAATCCTGGGAAGAGCTGAGGTGGGATGGAAGGAAGGTGGGAACCCGAGAAGCATTTTCAAGAAGAGCACACACAATTTGAAGACACTGACTCTGAGGCTGGTGACGGGGTGATGTTATTGCCAAGGTAGGAAGATTGTAAAAGTAATAATAATAGCCCCAACTAACACTTCTGGAGTGTTTGCTAAGCGTCTGGCCCTGTTCTATGATTTTGAGCATATTAATATTTTAATATGGTAGGAATCATTATGATTCCCATTTTACAGGTGAAAAACCTAAGACCAGAGAGGTTAAGTGGTCTGTCTGAGGTCACACAGCTGGGAGGTGGCTGTGGGCAGTGGATCTAGTTTGTAGCATAAGCCCTGGATGCTGGAAGAAATTGGACGAATCCAGACTGGGGCACCTGGCATTAGAGTCACAACAAACACCCATCACCTACGAGGGGATCAAATGTAAACTCATATGCGAAAGGAATTTGAAATAAAAAAGCAAAACACTCTACAAGTATAAATGATCATTCCTGTTGAAGCCACAATGAGATGCCATGTCATACCTATCAGGATGACTATTATTAAAATAAAATTTTAAACTAAGCCTAAAATAGTAAGTGTTGGCAAGGATGTGGAGAAACTGGAATACTTGTGCATTGCTGGCAGGAACGTAAAATGATGCTGCTGCTGTGGGAACTGGTATGAAGGTCACTCAAAAAATTAAACATATGATCCAGCAATTCCACTTCTGGGTATATATCAAAAAAATTATATATATATATATATATATATATATATATATATATATATATATATTTATTTATTTATTTATATTTATATATATAATATATATCTCCAAAAAAGCAGGGACTTGGGTATTTGTACACCCATGTTCATAGCAGCACTATTCACAATAGCCAAAAGGTGGTAGCAACCTGTGTCCATTGACCAGATGAATGGATAAACCAAATGTGGAATATACATACAGTGGAATATTATTTGGCCTTAAAAAAGGAGGAAATTGACACATGCCACATGGATGAACTTTGAGGACATTCTGCTAAGTGAAATCAGCCAGTTATAGAAAGATAAATACTGTATGATTCCTCCTATATGAGGTCCCTAGAGGAGTCAAATTCACAGAGACATAAAGTAGAATGAAGGTTGCCAGGGGCTGAGGGGAGCAAAGAATGGGAAGTGATTATCTAATGGGGACAGAATTCTAGTTTGGGAAGATGAAAAAGTCCTAGAGATGGTTGATGGTGATGGCTGCACAACAATGGAATGTACTTAACGCCACTAAGCTGTACAGTTAAAAATGGTTAAATGGTTAAAATGGTAAATTTTATGTTTAGCCAAAATAAAAACAACAACAACAACAATCATTGCTGTCAGAGCCAGACACCAAGGGCCGTGTATACAACAACGAGCACCCTGGCAGCAGCCGGGCATAAAAGTGTAGTGTGTCTCCCACCTACAGGCTGACCCACTGGGTCATAGGTGACTTACTGAGATTCATGAATTTTAATCTTGTCCTTCATTCTGGGTATAATTAAACCTTCAGTATTTCCTGTCAAGTGCATCATCATTTTTTAATACATTTTTATGCCCAGAATGACAGAATTCCTGCCTGAGTCTATAAATAATTGAGCTAAGGCCCTTTCAAACCTAAATGATAACATGCTTCTCGTGGGACATCCTTCAGCACATCCTGTGCTCTGCAGCTATTAAAAGGCTTTGTGGGCGTCTGGCCACATGTCAGAAAGTGCTGCCTCAGATGTAAACAAACCACAGATAAGAAATAATGAATAACATATATTTAGGCACATACATTTCAGAGGATCAGGGTCTACTCTACTACACTCACTAATGTTGAATACGGATGGATGAGAAAGTTGTATTCAGATGAAAACAAGAATTTTGTCAAACATACAAAATGTTAACAGCTAATAACTGGGCATGAGATGATTCTCAATTCCCCAAGAATAGGGACATCGTTACTTGCTTGTGTCCTGGATTCAAGGAGCTGGGTGGAGACTGCAAGGCAGACCCCATCCACCCCCAGGTGAGGTTTGTGCTAAGACTTGGCTCCTATCAAATGTGAAGGGCTGAGTTAATTTCCATTAAGACCCAGTGAATAGACTGGAGGGAGTGACCTGGAGATAATATATACACATAACATAAAATTAAAGTAATAATATGAACCTGATTACTTAATATTACATTTAAGAAAAAAATGAAGGCACAAAACTTTGCATAAAGTGTGATTGCAAAATTGTGAAAGATTAAGGGAAAACTTTCCCTTCCTTTTTTGTATACTTTTCTTTATTTTCTAAAATTTCTCTGGTGAGCATGTACGTATGACTTTTATGATGAACTCAAATTTAGTTTTAAGGTGTGGAGGTTAGTGTAAAGCAGCAGTTTTAATCCAGGGGACACTGGGCAAAGTCTGAAGATGGTTTGAGCCGTTGCAACGTTGGGGAAGAGGGTATCTAATAGGTAGAGCTCAGAGGGGCTTCTAAACATCCTGAAATGCACAGAACAGTCCCCACAGCAAAGCATGACCTGGCCCCAAATGTCAATGATGTCGAGGCCGAGAAACCCTGGCGTAGAGCCTATTTTTTGTTTCCCATATGGGACCGCAGTGCCGGGACTCCCACTTCTCAGGCCACCAGCAGTGCCAGGTGTGTGTGTGTGTGTGTGTGTGTGTGTGTGTGTGTGTGTGTGTTTTCCCAGGAGGAGCCCATGGGTGTGCTCTTTACACGAGAGAAAGATGTCCAAGGAAGGGAGGCTTGGTGTGAAAATCGCTGAAGTGGCTGCCCCCACTCTCCCGGTGCACATTCAGGGAGCACCCGGTGTGCAGGCTGCAGGGATGGCCTGACCCCACCTTCACCGTCACCTGCCTGTCCTGCAGGTCTCAACAGGTCAAGGGGGAACAGGGGTGAGGACAGGCTGGGCCTCTGATAGTCACAGGCAGCAGGGAGCATTTACTGGTACTTCAGATAATCCTCGAAGGGTCTGAAAACCAGAACCCCAGGATCTGCCACCAGCTGCCCTCCCCAGGAAGAGGGGTCCTGGGTTCTGGACAGAGTGGAGGTGGTCAAGGGGTCCAGCTGGTCCTGCTAAACTCAGGGCCTGAGGAGGTGAGGATTGTTTTGTTAAAATAGAAGAGAGCATAACAAGGAGTGACCAGGGCCTCACAAGAGGGTGGAAGAAACTGCATGATGCAGCTGGGAGCCAGTCGCCCCAGCCCTGCAAGGGGAGACTTCCGGCACAGGTGCTCCCATCCCAGGCGACAGGCAGAGTTACAAGTTCCACCAAAGGGGGCGCTGCAGAGACCCTGGGCCCTGAGGCGGATGCCTCACAGCAAGGATACCAGCCAGGCCAGGTACCAGCAGGCAGGAGGAAGAGAAGGAGTTCATTCTTTTAAAAGAACACCAGCCACAAGCCATGTCCCCCAGAGGAGGCAGAATCAGACTCACCATTCAACAATATGTCTCTCTCTCTGATATTTTAGGTATTAAAGTACATTAAACTAAATTACAGATTAGCTAATTGAATTTACTTTCCAGTGCTTAAAGGCTTTACTTCAAAAGGAGTTACAAGTTGCTAATCTGGAACTTATCCAACAAGTCTTCATTTTTCCAGGTTATAAGTAGAAAATTAAAATATGGAGAGAAAGGACACTATCCCACAATATTATATTCCAACAAAGGAAGCCAGGTCTTCTAAAACAAGTGCCTTCCATTTTGCTCAGCAGATGTAGCTGCACTAATTTTCATAGAAAAGGCCCAGGGGGCCAAAAGGAAGGAGGAATTTAATATCATTTTTTCCACTCAGAGTTTGTCATATTAATCACATCTTCTGAGCTGCCACTATTAGCAATTTGCTTTTTCTTATGCTTCATTTTTAGTCATTTCCCTAGATTCATGAAACTTTAAGATTTCAAAAAACTTTGATTGAGCACCTACTATGTGCTGGCCCAGGGCCTAGGTCTCTTCTAGGGATAGCCTGTTGCCTTTGTGGGCCATAAGAATACCTCCCTGAGAGCTCATCAAGGAAATTCAAACCCAACTTTCAAGATAACTTGGCTCAGTCCCCACTGCATTCAGACATTTTAGACTTTATTCTTTTTAAATAATAAACAATAAATACTGAAAGCTTTTAATGATGAGAAGTGTTTATGATTCTAAAGGAGGAAAGATGAACACAAACTTTTATATACAGTCTGAACACTATTATATGAACAATGTATATGAAAAATACCCCATCTTAACTCATCAAAGTTGACATCATCAATATGGAGACAAAGTGACACCATGTACCTTCTAATGTCATGCACTGAGACGGACACAACAATTTCTATTGTTTACTGCCAGAAATACATAACTTGAAATGAATCATGGGAAAGCAACAGGAAAATTAAAAGTGATGGAAATTCTACAAAATAACTGACATGTACTCTTAATAAATGTCAATGTCAAGAAAGACAAAGAAAGGCTGGGGAACTATTCCAGATTAAAGGACTCCAAAGAGACACAACAACTAAATGCCATGTGCGAGCCTGGATGGAATCCTAGACTGGACAAAAACAGCTATGGAGGACATTACCAGGAGAACTGATGAAATGTGGAGATGGGCTGTAGATTCGATAATAGTGTTCTATCAGTGTTATAGTTCCAGATTTTGTCATTGTGCTCTGGATATGTAAGAAAATGCCATTGTCCTTAGGAAAGACACTCTTACATAGCTAAGGTCTAAGAAGCACAATATCTCCAACTTATTCTGAAATGGTTCAGAAAAAAAAAATAGAGATTTGCAGGAATCCTTTGTCCTATTCTTACACCTTTTCTGTTAGTTTAAAATCACATAAAATGTTTAAAAATGCATAGAAAACATGAAGGAAATGCTACATTTAGTCAAATTGAAGATGCAACTGACTACAATATGGATCATATTTTATGTCCCAGAAATAAAGAAAAAATGCATATTGTATGTCCCACAGCTAAAGAAAAAACTATGACCCAATACTTCATCACTTAAAACTTTTCTTTTATACTTTGAGAGAACTTTTTTAGACTTGTTAATGCATAGATTTATATTTTTCTATCTATCTATATCTATCTATCTATCTATCTATATATATCACTCTTCTGTATATGTAAAAAGAAATAGGTAAGTGAAATAAATAGACTAAAATATTCCTCCAATCTCTTTGCATTGTGGTTTCAACACTTCTGAATCACATTCTGATTCAGTTGTTGGCATCTATGCATTTCTATGTAAAATCATCCTCTGAGCCATCAAGAATGTAGGTGAGACAGCAGTTTTTAAAAGAACACTCCATGACTATTTCGGTATTTTCTTCGAAGCCACTGAAGGCTATTATGCAAGAGTTAACCCTTGGCCTTTCCAAAAGGGCTTGGGGGAAGGATTTTGACCAACTCTGAAGACTCATGTTCCCTTAAATGGTTGGTGGACTGACCATTGAGGATCAAAGTTGTCTACCTGAGCTGACATGAACAGCAATTAGATTGTCAGGTGCTCAGCAATAACAGCAAACATACAACTGTAGTCCACTGGGCAGGAATAGGTTAAGATACAACTGAATATATATGCATCCAGATTTCAGAGATGTTAAAATGTGAAAAGAGTGCATCTGAAAGTTGGAATGTGGTGCTGGGTTTGTGGGTAGGAGGTTACACTCCTTCTATACAGTCCAATTTTGTACCAATATGCACACATTAATTTCTTGGTGTCATTTTTATACCCAGAAAAAAAAAAGAATACATCTTGATCCACAGAATAGAGTTATTTCATGAAAATTTTATTCCTGATTGTTGTCTGTGCATTCCCTATGTTTCCCAAGGCACAAAATTCTCCGCCTTCCAGTTCAGGTCTAAGAAGCTTCTCTGATGTAAAATGCATTAACTGACCCAATAATTATTAATCAAAGTCTGTGAAGTATAAGGAAAATTCCATCTCTGATGATGCTATCAAAGGTCTTAAAAGTTTAGAGGGTTCTTTTCCCTAGGGAATAGAAGGAAGCACAATGAATTGATTCTAAGAGGCACATTTTTTTCATATCTTAACATTTCTGAAACTTCTGTGGGCCAGGCAGCCATCATTATGTAGTTACCATTTCCTGCATATACACATCACAATTTGCAGAATGAGTATCATTAGTTTGAAAAACAATTTCAGAGACAATAGTGGAAAGACAGGTTTCTTGAGATATTTTATATAAGGTGAAATTCACTCTTTTAGATGTTCAGTTCTATGAGTTTTGAAAGGTATGTACAGTCATGTAACCACCACAAAATCAAAAGATAGAATATTTCCATTATCCCTGAAAGGTTTCCCCGTGCCGTTTCTGTGGTCAATCCTCTCCCCCCAACCTCCAGACCTTGGCCACTGGTGATCTGATCTCCGCCTCTAGCTTTACCTTTTCCAGAATGTCATATAAATGGAATCATATAGCATGCAGCCTTTTGTGTCTGGCTTATTTCACTCAGCACAGTGCTTTTGAGATTTATATATATTCTTGCATGTATAAAGATTTTGCTGAACAGACCATTAGTAAGATAGAATCACTAATCAAAAACTTCCCAACACAGAAAACCCCAGGACCAGATGGCTTCACTGGTGAATTCTACAAAAGTATAGGCCAATATCCCTGATGAACATAGATGCAAAAATCCTCAATAAAATATTAGCAAACTAAATTCAACAACCATTAAAGCATACCCCATGATCCAGTGGGATTTATTCCAGAGACGTAAGGATGGTTCAACATCTGCAAATCAATAAATGTGATACACCACATTAACAAAAGGAACGGTAAAAATTATAATGATCATATCAGTAGATGCAGAAAAAGCATTTGACAAAATTCAATATCCAATCATGATAAAAACTCTCAACAAACTGTGTATAGAGGGAACATACCTCAACATAATAAAGGACATATGTAACAAACCCACAGCCAACATCATACTCAATGGTGAAAGCCTGAAAGCTGCTCCAAGATCAGGAAAAAGACAAGGATGCTCATTCTTACCACTTGTATACCACATAGTACTGGAAGTTCTAACCGGAGCAATTAGGCAAGAAAAATATATGAAAGGCATCCAAACTGGAAAGGAAGAAGTAAAACCGTCTCTATTTGCAAATGACATATTATGTATAGAAAACCCTAAAGACTCCACCAAAAAAAACTGTTAGAACTAATAAACAAATTCAGTAAAGTTGTAGGAAACAAAATCAATACACAAAAATCATTTGTGTTTCTATACACTAACAATGAACTATCAGAAAGAAATTAAGAAAACAATCCCATTTAAAATTGCATCAAAAAGAATAAAACACTTATGAATAAATTTAACCAAGAAGGTGAAAGATCTGTACACTGAAAACTGTAAGACACTGATGAAAGAAATTGAAGAAGGTACAAATAAATGGAAAGATATTCCATGCTCATGGATTGACAGAATTAATACTGTTAAAATATCCATACCATATACAGCAATATACAGATTCAGTGCACTCCCTATCAAAATTCCAATAGCATTTCTCACAGAAATGGGCATGACACAGCCAAAAAATAAAAAAATATTTCTTTTTAAAAAAACAAAACAAACCTTCCACAGAGAAAACTCTAGGAGCACGTGGTTCCATTGGTGAATTCTACCAAACATTTAAAGAAGAAATAACACCAATTTTTCACAGTCTCTTCCAGAAAATAAGAGGGAACAATTCCCAGTTCATTTTTTGAGGCCAACATTGCCCTGATACCAAAATCAGACAAAGGCATTATAAAACAAAAACAAAATAACTTGTGAACTTACATACAAAACCCTGACAACATAGTAGCAAATTGAGTCTAGCAATATATCAAAAAGATAATAATACATCGTATACTGGAGGGGTTATCCATGGCTTGAGAGGTTGGTTCAACATTAAAAAAAATCAATCAATGTAATTACTCATATCAGCAGACTAAGAAAGAAAAACTATATGAAAATCTCAATAGATGCAGAAAAGCCTTTGATAAAATTCAACACACATTCATGATAAAAACTCTCAGCTCACTACCAATAGAAGGAAACTTCCTTAATCTGGTAACAAGACATCCACAAGAATCCTATAGCCCATATTACAGTTAATGGTGGAAAACTAAATACTTTCCCTCTAATATCAGGAACAAGGCAGGAATGTCTACTTTCACAACTCATTTAACATTGTACTAGAGATCTTAGTCTGTGCAGTAAGACAAGAAAAAAAGAAAAGTAAAAGCCATACAAATTAGATAGGAAGAAATAAAACTGCCTTTATTTGTAGATGACATAATCATCTATATAGAAACTCCTGAAGACTCTACATAAAAGCTACTAAAACTAATAAGTGAGTTTAGCAAACTGTGGGAAGGTTTTTTTGTTGTTTGGTTTTGTTTTTTAATTAATTTATTTATTTTTATTTTTTGGCCACGTCACATGGCATGTGGAATTTTAGTTCCTCGACCAGGGATCAAACCCATGCCACTTGCACTGGAAGAGCAGAGTCTTAACCACTGGCCTACCAGGGAAGTTCCCTGTTTGTTGTTTTTACCATGAATTTAATTTCTTTAATAGATACAGACCTATTATGTTTATCTGTTTTTTCTTTAAGCCACTTTGGTAGTTGTAACTTTAAGGGAATTTGTCTATTTTATCTAAGTTATTCAATTTGTTGATATAAAATTGTTGATAATATTCCCTTCTTATTCTAGCAGTGTCTGTAGTATCTGTAGTAATGTGTCCTTGCTGTTACCTGTAATCTGAATTTTCTCTATCTTTCCTTGACCAGTCTAAGTAGTAGTTACTTGTAATCTGAATTTTCTCTCTCTTTCCTTGACCAGTCTAAGTAGTAGTTTATCAATTTTAGTGCTTTTTAAAAAACACTTTTCTATTCTTTTTCTGATTCCAATTTTATTGATTTCTAATGCTCTTGAAATAGCCCAAAGGACAATAAAGCCTAGAAAAAAAAATAGCAAGATTCTAAGTCAAAAAAAAAGAAGATTCACTATATTCAGACTCTGAAATAGAAGAAATTTTTAGGAATATCTTTTTCATATTACTTATATTTTCCTTCTAACAAACGTAGAAGTATTATAATGATATAAATCTGTGTCTGCAAAATTCCAAAATAGCTTTTTCAATTTATGTAAATTGAATCTAAGTGACGTGAAAGCATTGTTTCATATTTTAATAGGCAGTGCTTTCTTTTTTATTTTTTAGTGGTTATAAAAAATGAAGTGTTTTGTATAGGAGATGGTATTTTAGAGTAGATGAAATATAGCTTGTGGCTTTAAAAGTCTAATACAATGTGCAAGAACGTAAAAGCCTGTAGAGCAATTCAGACAAAGTGGTCTTATAGCTCAAGGCAAAAGCAAATACTTCTTGTGGCTGAATCTTTGCCCTTGAGGTGTGACAGTGGACCAGGAGAATGGGGCAGTGTGTAGGTCGGTGTGGTTGTGCAAAGGAAGCATAATGGGGAGTTATAAGAAATATATTTGGAAAGTTATGCTGGGGCAGGTCAAATAGAACATTGAATAACATTAAAATTTTTTTCATTGTATTCTGCAGGTAGTGGATAAAACAATGAAACTTAACAGGAAGTAATATGTTTCAGGCACATTCAGGATTAGCAAGTAGAAAGAGAATTGAAGGAGAGAGAGAGACTAGAAGAAAGGAGAGAAATTATTCAGGAGGCTTCCAAGGGAGAATCGACAGCATTGGTAATTGAACAGGGAGGAGAGATGATATAAGACTGACTCCCTGGTTTCTACTTCGGGAGAATGCGTGGGCTGTAGTTATGACAAGCATTCAAGGAGATGGGAGCTGGACCTAACTATGGTAATAGAGGTGAGAATGGAGGGATGTAAACAGAACAGAGAGGCAGAGATAGGTTGCTTAGGACTTGGCGACTGACCGAGCATGTCCAAGAAGACACAGGTCCAGTCAGCTGCTAAAAATACAGGGATGGACTTAAGAGAAGATCCAGAGGTACAAATACAGATTTGTGGCTTATATACCTAGAAGTGGTATTTAAAGCAATGAGATTACCAACAATGAGAGGATATAATAAAAATGAAAATATCAGTATTAGTTAACATGCCTTGAGCCCTTCCATGTACTAGACAGCATGTTAAGTGCTTTTCAGATATTAACACAATTTCTTCTCAACCCAATGAAGAAGGTACCATTATGATTCCCATTTTAAAGATGGGGAAAGTGAGACACAGAGAACTTAAGTTATTTGCACAAGATCACACAGCTGGAATGTTGTTCAGCCTAGAAGAAGACCGGATAATCTGACTCCAAAACCTGCAACACTAGCTGCCCTCAGCAAGGGCAAAGGGTTCCTTATGGAATGATATATTTGGGGTAAGTGAACTCAGAGAAAGAGTCAGAAAAGGAGCAATCAGAGGGGTACATTCTGACACAAATGTGCTTCTGGCATGAGGATTATAAATATACACCATACCAGATGGTCCTTAAGGAGAGTATGGTATGAGCGCCACATATTCATCTTATAGATTCTATTTAAACCATTCTAAGCCACCAAGCCATGTATGCTCTCCATTTTTAAAATTTTTGGATGAGTGGGATCACTTGAAAAAATAATAAATGGACCTATTTTCAAACTGTGGCTTCATAGATGGTAGTTGCAAATGGTTCAGAAGTTAAAAATAGAACTCTGGAACATTGCTTCTCAAAGTGTGGTACCTGATCTGGCAGCATCAGCACCCCCTGAAAACTTGACAGAAATGGAAATTCTCAGCTCCCACCCTAGTCTTACTGATGAAAAACTCTGGGGGTGGGGCCCAGCCATCTGTTGTAACAAGGTCTCCAGGTGATTTTGATTTATGTCCAAGTTTGAGAACCACTGCTCTAGAAAATGAGATGATATGTGTATGTGTGTTAAATCTTTGGGGACCCTGTCCCAGGTCGGAACATATCTGTGTGGCCCCTCTATGTCCAGCCTGCTGGATTCTTCAAGAAATCCATAGTACAGTGGAGCCCAGGTTAGGTGAGAATTCCTTTCCATGTGGTGTAATATGGTAGAGAAGAGACAAAGATCTTCTGTTCTTATTGCCATCATCCAGAGATATTAGCAGACCACCTTGGGGATCACCCAAGGCCTCGCCCCAACCCAGTGCAACAGAATCTCCATGGCAGGGCATCATGGTAATTGACAAGTTTCCTGTTTCCTCTGCCTTCACGTAAAGAGCGACATGTCTTTACCAACCAAAGGTTTCACCAGGAGACACAGCCAGCTGCTAAAGAAGTAAAAAAATAACCAAACAAACAAACAAACAAATCTTGAGGTATTGCACATGAGGCTCTGCAAAGTCCTCAACTTGCTCAGCTTAAACTCTTAGACACTGTATCTAACCCCTTTCTCTGTATTTCAATGACAACATTTCAATGAACTTATCCTAGCCACTTGCCCTTCCTAGCCACACATCCTGTGAGATCCTGGCTCATCTGTACAATCAACCGGAGGTCCAAGCCCATGCCAAGCCCTGAGCTGCCGGTCCATGCATACCCAGTTGACCTTGACACACCCAGCCAGCAGACTGTCAGTAGAAAGATATCTCCACCCAGGTTCATAGGAACAGGTCCCATGGTTGGAAGTTTTCATGCCCTTGGGCACTATGCCCTCAGTGGGAGAGAGAGCTACATAACTTGCCCCTGATCTCCATAACTGGCTTGCCAGAAAATTATGATGATGGGGTCATCCTGATAAAGTGTTAACCAGTGTTTGAAATGAAAGGAGAAACAAGAATAATGTCTGTATTTTCTAGTTTGGGAAAAAGATAAGAATCAGACTGGTTTATTCCAATGGTCAAGGCGAGAAAAGGAATACGACTCACCCAGAACCTCTGGGAGAGAAAGATGGCACCTTGTCCTTTCCACCCAGCCCCCTCCACCTTACCCAGCCCACCCCGTCTCACCCCACTTCTATGCAGCCTTTCCCATTTCGCATCCCCCTCACCCAGCCCACCCTTCCTCATCTCATCTATCCTCTCACCCCCCAGTCACCCGCTTCCCACTTCCCCTCTTCCCGTTCTAACCCACCCTACTCACTTTGAGCTAGTTAAGGTGGCAAGGCCCTCATCCTTTCTACAAACTTTTCATATGAAAAGTTTTTAAGGACACATTTATTATATTTCTTTCCATTATTTAGTGAAATTCAATGAAGTGCTGCTGAAGCACAGGACAAACATTCCCAGGATGAATAAAGCAAGTAGAATAGGAGTAGCACAGTCTTTGCAGAGCCCACTCTGCCCCACAACTGACCATTTTCCTTATGTATATTTGCCCCATTCATCCCAACTGGACTGCAAGTGCCTCATTTGCTTTGTGCCCTGCTCAAGACCATCATGTCACTGTGGTCAGGAAAGGAGTTTTATAATTAACATCGAACTTCCTTCTTCCACGTGTGCCCCCCGGCCCAGTGTGTCTGGTGTTTGCCAGCACTTGTGGCTTCCTGAAGGATGCAACCCTCTTGATCAAGCAGCAACAGGAGACTCTTGATTCTAGATTCTGACTTGCTCTGGTTCCAATCTCGAGTTTGCCACTTCCTGGCTCTGTGATCTTAGACAGTTTTTCTAAACTTTCTGATCCTCAGCTTACTCATCTCCAAAATGCACACAACCCGCCTCCCAGGGATCCTGAGAGAAGACCCCACACGCTCTCACCACTATCTGAAATTATTATGCCAAACGACATGAAATGGCTGACATTTGATGACTTTCAACTACAAAAGCGATAAGTTCATGGGGTTCACCTTAACACCCTTCTTTTGTATATGTCTGTGTGCTTATTTTCTCTCTCTGCTGTAGAGGGTTTGCTTTTATTTAGTGCTCTGTTCCTAATACCTAAACAGTGACTAGACATGGTATGTGATCAATAAAAATTTGTTGAATGAATGAATAACATGCTTAGAGCAATACAGTAAGTATTCAATACTAGTGCTATTATTATTAGCAGCAGCAGCAATTGGCAAAGCAGAAGATAGAATGAAATACTAGATAATATTGGCTCAAGTGAAAATTAATGTCACATTACCAAATATTTTATCCTTTTCAGTAACTTCAGTTTGTTGCATCAAACCAAAGTTTCTTTTCAGCTAGAAAACCTACCCTGAATTGAATTGATTGATATTGATAATTAGAGTAATATCAATCTGCAGTTGATATTATCATATACAGAAATTTGGAAAGAGTGAACGGCAAAATTAAATCCATGGTAAAAACCGTATCCAGATTTGCTGAATACCTACTATGTGCCAGGTGCAGCCCCATGTAGGTCTCATTTCTAAGACTCTCAACAAGCCTGCTTATGTGGGTTCCATCCCTGTTCCATGAGAGAGAAACCAATGCTGAGAGGTAATGAGAAGCTGGAATGCACCTCTCTGGTGAGAGGTAATTCTGGGCCAGTATGCAAGGATCCCTTTACTCACCTGCTAGGTGAGGAACCCCAACCATGTAAATACAGCTCTGCTATGTGGGTCAGCAGACTGCTGTCCAAAGATCAGGCTGGGACAGCTGCTCAGAGAGGAGGTCCCAAGAGAAAAATCCAATTCAGAGAGACAGGCCCAGGAGCTGAGTGATTGGAGCCGCAAGCCTTCAGCCAGAGCTGTCATCTCGCAGCCCCCAGCCTACTCTAGGTTCCAGGGACGTCTGCATAAGCATGGCCACGCTGCCTCCAGGGCCAGGGTCTGGCCTCCGCTGCTCTGATGGAGGCTTTGCCAGCACCCTCAGCCCACTCCCACCCTCTGCTCCCTACCACACCCTCCCTAGTACGCTCCCCACACCAAGTCTCAGGGTCTGCTCAGAGGACAGATTAAGGCACATACATGTACGTGTGGGTCTGGTCAAGGGAATGGCCTTGAGACCTTTCCTGTACATAGCCTGTGCCAGGTGTTTCCAGAAGTAATGTCTCATTTAATCCTCACAAAGCGGGTGAATGCCTCAACATGTATTAGCATGAAGAGACAGAACATGAAATTGAGGCCTATCGGAAAGCAGACACCCGTGTCCCTTTGCCCCAGGGCCCAGATGTCCTAAGGCAGCCGGGCTCGGGGCAGGACCTCAGATGGGTGCAGACGGTTCCCTGTGTTCCTTCGCGGCATCCGACTCAGGCCCCACCCTTTGGCAGGCATTAGAATTACTGCACAGAGGCAGACAGGCAGAACCCCTTGTGGGGCCCAAGTGCAAGCAACTGCCTCAGTTTTATGCTTCCTTCTGGTCTGCCATGTGGTCGGGGGAGAAATTCACCAGGGGTTAAATGCTCCCTTCCCCAGGAAGTCCTTCCAGACTTGTCCAGGCCCCAGGGATCTTCTTCCATGTTTCTGAGGTACTTTTCCCATGCTTCCTGCTGCCTGTCCCACTGCCTTGTGACTCTGGGCCTCTTTCCCCGGTCGTGGTTTCTTGGGCACCTGTGATCCATGCACCCCTGTCTAGCACATTCTCACATGCAAATGATGACGAAGGAGGCACAGGGGCACAAAACTATTCTGGTTGGTGTTAAGCCCTGAGTAACGATGTAGAAGTAAAGCGGAAGGACTCAGCCTGCTTCATCCAAAGCCCGGATGCGTTTGCACGCAGGCAAGCTGGTGTTTTCAAAAAAAATTCTAAACTGAGAAAACACTAACTCCCCCCCTTGCCAGGCCTCGTCCCCCTGGGGGTGGAAGGCTTCGAGAGACTCAGTCTGAAAAACGTGTTCAGAAAAAGTAAATTTAGAACGAGCCACTAAGGCTAAAATCACAAGTTAACCAACCTGCACTAGTCGAGTACAGAGGGACGGGTGTGCAGGCTGTTCACACCTGCCGCTCTCCTTTCTAATCCTGAGAGTCAACCAGCCTCAGGGAAGACTGTTACAGATTTGCTCCTTTTCCTGGCATGTTGAACTTAAATCAACATTACAGGTGTTTATTTTGTAGTGAAAAAGGAATTCTCCAATATTATGACCGAGGAGTCTAATTGGAGAGATCAGATCCGTGGAGCACCAAGGCACCTAAGCAAAAGTCAGCCTTGTTTTCCATGTCACCTGCCAGGTGTCAAGCACACGTCTTAACATCATTGATACGATGGGTTTACAAAAAAGGGACCTTCCAAATTCTTCCTCTCAGCCTGCAAAGTGAGAAAGCTACAGAGCCAAAGTCCTGCCGGTTTGGTGCAGCATGTAGAGTCCATGTCACAGTCCAAGAGGGAACGATCACCCCAAACCTGAAAAGAAGATGTTCAGAGCCCCCCCCGCCACCCTTCCTGGGTGTTTCCATCTTTCTACTGTTCAGGGTAGTGCAACCAGACCCCGTGTCATTCCCTGGGCTGTGTGCAGTTCTCCCAGAGGCAGAGGTGTCCAACGCCTTACCTGCCCTTCGTCCTCTGCATCCATCTTCTGCCCCCGCAGCTCCTCACAGGTGAATGCTGCCCTGAGGTGGGAAAGCCTCCACAAACAACACAAATATCTTGTTAGTAAATATGGCCTTTTCCCAAACCACACCCTGTGTGCTGCTCTGATCCCCATGAACTGGTGATGAAATGGCCACACGACACAAATGTTTGAAGCGAGATGGTGAAGGGCTGCAGTGGATACGGTGTGGGGGGAGGGGGCCAGGGCACCTGGCCCGCAGCCTGGTTGGCCCCTCTCTTGCAGGAAGTCCAACGAGGGCGCACGGTGCCGGGGGGCCTTCAAGTACACGAGGGGAAATGCACTGCAGCTGGGATGGATGCACACGGATGAGGATGCGCGGGGACTGGATGGAGCTGAAGGACTGCATGGTGAAAGGTTTTACCTTGGCCTTTTTCTCTTCTTTTTGAGAGCACTGAGCCAGAAGTGACTGGAGGAGTGAGTGTTACCAAGCCTGCCAGGTCGACTCGGGGAAGGGAGGGTGGACAGAGTGGAGACGCTGCACCGAGGCCGTCTGACTTGCCTTCCTTCAGGCTGAGGATGGACCCCTCCACACACCCGACTGGCGAGAAATGCCCCTGCAAGCCAGGCCGCCATTCTCACTGTAGCAGGAGCATCCGTGATTCTGAACACCTCGTCTCTGGGCTCCCTTCTCTCCTCCGCCTCCAGACAATGCCGGCTATTTTGTTCAAACTCACGGCCCTGCAGCTATCACAGTGCCCAGCACTGTCAGAGCAATTCCACGTGGTCACACATCTACCTTCTAACCAAAGTCCCCTCATGAAACATCAGACAGAGAAGATCCAGTGTCACAGAGTTCAGTCCCACTCACCAGCTCACGGCTGATTCTGTGTCCATTACACTCTGCCTCCTCGAGCTGTGGTAACATGAGAAGGTCGTGGCCAGGTGACTCTGAACTTCAATACATGTGCTAGCATCCACGATAAAAGTCTCCGGAGACCCCATCAATAGGTTGAATAAGAACAGAAGGAAATACTTTCCCCAAAGAAGAATGTTCTCCTTTTACAAATTTTGAGTTTGGTTTCAAACCAAAAGGAGTTTATGCATGCTCCTGGGGAATTTTTGAAAAGCCCCAATTCCAAAGCAGAACCCTCCAGTGTGTGGATGCAAAGCGGAATGCTAGGGAGTGGTCACATCCACGGGCAGTGCTGGCCAAGGTCTGGGCCAAACCAGTATCTTCAGGGCCCATTGAAAATATGACAACTTTAAAATGAGGGAAACGAAAACCGTTAACTAGATCCAACTGTTTACTCTCTACAATTTGGAAAAGCAGGTTTGTCGTGGGCCCTGGACAACATTTTATTAATAGAAGCTCACCCAGGAAGTGTAGCAAAACCACGCACACTGAGCCCACATGTCTACGTGGGCCTGAGTGGAAAGCAAACTCAGCAGTTATCGGATGAGTCCAAGCGGTGCAGGAGAACAGCTGGGGTCATTTAGAACCAAAAATACACATCAGATGTTCACACTTACTGTTGGAGAAGGACCACCTTGCTGAGTGCTCTGGGTTTAACTGCGTATATATTTATAGCCTTCCATGCCCTAAAAACGGCTTAAGGTGATTTCCCATAATAGATAAAATTTAACACGATAAATCAAATAAAGATTAGCAGATGGGATGGGGGAAAGAAAGTAAGGCCGTGTTATTCCCATGACCACAGCACATGGGAGCTTCCTGTCACCCTGCAGGGCGGCCCAACAGGCTGCTCTCCAAGTGTCAGACCGAGAGCTCGATCTTCCCGGAGTGGGCCCCATCTGATGAGGCACATCTCGCTCTGATGGGAAGTACAATAACTCAGTTCAACTCCTCCCCCAAGGCAAGGTGAGAGAAGTCGCAGGAGAGGACGTCTCAGGGAGACGCAGGTTGTGGTTCCCATGGGCAGAGTGGCCAGTCGCCGGAGCAGTGGCTGTCAGCATTGTACCACAGTCACCTCGTGTGGAGACCCAGTGGCTTAACTCAGATGAAAGCCGAGGTCTCTGACTGACCTCTGACTGGGGACCTGGGTCCTCCCTGCTTGGGACCCCCACCTTCTCCAGGGTGACACCAAGCTGAGACCCTCCCCCAAGGCCCTCAGGGGCTGCACAGCACGGTGTGAAATCTACACGGGAAGAACAGTCCCTTGTGGGTTTCAAGGACTGTGACGTGCTCCTGGTGGGGGGGCAGGGAGCACAGGGCAGTTGCCACAAGCTCTAGAGTGGCCCACCTTCGGCAGCGGGATTCCTGTATGGCCTTAACAGTGCCTTGTCATAAGGGAGTAGGGAGTCTTCCCGGACAGAGGACACATTGAGGGGAAGGAGCTCAAGAGATTCGCCCTCTGTGAGGCCATGCCGGGTGTGTGACCAGGGGCACATTGGGAAGCTAGTTCTTCTACAGGAGATATTTCTTCTTCTGGTGTGCATCTGTCCCCTGGGCAGACTTTCACAAATACCGAATCTCTCAACTCCTCCATGTACCCTACCAGCAGGCTGACCCGGGGAAGCAGTGGCTGTCGAGGCCATGATCTATATGCCCTCAAATGCCCCCATGCTTGCCAACACTCACTTCTTTGGACACTGGGGTCTTGTGTCCCAGTACGTGTTGAATACAAGCTCAGGCAACAGGACGGAGCAAACACTTAAACAAGGCTGCCCTTTTGCCAGGGCCTGTCCTGTGGGCATCAGATATAGAAATTGTTCTATTTCCCACAACAACCATTGGGGTAGAAATTAGCAGAGCTGGGCTCCACATACAGGCCATCTCCTCCACACGGCGGGCACTGATTACTGTGAACGAGTCACCAACAGCCTCTGCCCAGAGCGCTAGGAGGGCAAGGCCATTAACAGTCACCAACAATGGCAGCTCCCGGGTAGTTTTTAAAGTGACCTATTAGTAAGAGATCAGTAATCCAATGCTGATGTGATTGCAAGCACCACAATCAATCTGAACCCCGACTCAGGAACAGCATAAAACTAAACTGACCCCAACAAAAGGACATCTGGTTTGGCTGTCAGAACCTCTAAAAGACACACCCAAACCTTGAAATAGCGGAACAGATGAGTAGGGATTGGTTGTTTCCTTATAAAAGATATATATATATATATGTATTTTTATGAAAGGCATGGCTAAGAAGCTTTGGAAACAGGCTTTACTAGGGCCTGATCTAACAATTACATTAGATTTCCCTAAAACCTTTCAAGAATGACCTTAGTATATAAAGTAAACCTCGGTGGTAGAGTTTAATCATAGGGTGTTTAACACTCAGCTACCACGTAGGCTTTAAAATATGCCACGTCTACAGGACATCATTGGGCATTCCTGTCCTGGGTGCAAAGGCTTCTTTCTGATGCTGACTTGTCAAATTGTTTCCTACAAGTGGTCTCTGGCTATTACTAAAATAAGAAACATGTCACACGATAAAAATGAGGCAAACAATAGAAAGCATCATAAAGAAAAGCAAACATAGTTTTCAAAAATCTAATAAACCCAAAAGAATGTATATATATATGTATAACTGAATCACTTTGCTGTACAGCAGAAATTAACATTGTAAATCAACTATACTTCAATTAAGATAAATAAATTGATTTTTTCTTAAAAGTCTAATAAACTCAAAGCAATTATGGTATAACCAGAATGCAACACCAAGTTTTCTGAGTCAAAGAATGGCACTCCACTTGGCCCATTACATTGCTGTACCTTTGCTGAAATCTAAATGGAATGGGATTGGATATCTGTTCCATGGCTTTCTTCTACCACTACTATAGGTGGTCTCAAATAGTGCTGAGACCTTCATCCAAGGGCACACTGGGTGTGCTCACTGGTCCCCACCCACCTCCACTCCTGAGGAGCCCGACTTGCTCTGTGCCCCTCACAGGACCCTCAGTCATTTGCATGTGCATCTTTCTCCCTCCAAACCAGGAGGTCTTGCAAAGCAGGACAGCCCAAGTTGGCCAGCATGCTGCATGTGCACAGCCACAGTAAACACTTGATAAATACATCAGAAGAATTAAAATGACATAAAATCATCTCAGAAGTTCTAATATCTATAAAGTGAATTCAGTAGAAATGGTCGACAATTCTCTTTAAAGAAAATGCACCATACACAACACTGTAAATCAAATATACTTCAGTTTTTTGTAAGTTTAAAAAAAAAAACTGCCACCATCCACGAGAAGGTGACCAGTGTCACAGGTTCCAGTGTCCCCAGGCCCGCGGCCAAGCACTCTGCCCACCCCGCACGGCACGTGCATTTTTCATGGCTGGGATGAATGAATGATTGATTAAACATTCAAACTTTTCTTTTAAATGCTCTCACTTCAAAATACCATTCTTTGCCTTGGCAATTTCCATAAACCATTTTGTACAAATATGTAGAGATGGATTATTCCCTTGGTATAGATTACTACTGTCAGTGTGCTCCCAATACGTGTGTCTTGAGTTGCTTTAGAGAGAAGGGGAACTTCAACTCTTTGAACACGAATTTCTTCAATGAGCAAGAAGAGATTTCACTGTTGTGCTTAAAGCATAGAATTGAGGCAATGTACACTACTGAGTAGCTAATTACTACCAATAATTGCTTTCTAAAGCTCAATCTTTACTTTTTGGCTTGCTAATCCAAAGATATCCAATAGAGAGATTTGAATGAAATAAAAATGAGGCATTTTCTGATATCACTATTTAGATTAAACAATTCCACGACTGCCAAAGCAATATAAGCTCATTGCCCTCAGAAATGTAGCTATTTCACAGACCCAGTCCTAGCTTTCCGGTTCTCTTCTTCAAGATGACTTGAAATTGGCATTTTTCTAAAGGTACACGCTCTACTAGACTATGAATTTTTTAAAACCAATGGTCAAAAACAGAACTGACCCTCAAGAAGTTTAAAATCTAGTTGATGTTGGAGAATATATAAACCTGTTCAAAACCACTGACACCTTAAAATACTTGGTCAGCTTTCTAAATTACTACTCCCATTAAGATTTCTACTTCCAATTCTATGCATTTTATTCCCTATGTATACTGTTGGAAATTCTCTCTGACATCTTGATTTTCTTTTTAAAAACAAATAACACAGTTCAGTAGATTTTAAAATATCAATCTGGTCTTAGAGTTTCATTTATTAAAGAAACAAACATAAACGCTCCAGCTTAATTATAAAAAGAGCTTAGAAGTGGAGAGTGTCCTTCAGGGGGCTTGTATTAAGACACACATGTCACAAACATGGATGAACACTAAAGAGACTTGAAACAGTGGGTCCTGACTCCCTGTCGCCAGTCACCAGCACTCAAGGGGCAGACTTCCCCTCTGGAAATTTCTAGTTGTTCACCTCAGAAAGCATTCCTTTCCAAAGTAAAATCACAGGAGTCCATTTTCAAGAGGGCTTACCTGGTAATTTGTGTCCTTGTACTGAAGTCAAGTGACCTCATTGAGCGAAGAACTTCAATGCACCCCAAGTACTGCAAGGCGAGAAAATGTAAATCATGAGCACTGAGAACTGACAAGAAGAGACAATTCCTAACTACAACAAGGCCATTTTGGGAGGCATACACATTTCTTAGCCACATTTTAACTTTTTATTCATGGTGACACTTTGTTCCATTTCTATAAAAGTAATAAAAGTAATAACTCACACCCATCAGCAAATATCCTGAGTGCTGACATTTGACACTATGCTTAACTTTTCTGAAATCCATTAGTATTTTCACTTTCTTTAGAAATACATTTTCAAAAACTTTTGTCAAGGTATAACTAGCATGCTGTAAAATGCAGAAATTTGTTTTTTTCAAGATTTTTTTTGATGTGGACCTTTTTTAAAGTCCTTATTGAATTTGTTTTATGCTTTGGTTTTTTGGCCATGAGGCATGTGGGATCTTAGCTCCCCAACCAGGGACTGAACCCGCACCCCCTGCATTGGAAGGCGAAGTCTTAACCACTGGACTGCCAGGGAAGTCCCCAGAAATCTTAAATGTTTAATTCAATGATTGTTTAAACATGTACCTGTCATGTAACCACCACCCAAACTCCAACATTCCAGCATCACATTTCTAGTGTTTTACAAAGCTTCTAGAAGTTTATAATTTTAAAGAAAGAATGAAAACACTATAATACCAACATTTTGGCCAAAATTAAACTTCATTATTTAATAAATGTATTTTGGGTTATATGAATAAACTATAGATTACCCCCAAAGGTGCTTTATTTTGGTTTACCAGAAAGACCTCTTCTGCATAATTTAACATAAATTTTCAGAATTTCAACTTACACGTCTAAATTTGTAGTTAAATTTTTTATCAGTTTTACACGTGAAAATGTATGTGTATATGTGAATATATGGCCAAAACTAAAGCTATAGACACACCACTAGAGTGGAAGAGATAGAATATTTGTGTTCCAAAGCCTTTGGGGAGTTTGACGGTACAGATGTTTTATACCAATGTCTTTAAATTTAGACTTAGCAGGAAGAGATCTCATGGTGTAGTACAGAAAAGACTGCATTTGAATTATTCAGAAAGCCTGAATTTGAGCCTGGATCTGTCATATACTCTTATATAACTTTAAACAAAACTTTAAACTTCTCTGAAATGTGACTATTACTCTAACCACTGCACAGTCACAGAGTTTTTTAAATACTGTCACCTTCATCAGTTATGTGAGTACCATGAATGGTCGCAGAGACATATGAATTAGACGACCACTAACATTGCAGAGTCATGTGATTAAAATGACAACATCTCAGAGTCATGTGAATACGAAGACTAACATCGCAGGGTTATATGACTACCTCCACCACCAAAGTCGAAGACTTATGCAACATCATCACAAAGTTACATGAATACCATGACCAACATTGCAGAATTATGTAATACTACAACGATGTCACAAGTCACATGAAAACAATGAACAACAGTGCATCATTATGTGACTGCCACCACTGCTATTATAGAGTTGTGTGGATGCCATCACCACCACAGCAGAGTTATATGCCGACCACTGTCACTAAGGTATGTGGATACCACAATACACTTTACCGAGTTATAAGGTTGCCACACCCAACACTGTCACAGTTATGTGAACATCACAACATCCCAGAGATAGGTGAATACCACCACCAGCAACATTACAAATTAATGTTAACTACTTCCACCAAAGTAATTACTTCCACCAAAGTGGCAAAGTTGTGTCAGTATCTCTCAGAGATATATGACTACCATCACCACCACCATTGCAGGGTTATGCAAATTCCACATCCATGGTCACAGGCTTAGGGAAACCCCATGACCACCATTGCAGATGTGTGAATATGACGTGGCCACTGTAGATCATCTGATTACTATGCCCACTGTCACAGAGTTATTGAAGACCACTTTATAACATTGCAGAGATATGTAAATACTACCAACACCACCACAGCATAATGTGAATTCTGTAAATGCTCTCTCAGTTATGGGAATATCACTACCTCACAGTGATATGTTAATGCCAACACTACCATTGTCATAGAGCTATGTAAGTTCCATGACCAAGTCCTGGTGTTATCTGAATTACACCATCACCACCAACACAAGATATGTGAGTAGCACCACAAATGTTGCACAATTATGCCAACACCATAACAAAATAACGTCTTAGGGTTATAGGAATACCGTGATGAATTTCACAGCATCTGTGAACACAACTTCCACCAACACTGCAGGGTCATGTGAAAACATGACATTTGCCACATAGTTATTTGAATACCACCTGTTGGGCTGCACCCTACAGGCCTGCAAGCCCTGCACTTGCCCAGCCTCAAGACCCAAGAAAGAGTTCGGAGTCAGTGACAGAGACATCAACAATTTAATGGATAGGGGGATCTTACAGGTCTGAAGCAAGGTCCTAGAGTGACAACCTGCCGTGTGCAGCAGAGGGCGGGCAGGACATGGCAGTAATCTTCACTCCCAGGGTAGAGGGAGGTTACCAATTATAGGGGGAATTGACATCAGGTTGGCAATCAGTTACCAGGGAAACCAGCAGAGGAGCACATCCCTCACCACCCCTTTGATAAGCTATCACAGTGGAGATGCCCTGATCTAAAGATCAGAATGATCACTAGCTTGGACTGAGGGCAAGTATGTAGGAAGGTCAGCCATGTGAGTAGGGTGTAAGTGAAGCAAGTACTGGTCAAGCAGGGAATGCACAGAGAACAAAAAACAGCCATCTTGGGTTGCCTCATCATACACCACCTCTGCCCCCACCATGGTAGTATGTGAAATGTGAACACCTGGCCAACCACAGAGCCATGGAAATAACATCAGCAACAACATCATAAAACCACATGAACGCACCTACCACAGTTGCTGATTATGTGCATGCAAACACCCCCACCATGACAGGGTTATGTGGATACCGTGACCAAAGTCACAGAGCTTTGGGAATAGACAGCCAATGATGAGGTTATGGGAAGTCCACCACCAACGAAACCACTGAGTTATGTGACTACCACAACCAACACCACAGGTTGTATAAATACCATAACCAACATCCAACATCAATTGAATATCATCAGCACCACACCATTGCAGTTATGTGAATATCATGGCCACCACAGCAGAGTTATGTGAAGACCACCTGCACCCACTTCACAGAATAACCAATAACATGACCAACATTGCAGAGTTAGATGCATACTATCACATTGATCATTGCAGAGTCACATGAATACCTCCAACAACAACATTGCAGAATTATTTGAATAACACAGCCAACTCTGCAGTGTTAAATGAACGTGACCACAATCAGTGTCACAGATTCTTGTGAATACCACCTCCAACACTAACGCAAAGCCATGTGAATCCCATGACAAATGTAGCAGAGTAACATGTAGACTAACTTCTCAGAGTTATATGATTACCACCACTACCTTCACAGATATGTCAGTACCTCCACTGCTGTCACAGTTATATGAAGACCATGACCAACTTCAGGGAATTACATGATGACCACCACCACCACGTTTGCAGTGCTACGTGAACACCACCACCAACATCGCCGAGTTGAGTTACCCTTCCAAGGGGCTGTAGCAATTTGTCCTCTCAGCACCAATGTCTAAGAAAGTTTATTTCTCTATCCTTCATAACAGTGGACAGCATCAGTCTTTTGAACCTTTGCCTCTCATGGGCAAAGATTTCTTTTTTTTGTTTTGTTTTAATTTGAATCTCTTTGATATCTAATAAGATTATGTAGTTTTTTCATTTGTTTGTTGGCTATTTGCACTTCTTTTTCTGTTAATTGACTATTCATATCTTTGGCCCAATTTTCTATTAAGTTTTTAATCTTTTTCTTATAGATTAATGTGATATTAATCTCCCATTCAGTCATTTTTCTTTTGATGGCCAGTTTCTACATTTTACCTAAAAGAATTGTTACTGTAGAAATATGGTAATAATTACTGTGATCACATGTCTATCCTTTTCTGTATGGCTTTGGAATGCCCTGTCTTGCTTAAGAAGGTCTTGTGTCCCTAGATTCTTACAATATTCTCCCAAATTTTATTTTAACAATATTTATCATTTATTTATCTATACATTCACTTTAATGTTTTCATTTACCTTTTTTATCGATTTGGAATTTGTCTATACAGGCTATGACATGAATTATAATACTAGTCTCCAAATGGACTATTACTTATATCAGTACCACTGATTTAATAATTCATCCATGTTTTCCTAGATTGATGTGCCAATTTTGTGGTATATCAAATTCCTATTTCTGTATGGACTTTTACCTAAACTCTATTCTATGTCATTTGTCAATTTCTGTGTCTCTTGTACATATTTTTCCTTGAGAACTTTAAGATCATTTTGTCAGGTTCTCCTGCCCTCAAAAACTATTTGGATTACGATCAAAATTTCATATATTACCTTGAAGAGAATTACATTTATTATTAAGTTTTTGTATCCATAAACATTAGAGTTGTTTCCATTTCAGATATTATTTATCACATTTAATAAGGCTATCTAATTTTATTATATATATATATATATATATATCCTACACTTTTTTTCTTCAGTGTATTCTGAGGCATTATTTTCTAAGTTTTGGTAACCACAGGGAATGAGAGTTTGATTTTTCCATCCCATGTCTACCTGGTTTTTACTACATAGAAAATTCAATCAATGGGCTCCAGAGATGTACAAAACTGAAGAATTGTGAAAGCCTGGACAATGGAGCCTAGAAAACCTCCCAGAACTGAAGACAACCTCCTAGCGCCAAAGAGATTAAAATACAAAAGAGAGTGTACATTTTTGGAATTTAGATGCAGAAGTCCCTGCATCAGCCTCACAGGAATTCCAGGAAAAGAAAAGAAAAAAGTAGAGGGAAAGAAATATTTAAGAACAAAGAGAGTAAAATTTATAGTGTTGTAGGGAGGCTACAAGGCTCAAGAAGAAATATGAAGAAAGATCCACTTTTTTCATATTTCAGTACAAAAGGACCAAGAGAGAAACATCCTGAAAACAGTCCACGAGGGGGAAAGAAAAAGGTTACTTACAAAGAAAGTTCTCTTTCAGCATCAAATACATGAAAACAAATAACATCAGAAGACTGAGAAGTACTAAGCCAAGAATCTTATATCCATCCAAACTACCATTCAAGTGGGAGGGCAAAGCAAAGACTCAGAAAGTTAACCACCCACAGATGCTCTCTGAAAGAATTATTCCAGGAAAATGGAAATACAAGAAACAGAAGGATGTGGGCTACGAGAAACAATGATATGAAAAGAATCAAAAAAATTTACAGGTATGCCTTATGACTTAATAATTATTGATGCATAACTCCAAATACTTTTTTTACAATGATGGGGAGCTAAAATCTCAGAAGACCTCAACAGGGCTGGTAGGGGACAGATCAAAAAGAGTGGTTGAAGAGGATGAGGGAAGCTTGCTAAAGGCAGTTGTGTTTTGTGAAAGTAGGGCCAGAACTAATTCTAGGTAGCAGTAGAAAAATGTAAGTTTACATACATGTGTAAGAAATTGTAAGCCACTCTAAAAATAAGAATGAAATGATCAACTTCCAAACTAAATAGCCCCACTAGCAAAAAGAAGGGAAAAAATTAAAACGCACAAATTAAAGGGAAAGAAAAAACATTAAACAAAACATCGGTGATAGGTCAAAACACCTCATTGGTCACAACAATCATAAATGGATCAAACCCACTAATTAAAAGTCAAAGACTTTCACACTGATTAAAAATATATGTGTGTACTGATGAACTCAGTGGCAGGGCAGGAATAAAGATGCAGATGTAGAGAATGGACTTGAGGACATGGGGTGGAAAGGGAAGCTAGGATGAAGTGAGAGAGTAGCACTGACATATATACACTACCAAATGTAAAATGGATGGCTAGCGGTAAGCTGCTGCATAGCACAGGGAGATCAGATTGATGCTTTGTGACCACTTAGAGGGGTGGAATAGGGAGGGTGGGAGGGAGGCTAAAGAGGGAGGGAATATAGGGATATATGTATACATACAGCTGATTCACTTTGTTGTACAGCAGAAACTAACACAAAACATTGTAAAGCAGTTATACTCCAATAAAGATATAAAAAGGATATATGTGTGTTAAATAAACTGACAAAGAAAATACTAAGAAGATAAAACAGATTCAAATCAGGCAACTGCTAACAAAAGAAAGCAGGGAAATAGTAACACATTTACAATCAAAAGAAACAAGAAACATGAAATAAACAAGAAATTTGCGAGATTAAGTTGGAAAAAAAACTTTAATGATGGATGAGTAAATTTTTTAAAACCTGCTTATATGGAAAGACATACCATGATTTCTGGATTGGATGATTTAATACTAAAAACATGCCAATCCTCCTCCAAATTCATCTATAATTTCACTGTGATGCCAATTAAAGTCCCAACAGGACTTTACCCCCAGAACTAGAAAAACTAATTCCAAAACTTATAAAGGAGGATCCTTAAGAACACAAAGAAATTTCTGAAGAAAATAAAAATGAAAAGTAACTCGTGAAAGTTACGTGATATTGACATGGGAATAGACAAATCATGCAAGGGACTAGAATGGGGCTGAGAAGAAAAAGGTATACAGATCTGTGGGTGTCACTAAAGAAAAAATAAGCCAGTCAGCAAGTGTGGGGATTTGACTAGCTGTACATTAGGAAAAGATCTATCTAGACAGCCCTGCCCACAGCTGTTGTGTATGGTGTATAAGGTGTGTGTTATGTATGAAAGTCATGCCCTCTCTAAAATGCTCACCTAACTCCAAGCACAAAAGTAATCACAAAATGATTAAAGAGCTAAAGCTAAGAAATAAAATTATTGAAACATTACAAGAAATAGAAAATTATATTTCTGTCAAAAGACCTAAAACTCAAAGGCCATAAGTGAGCTCATGAAAATTAATCATTTTTGAAGAAAAAGACAAATGATATAAACAATATGAAAAGGCAAGTGAAAGACTGAGAAAAATCCAAAACAAACACAAAAAATTTAAGCAAGCCCATCAACTTAATAGACAAAATGGGCAAAGGATACAAACAGAAGATTCGCAGAGGAAGAAAGACAATTGGCCAACATGCATCTGTAAAGACGCGTGCCCAGATGGATGGATCAGAGAAATTAAAATAATACCAGAAAGAGATACAATTTTTCACCCAGCAGAATAGTGAGTTGGGTGAGGAGGCAAGAAAATGGGCTCTGTCACACATTCTTGTAACAAGTGTAATTTGGTGAAAACTTTTTGGAAGACTATTTGGAAGTATCCATGGATATGGAAAATGTGCTTGTCCTTTACCCAGTAATGTTATTTGTAGGTCTCTATTCATGCATAAGTGCATGAAATTGTACATGCAAAATATTCATTACTTCATTGCCTCTAAAGAGTGAAAATTTGAATCCCCTCCTCAAATGTTGATCAATAAATGTATAGTTAAACATTTAGGGCACATCCAAACTGTGGTTCCAAAAGCAGCCATTTTTTTAATGATTTAAGCTTAGTCTCAAAAAAACACTGTTACTTCCTCCACATTTTACTGGTTAAAGCAAGTCACAGTGTCAGCCCAGATTCAAGGAGAGGGGACCACTTAAGGGTGTGAACAAAAGGATGCTTGGTTCACTAGGTCCACTTTTGAAGACATAAAGGCATAGAGAAGAGACAAAGATGGCGCAGATACTGCTGGGGAGAGCAGTGGGAAGGAGGAATGATTAGGAAGGAGTATTATCCCTGAATACTTCTACATTATTTAGACATTTTATAACAAAAACATGTTCATTTATTAATCATACAATTACAAAATGAGGAAAAAATAAAAATATTTTCCACCAAAAGAAAAAGACCATACTTAATAAAATTGGACCTCCAAGCTATGATGTAGAATTGATCACAAAGTGATTAAGGTCATCTGGTATCTCAAATTACAAGGGATCTGGAACAGCCCTCCTGAATCTTCTGGAGAGCTACCTTGTTCTGATAATGCAATGGAAAGTGAAGTGGTTAGTGAAACCAGCCACACCTCTCAGGTAGGCTATTCCTATCATGGGCGTCTTTGAATTCCATCCCCAAGCCTCAGCAATTGGTCAAGGACGGGTGTGTGATCCCAGGCAGGCCAAGTCACAGACCTTGGAGTTTTGGTGGAATTGCCTGGACTGTCTACTGTCTAGGAGTCACAAGCTCCAACGCAGCTTCTGAGAGCTGCACTGTTAACAGTAACTGTTCCTCAGTCCCCATACCTTTCTGGCCAGAGGAGTTTAGAAGAATTTATGAATAATTAACCCTGGTGATTTCTAGCTTCAGTGCCTATTAGAGGCCCCTTTCAAATTTCATTTGGAATTATGGTAAACCCAGGCTTGAATTTTCAAGCATGGCCCATAAATGGGGATGTTGTCCATCTAGACCTGAAGAAAAGTCTATTATATCTTCAATATTTTGTTAGCCTACTGAGTAATTTGCCTTTTAGGCTTCTGGTACTGAGCAAAGAAACATCTCTTAAATGACTGTAAAATGCTTAAGTAATAATTAAATCATAGCTATTAATAATATAAGCATTTGTTTACTAACAACAGGTAACAAGACCCTACATCATTCATGCCACAATTAATAAACACTTATCTGCACCTGTTAGGATGCTCAGGTAGAGAGAATTTGAACAGGTATTGTGCCTTTGAAGACATTACAGTTTCTGGTCATCCTTTGACAGCTACACCATGGGGAAGCAAAAGAAATGTGCCAGAGACAGGATGAAAGACAAATTGTTAGGAAATTGAAGGAGAGACCACGAAGCACTGTCCATGTGAACTGTTAATCTGAGGCAGTGACTCTCTATGTGTGGTCCCCTGTCCAGTAGCAGCATCTGGGAACTTGTTAGAAATGCAAGTCCCTAACTTACTGCAAGCTCTCTATGGATTTTGATGTCCACTTAGGTCTGAGATTTATCTGTATAAAGACTGATCTAACTTTCTGAACTTTCTTTATCTGATCAGTGTTGTATGCAGGCTATGTAAGTTCAAATCTTGGTTTTTCCATTTAATAGTTGAAGGCTTAGTTTTTTGAAATAAATCTCCCAGAGTCTTGTTTTCCTTAAACAAGAATGGTGATGTCAATATCTATGTCCTGAATTTGCCATGAGTATAAAACTCACCTGTCAAGTGTTTCACATAACTCCTGGCATACATGTGGCTCAAGATACCAGTAATATTATTTGTACACTTGAGGCCAGGTTCCTAGGGGTACCTTTATACATGAGGCTGAGGGCTCAGCTACAGTTCATACTTAGCTAAAAATGGCATATGTTTCAGTGTGTTTTATTTTTTTCAAACTCCAGCTAACCTTGAGGGTCCCAGGACTTTGTGGCTTTTGGCTCCTGTTTTCTGCAATAAGCCTTGGACACAGCCCCCAGGTAGGGCCTCAGAACATCCCAAATCTTAGGAAACTGATGTCATAACATTGGTAAATGGACTTTGTGAAAACCCACGTTCACAATATTAAAATAAAGTATTTGCAATTGTGTCTGAAGGATTTCTCCAGGCAACAGAGGAATATGGGGAAACAGCACTATTATTAGCAATAATAACTTAAGAGCTCAGAATAAAATCAGCTTTCTGGATGAGAAACATTAAAACCAAAAACATCTAGGGTTGGAGACAGAGTTCCTATAACAGAAATAAGTGTCACTGATAGAATAAACTGAGCCAGCTTGTTCAAGAATTCAAAGAAATTTTTTTAAAAAGGAATTCAAAGAAATAATGGGGTGTGTAGGCAAGAATCCAGAGCCCTCAGAAAAAGAACTGCAACTTACAAAGATCCTGAAAGAAAACTCGATTCATTCGGGGCAGGAGGAAAATAAGGGAAAATGTTGTGCCTTCAATACAT
Source organism: Monodon monoceros (assembly GCF_005190385.1). Classification (NCBI taxonomy): domain Eukaryota; kingdom Metazoa; phylum Chordata; class Mammalia; order Artiodactyla; family Monodontidae; genus Monodon; species Monodon monoceros. The sequence continues at coordinate 21,928,251 of NW_021703782.1, read as the reverse complement.
AAGAAAAGAGCGATAACCGCCGATAGCACTAAGACAAAAGCCATTATTTTGTAAAAGAGGGTCTTGATAAAGACGTTTCTTGGCAACTGTGTGCCTGAGCCAGCTACAAATGAACGGAAAGGGCAGGAAGCCAGAAATGAGTTGGGAAAGATTAGTCACAGGTCTGTCACCCTCCACTGATTCTGATGGCTCTCTCCTCACCCGGAGAGCCAGGAGCTGCCATCTCAGAGGTCTACAGAGACCTGGAGACCCAGAGCCTCGGCCGTGAGTGTCTAAGGACAAGGGGGACATCAGAATTGTCCTAGCAGGCGTGTTTTTCCTTGCCCTACCAGGAGTTTTAGGGAGTGAAGGGGTCTGGGGGATGGGGACACATTTTGGAGACCGAATTGCAAAACTTCCCCATGGGATGCAGGAATTTAAGGACCGAGGGACCGGGTCCTAGAATAACAGAAAACTGGACTCGCAGGAGGGCTGAGAGGCCAGGGAAGGTTTGTAGTGCTCACTGAAACCTGCCACCCTGAACCGACAACTCCCAGGCCCCGAAATTTATCCCACTCTTGCATGTTGCTTGGGCCCTCTGAAACCTGAGGGGCAGAGCCTCTTGCACGGTTAGAGTGTAGTGTGCTTCACAAACTGGCAAGCAATATTCAGATTACAAATACGCTCCTCACTCTTCGGGGAGAGGGAGATACCACTGTGCCCACCCTCAGGGCATTGGGAAACACCCAGACTTTCAAAGCTGTGCCCACCCTTCTTGGGCCTTCAGGGGGAGCTGGGGTTGTTTCCTGAGCCCTAGTGCTTGTTCTTCAGGACCATGGGCAGATCTGAATTTTCACCGTGAGGATCCATCTGCAAAGGACGGTATTTAAAGAAAGATAAAGTGTAGCTTGAAATTCCATGAACCTGAGTAATAGAAGGGTAAACCATAAAAAAAAAGTCTGGAAATGTTAAAAAAAAAAAGCAGGGCCATATTGTCTTTTTTTTTTTAACAATAATAATCTAGATAAATGCCTTCTTTTTCCTCATATTTTCTCTGCCTAATCAAACACACATCCACATTTCTCTTTCTCTCTGTGTGTGTGTGTGTGTGTGTGTGTGTGTGCTTATATTGATAAAGGATATGACACGATACACACCTGGCATGCCACAGGGAGTATGCTGAGGGAGAGAAGTGGCCTCGTACTTTGATGTTATATCATTAAGGATGGTTGGATTTTCATGTGTGTGTGTGTGTGTGCGTGTGTGTGTGTGTGTAACAAATACAAAAAGAGTAGATGCATTAACCTTATAATAAAAATATTTTTAATCTGTACAACCACACAGAAAATAATTTTTCTATACATATAAAGAGGCTCTGTTCGTTTGCTCCAGAAACATCATTGCTGAAATTATAAGGAATGTGTCTTAATGATCCTCACTCCTAAAAAAGCTTCATACACAAAGATGCTTTATCAACTATTATTTACTACAAGAACAACAAAGACACAAACTAAACCGTCCTCAGGAGATGAGGGCCAGTGTGGTGAAGCTATTGGATGGACTATGTCATCATCACATATTTATGAAGACTGTATAAATACTGAGAAAAGAATGCAACATAGCCAATTTTTAAAGACTATACAGTATGATAATAACCAGGTCTTTCAAAAGCTACATATAAAAAATGGAAGTAATTATCCCAAAATGTTAATCATTAAGAGCAAACATTTATTAAGCACTCACTATGCGCCACACATGGTGCTGACCATTTTGAGTGGTGATCCTTGCAATAGCCCCACACAACAGGTGCTATCACTAGCTCCATTGTACAATGTGGAAATGGAGGCAGAGTATGAAGAGGGAATTTCCAGGACATATCCAGGTGACCACCAAACATGTGAAGATATATTCAACTTCATTGGCACTCAAAGCTATGCAGTTTAAACCACAACAAGAAATTGAAAATTGGCAAAAATTGCAAAGTTTAATGACATTAGTGTTAGTGGAAATGAGATGAAACAGTGCTCATTTACTGTTGGTGGGACCATAATCGGTACCAGCATTTCAGAGAATGCCTCAAAAATTTAGATGTGCACTCTTCTCTTTTGATACAAAACTTCTCTTGTGGAAAATTACTCGAGGGAGATTCTCACACATTTTAAGAGTGAACATGTGCAAAGATTTTTACTGTGTGATTGTATTAGAAAGAAATTAAATCATGGTTGATCCAAGAAGTAATTTTTTTAATGGATCTGTTTTTGAAAAATTCCCAAGGCAAGTAAAATAATAATAATAGTAAAAACTTCGGGAAAGTATGAAACCATTTATGTTAAAACCAAAAAAGGAAAACCCACAAAACTACATATTCCTAGTAGCATGTATGTCTGCATAGATGCATGTATATGCACAGACAAAAAGATCTGCAAGAACAGGCAGCAAACTGGTAACTGCAGTGATCACTGGGAAGGAATCTTATACCTGACTGTTGTGAAGAGGGACTTTTGCTTTTTCACTCTATGTGACATAATTTTTTTCAGCAAGAATGTACCCATGTATTACTTATGCAATTACAAATAATTACATAACTAAAGGGCAAATGAAATCATGCTTAGAGTAATGGTTCTCAAAACTGAGCATACGTTAGAAGCACCTGGGCTTCTTGAGCCCAGAGTGCTAGGCCCTCCCCATCACAGAGTTTTTGACTCAGTAGGTCTGCAGGGGTTCTGATGCTGATATCTGGTCAGAGGCCACATTTGGAAAACCAGTCCTTAGAAAGGTGAAATGCTGATCTTACAGGGTCACAGAAGAGCCAAGATTTGAGCCCAGATCATGTCATATCGGACCCAAACTCTTGATCTCAATCACCTGCTGCCTAGGGATAACTTTATGTTGTGGGATTAAAGGGGATTTGTTTTTTGACCATTTTTTAAAATATATATTTTAAATATACTTATTGGGTCTTTAAATATAATATCAACTCATCCTGAAAATCCATAAACTATACTTTCTATATTTTCCAAAGTTCATAAGTATTCATTGCTTTGGTAATTTTTAAAAAATTATATAACAAGCTCCCTTTGTCTCCGTGAAGCATCTGACAGAGACAGGGACTTTCTGGTGTGAACCTGAGCTGAGCTCCAAACAGGACTCAGCTCTCTGGGGTGGGAGACAAGCTCTCACTCCATTTATGATGGGCATGCAAAGCTGGCAACACATATCCTTTCCCTAACAGTAGGGCATCACCCCAAAATACAAATAGGCTTAACTAAGCCAAGGAAATTAAGAAGGAAGTGCATTCATATTATGAATGAGAAATTTCTTTCTGTTTAAAAATTGATAAAAGTTCTGGATGATGTTAGCTGCCTGCATGCACACTGCAGCCTCCCCCTTCCACTCAAATCCCCAGTACTGGCAGACCTATAAAGAGTAGGTGAATCCCTAATTACAATGGAAAGCAGAAGAAGGGGCATATCAGTGGACCAAACACTGTGTGCACAGCAGAGGACTGACACAGGAAAAATGATGAGCACAGACAGCATCAAGAGGATGTTGCCAAGAGAATGCCTCGTTCAGGCTTCATCCTGGTTCTTGAGCTAACTGCTTACAGGGGGACTATGATTACAATGACTGACTTAGAGTAATCAAGACCACACCTAGAGATGGGCACAGTTCCTGAAATCCATTGCTGCTACATATGTGGAAAGAGCAAATGGAGACTGAGGAACCGACCACACTAAACACCAACAGTATAAAAGTACAAAGACTGGGGATGAGTAAAAGAAATTTTAAAAGACATTGAAGATAGATTCAGACATTTCAACACCCATCAATATAAGATGCAGGCATCAGAATACAGAGAAGTAATAGAGAAGACTCAATTTCTCCTTTGAAATGTTCCAACAAGTGCTAAGCAAGATTAAAAGAACAGGGAGTTCCCTGGTGGTCCAGTGGTTAGGACTCTACGCTTCCACTGCAGGGGACATGTTCGATCCCTGGGCGGGGAACTAAGATCCCGCAAGCCACACAGTGCAGCCCACCACACAAAAAAAAAAGACTAAAAGAACAAATGAACAAAAACTCCCAAGTCTTGGTGTAATGTCAGAACAAAGATAAAGAAGAAATTCTAGAAAGTTTGGGAGTTGGAGATGAACATTCAATTACTTAAAAAAGAATTAGACACAAAAATGTGAAGGTAGTTAATGCCTTCTGAACTGTGCACTTAAAATGGTAAATTTTCTGTTTGTATATTTTAACACAGTTTAAAATACATACATACATGAATACATAGATAAAAGAATGAGCAGATGGACAGTAGACCTCTCATCCACCACTTCAGATACAAAAAGACAATGGAGCAACATCTTCAAAATTCTGAAGGAAGATAATTTTTTTTTTTTTTTTTGCGGTACGCGGGCCTCTCACTGTTGTGGCCTCTCCCGTTGCGGAGCACAGGCTCCGGACGCGCAGGCTCAGCGGCCATGGCTCACGGGCCCAGCCACTCCGCGGCATGTGGGATCTTCCCGGACCGGGCACGAACCCGTGTCCCCTGCATCGGCAGGCGGACTCTCAACCACTGCGCCACCAGGGAAGCCCAGGAAGATAATTTTTGAACCTAGAATTCAACACCCAGCTAAACTACACTGTGGAGGGGGACAGGTAGAGAACATTCTGAGATGCACATAGATTCAGAAAGTTTACTGCACAGAAACTCTCTTGAAAGGATTACTTGAGGTTGTACTCAGCAAGAATTAAGATAAATCCTAGAAAAAGAAATGGGAACTAGGATGCAATATTTAATAATCAATGAAATTAACTGTTAAGTCTAAACATCTTATGGCTGCATCTTAATATAATAATAATCTGTTCTATGTAATAATCTGTTCTAAAGTTCTATGTAGACATGGAAGGTAGAAGGAGCATAGCAGAGGGAGGATGGCAATGAAGAGAAATGAAAGGTGGTGAGGCTCTTGTCTCCTTTGGACTAGAATACTGACTAACATCAGATACTAAGGCTAGTTTAAACTATGCATTACATTTTAAGGTAACTTCAAGGGGAAAATACACAATTGAAAGGTGATCGGTTTCATTAGTCATCAGGTAACTGCTCATTGAACCACAATGCACACACTACACACCCACTCTAGTGGTAAAGTGGAAAATATAATATCAAGAGTGCGGGGGGATGTGGAGCAACAGGAACTCTTTCACTGCTGGCAGGAGTGTAAATTAGGGCAAACACTTGGGAAAACTGTTTGGCATTTTCTTCTGAAACTGAATATGTGCATACCCTATGATCCAGCAATTCCACTCCAAGAGAAATAAATCCATCTGCCACCAAAAGAAATGTACGAAAATATTCATAGTAACACTATTCATAATAGTCCCAAACTGAAGGAAAACCAAATATCCATCAATGGTATAATGAATAAATAAATAGTAATATATTCACAAAATATGGTGATTGATGGTACAGCAATGAAAATTGAAAGAACCTCAACTATATGCAACAGCTTATCTCTGTAATTGACAAAGAAGACTCTTCAACCACGTCATTCATTCTCTAAATGTTGGCAGAGCCCCCACTCTGTGTCAGAACTAGTCTAAGCAGATGGTAGGACACCAGCGAACAGGATAGGTGAGGTCGTGCACTGACTGAGGGTCCATTCTAGTCAGGAAAGTAGGTAATAAATATAAATAAATAATCGTTCTATCCTTCACCTGCCTTTTGGGCTTCATGCACTAACTCCACACCCATACTCCTAACCAAACCGAATTTTTCATCACCGCCTTCTCCACCCCACCTTCTCACACCTCCTGTGTCCATATATGCAATGAACTGCTTCCTGCAATCCCTTCTTTCCTTCCCTCCCTTCCACTTCCCCTTCTCAGATCCCTTCCAATCCTTAACGATCCACATCAAATATCAGACACCCAGAAAATGCCCCTCCCCCCTCAAGTAATAACATCCCTTATTGTATGAGAGCGCTATTTGTGTTCTGCTGCCATGGACCTCTTTGCCTTTTTGCATGATGCCTTTTCACCATTTTATCACGGCACAGGCTTTGCACAGAGAATGTAACAAAGTTACGCTGCCAAAATTAAAAATGAAGAAAATTTAAACCTTTAGGGCTCTTTGTCATTGTCATGCCATCCCTCCCTATCAATTCCCTCACATCCCAGGATGCCTCCAAAATGTCGAGTTAGTGCCCTGCATCATTGTCTCCTAACCTAGTGCAGGCTCCAGCACCCATTTACACATTTTGTCACCCAGAAGAAGCTGCAGGATTGTGTCTTTATTCCTCTTTGCATTCCTAATAACTCACCTGGAATGGGTACAAAATAAATGTTTGGTGAATGTATTCACTAAAGGCTAACGAAGTTAAAGATGCTTTCAACATCCCTCCAGTAATCAGAACTAGAAAGCTTATAACACTTCTTTTGATAATGCAGAAATCTCATGAATCATAATTTTTTCATTAACTTTTCATTTCACTTATTAGCACCAATTTACAGTGGTTTGTGATATGTAATGTACTTGAATATTCCCTGATTGTGTTTCCCTGAAATTATTCTGGAATTTAGATATTTGACTGTTAAATAAGCCTTTTCACTTAGCTATATTAATCCAAGTGGGTGTCTGAGACTGTGTATTTTAAGTTAAAGAACAATACGAAAAAACAAGGTGGGGGACGGGAATGCTGATCCTAGCAAAGGAAGAGAGGAGTGAAAAGCACAATAAATATTTGTGACAATATTCTGTAATTCTTTCAAAATAAAAAGTTTTTTAAAAAGTTCAGGAATGGAAAAAAGAAGACTATAATAGTATTGCTATAAATTTCAACATTTTCTCCAGTTTACCTAGGTGTCAATTTTTCCCCATCTAGAGCAGTATCCTGGAAATGGATACAGGTAACATTCAATTGGGATTACAGGTGCATTTCCTAAAAGGCCAGCTAATTGATAGTTTTCCAATTGAATCACATACTTAGTTTCCCAATGACTAATTACAATTTTTAAATGAATATATATTCTATGAGTTAGCCACCTAATCTCTAAGTCTGTATGTTAACTGGCATGTGTTCTTTTAAGCCGAGTATGCCATAATTACACAATTCAACATGTATTTAATGCTTCTATGTGCCAAGCGCTACAATATAAAAATGAACAAGAAAAACCACTGACCTTAAATTTCACTCCTCTGTCTTCCGTTCTTTTAAAAGCATAAGAAGACAGTTCTAAGAAAGGCACATGTCACTTTTGCTGGCTGGCGAATGACAAAGCCTTGTGAAGCTTTGCATATTTCTGCATTCAGCTAGATAGACAAGAGTGGACTTTGGATTCATACTGCCCTAGGTTACAGACCCACCTCGTGGTTGTGTGAACTGCAGCAAACCACTGAGCCTTTTTGAGTCTCTTTTTCCTCATCTGTAAAATGGGATTATTGTGAGAAATACACGAGACAGCATGGATTTTAAACAAATGGCATTAATTAAGCCAGGCACAATGAGTGAAAGCTACCTATACTATATTCAGAACACTGATTATTCATCCACAACACACTCCTGTGATAAGTATTTCAATTGGCTTTTCATAAAACTTGTACCGATTTATACATCTGCTCATGGTGTGTGAGAGCACCTTTCCCCTCCCTCTTTGCCAACTCTACAGGATGTGATTTATTTTCATTTTACTATTTACCTGAAAATCATAATTTTTACAATGAACTTCATTGCCTCGGAAATGAGATTTTATTTACATTTTAATGCCTAGTCTCTTTCACCTAATCTAAGGAAATAATGAGGGGCCCATCAGAAAAGGCATGGCCCCTCCACACCCCCCTCCTGAGACCTTTCACGCTGTGCCCTGTTATCTAAAACACTTTCCTCCTTTCTTCCCTAGATGACTGCTCTGACATTCAGACTTCACATGCTTGATGAAGTCAAGTCCCCTCTTCCCTCTGGCTCATTTTATTTAACATACCCACATTTTTAGCAATTCTGTTTGATTGAGATATAATTCATCTGCTATAAAAAGTCATCCTTTTAACATGTACAATTGTCATTTTTAGTATATTCACAATATTGTACAATCTTCCCCACTATTTAACTCCAGAACATTTTTGTCACCCCCAAAATAAACCTGGGTAGAGACTCATTAGCAGTCTCCACCCTCTCTCTACCCTAGCTCCTGGCAACCACTAATCTACTTTTTATTTCTACAGAATTGCCAATTCTGGACATTCTATATAAATGGAATTATAAATATGTGCCCTTTTGTGTCTGGCTTCTTTCACTTAGCATGTTTTCAAGTCTCATCCATGTTACAGCATGTGTTGGTATTTCATTCCTTTTCCTGGGTGAATACTATTCCATTGTATCCATTCAGCAGCTGATGGACATGTGGGTTATTTCCACTTTGGGGCTATTATAAAAAAAGCTGCCATGAACATTCATGTAAGTTTTCATGTGAACATATGCTTTCAGTTCTCTTGGGTGTATACATAGGAGTGGAATTCCTGGGTCATGTGGTAACTCTATGTTTAACATTCTGAAGAACCACTAAAACTTTTTCCAAAGCAGGTATAGCATTTTACATTCCCATCAGCAACATATGAGTTCCAATTCCTCCACATCTTCACCAACAACACTCGATATTGTTTGTCTTTTTTATTTCAGCTATCTTAGTGGGTGTGAAGTGGTATCTTATTGTGGTTTTGATTTGCATTTCCCTAATGACTAAAGATGTTGAGCATCTTTTCATGTGATTACTGGCCATCTGTATGTCTTTTTTGGAGAAATGTCTGTTCAAATCCTTTGCTCATTTTTTAAATTGGGTTATTTTTGTCTTTAATGTTGAATTATAATAATTCCTTATATATTCTGGATGTCAGTCCCTTATCAGACATATGATTTGCAAATATTTTCTCCCATTCTTTGGTTGTCTTTTCACTTTCTTGACAGTGTCCTTTGAAGCACAAAAATTTTCATTTTAATGAAGTTCAATTTATCTATTTTTCTTCTGTTGTTTATGCTTTTGGTATCATAGCTGAAAAATGATTGCTTAATCCATGATCACAAAGATCTACCCCTATGTGTTTTCTATGAGTTTCGTGGTTTTAGTTCTTAAAGTCTTTGATCCAGCATGAGTTTATTTTTATATATGATGTGGGAAGGGGTCCAACTTCATTCTTTTGCATGTGGATATCTAGTTGTCTTAGCACCATCTGCTGAAAAGACAATTCCCCATTGAACAGTGTTGGAACCTATGTAAAAAGTAAATTGACCATAAATGTATGGATTTATTTCTGGACTCTCAATTCTATTCCATTGATCTATATAGCTATACTTAGGCCAGTATCATATTGTCTTGAAATCAGAAAATGTGAGTCCTCTAACTTTTTTCTTCTTTATCAAGATTATTTTGGCTCTTCTGGGCATGGCTGCATTTTTAAATTGTCTTTATTTGATTAACTTGTTTATTTCATTTGTTTCATTTGTTTCTGACTTCCTAACCAGAATGTAAGCTCTATGAGGCAAAAGACCACAACTGGTTTTTTTTATCCCCATTTTGTACCCTCTGCAACTGTACGGGGCCTGAGTATAAACTCAGTGCGATTTACTGAGTACATGAATGAATGATTGGATACACAAGCTTTTATAGTGATAAATATTGGAAATAGCCTAAATATTAAAAAATAAGACAGTGTTTAAGTAAGTTATAATGCTTTAATGGGATAGAATATTATGCAATCATTAAAAACCATGTCTTCTAGGGAATTCCCTGGCCATCCAGCAGTTAGGACTACCTTTCACTGCCAAGGGCCCAGGTTCAATCCCTGGTTGGGGAACTAAGATCCCACAAACCACACGGCGCAGCCAAAAAAAAAAAAAAATGTCTTCTAATAATATTGAATAATTTGGAGAATCATTGAACCTGATCTCAATTTTTCATAAGTAAAAATAAAGGCTAAAAATCATCATGGAAATCTTAACAGCAGTTACTATGAAAAATTGTGATTACAGGTAAGTTTAATTTTCTTTATTCTTTTCTCTAGTTTCTACTTTTTCTGCAATTAGCATGTATTGCTTTCATAAGAGAAAGCTAAACATTATTAACTAGAAGTATCCATATTTAGTAGGGTTGTGTACAGACTTTTGGATTTGCAATAATGGTCAGTGAATCTCTTTTTAGGATTTTGTTGTTAGTGGCACCAACCCCTAGTGACTTGAATGGCTTCAGGTTCTATGGAGAACTGGCACATGTGATGAACTGTTCTCCAGGAAATCTGAATTAAATATGTGGGGCATAAAGTACACTATAAACGAGCTCCTGCCTGAGTCTCATCTCTGACTTGGTGAATCATCACTCAGCAACCTGTGAGAACCCAAAGGCCCAGGGCAGGCTGTGAACTTCACCTCTTTCATCCAAATCCCCATTGGGTGACCCCAATGGTGAGCACATGTAAGGGCTACTATACCCACTATCAAATAGAGTTCAAATGTCATCAACTTATGGAATGTGTGGCAACTGTTTTCTTGTTTGTTTGTTTTTTAAATTTTATTATTTGGCTGTGTAGGGTGTTAGCTGCGCCACTTGGGATCTTCATTGCAGCATTCGGGATCTTTCGTCACGGTGCACAGGCTCTTCATTGTGGCATGCGGGCTTCTCTAGTTGCCGCGCATGGGCTCTAGAGAGTTGAGCTCAGTAGTTACAGTGCGTGGGCTTAGTTGTCCCATGGCATGTGGGATCTTAGTTCCCTGACCAGGGATCAAATTCGCATCCCCTGCATTGGAAGGCGGATTCTTAACCACTGGAGCACCAGGGAAGTTCCTGTGTGGGGACTTTAAATTCAAGCAAAATTCTGTTCCAGAAATTTTAGGTTTGAAAAATCCTTTAGAGCTACTGAAGTTAGCTGTGGTCCAACTATCTTAGCAAGTCGATCACAAACTCTTGTGTTCAAGAGCAACTTCTCTACAAATAACAAATGTTGGAGACAGTGTGGAGAAAAGGGGATCCTCCTACACTGTTGATGGGAATGTAAAATGGTGCAGACACTGTGGAAAACAGTATGGAGGTTCCTTTAAAAACTAAAAATAGAGTTGCCATATAATCTAGCAATCCCACTCATGGCATATATACAGAGAAAACTGTTAATTCAAAAAGACACATGCACCCCAATGTTCATAGCAGCACTATTTATAAACCAAGACATGGAAGTAACCTAAATGTCTGTCGACAGATGAATGGGTAAAGAAGAGGTGGTAAATATATATCTATATATAGATATAATGGAAATTTACTCAGCCATAAAAAAGAATGAAACAATGTCATTTGCAGCAACATGGATGGACCTAGAGATTATATACTAAGTGAAGTAAATTGGAACGAAAAGGACAAATACTGTATGATATCATTTACATGTGGAATCTAAAATATGACACAAATGAACTTACTTATAAAACAGAAACAGACAGACATAGAAAACAAACTTATGGTTATTAAAGGGGAAAGGGAGTGGTGGAGGGAAAAATTAGGAGTTTGGGATTAGCAGATATCAACTTTTATATACAAAATAGATAAACAACAAAGTCCTATTGGATAGCACAAGGAACTATATTCAGTATCCTGTAATAAACCATACTGGAAAATAATATACGATATATATATGCATATGTTCATACATATATATATGTATATGTTCATATATATATATATATCACTTTGCTGTACACCAGAAACTAACATTTAAATCAGCTATATTTCAATTTTTAAAAAAAGAGCACCTTCTCACAATTTTCAAGTCAACCATGCCCACTCTCCCACTTATATAACATGGCATGTAATTCTGTCTGGTATTGCTATGAAATAATTTCAGGTTCCAAAATGATTTGATTTAGTGATGCTAAAGTTAAGATTATTTGTTATGAGTTAAGATTATTTAAAGTTAAGATTATTTGTTATTTATATATATATATACATTTTCTTAAAGGAAGGTTTACTGACTACAAAGAATTGACAGCATTTTCTGTAAGGTAATCAAATGAGTCATCACATTTGTACATGACGTTCTTCCAAATGAATGCAAAGATGTTATTGATAATGCTATTGATTGCCCAGAGAAAGGTTATATTTCAGTAACAGAAAGGCAAGAGGACAGACCTTTTTCTTAGGCTTGCTCATTTTTCCAGACAGATATAAAACACCTTCTCTTCTCAGAGAGTATTTGGCATATGCTCTCTCTTGTGTATCAAATTAATTGCTTTGAGATTTCTCCTCCAGGGAGTGGAGCCTGGTGATAAGTATTTTGCTGCTTTGGTCTACCTCCTCAAGGACTTTCTTAATCACTATGGGTTTGGCCAGATCTTTGATTTGGTTTCCCACATTTCCAGATACATAATCTTTAGACTTGTAACCTTTGGACTCACAAGCCCCATCATCTCCACCGATGAGGAAACAGTAGGTCTCGATTTCTCTTTCCAGGTGGACTTTGATGTCCAGGAGCTACTCATACTCCAGTTTCTGGCCCTCGGTCTCCATCCTGACCTGGTGCAGCTGTTCCTCCAAGGGCCCCAATCTGAGCCTGGATCTGGGCCAGCTGCACACAGTAGTTGCCCTTGGTCTCTGTCAAGGAGCACTCCAGGGAGTGTTTCGTGGCTAGGAGAGACTGAAGTTCAATTTCCAGTGTTTGGGCTGAGGTGGTGGCTCCCATATCCTCATACATCTGCTGTTGCAGTGAAGCACTGTTTTCATTGAACCAGGCCTCGGCATCCCTGCGGTTCTGCTTGGCCAGGGCTTCCTACTCAGCCTGTATGTTGTTCAGCAGAACCGTGAGGTCCACACCGGGCTGTACATATTTGAGAAAAGGAAAACTCTAGATTTCATCAATTAATTTGCCTAATCTACTTTATATGGGATTTTGTATCCTTAAAGTTATATATTTATAAGATTTCCTCTAAAAATAGCCTGAAGTTTATTGAAATGTTACTGTCCACACAAGAAGAATGGGCCATACTTAACAGCACTAATTTTGCCAATATCATAGATTATTTTTCATTTAAAAGTTCATGGGCATAAACTAATCAATGGTGGCAGAAGTCAGAATAGTGGGTACTCTTGGATGGGTCCTGACTGGCTGGGGCATGAGGAAGCCTGGGAGGACCTGAGAATATGCTTTTGGTCTTTGTCAGGTACTTGTGTGGGTGTGATGTATTTGTATATATATGGTGCTCTTTGAGCTGAACATTCAAGGTTGCATGGTCTACTATGTAGTCAACAAAAAGAATAAAAGATCATTGCTTTTAAGAAAACCCTTGGGCTTCCCTGGTGGCGCAGTGGTTAAGAATCCTCCTGTCAATGCAGGGGACACGGGTTCGAGCCCTGGTCTGGAAAGATCCCACATGCCATGGAGCAACTAAGCCCGTGCACCACAACTACTGAGCCTGCGCTCTAGAGCCCTCAAGCCACAACTGCTGAGCCCACAGGCCACAACTACTGAAGCCCGTGTGCCTAGAGCCCGTGCTCTGCAACAAAGAGAAGCCACCGCAATAAGAAGCCCGCACACCACAACAAAGAGTAGCCCCCACTCGCCGCAACTAGAGAAAGCCCGCACACAGCAACGAAGACCCAACGCAGCCAAAAATAAATTAATTTTTTTAAAAAATTAAATTTATTTATTTATTTATTTTTGGCTGCGTTGGGTCTTCGTTTCTGTGCGAGGGCTTTCTCTAGTTGCGGCGAGCGGGAGCCACTCTTCGTCGCGGTGCATGGGCCTCTCACTGTCACGGCCTCTCTTGTTGCAGAGGACAGGCTCCAGATGTGCAGGCTCGGTAGTTGTGGCTCATGGGGCCAGTTGCTCCGCGGCATGTGGGATCTTCCCAGACCAGGGTTTGAACCCGTGTCCCCTGCATTGGCAGGCAGATTCTCAACCACTGCGCCACCAGGGAAGCCCCTAAATTAATTAATTTTTTAAAAAACTTAAAAAAAAAAAGAAAGCCCTCAAAGTCATTTTATTTTTAATACTCAACTTTTTCTGATGAATCATGTATGTTCATTGTACAAAAATTTGGAAAACACAAACAAGCATCAAAAGATGAAAATCATTTCTAATCAACCCACCAGAATAACTTGGCTTTACAATAAATGTTGTTTGAAGCCCTGTAACAGCTCAGTTTCTGTTCCCTGGCTTATAGGGCAGCTGTCAAGCTCTTTATCAGAACCTATCAACTTCAACACTGACACTGGAAGCTATGGCCGCATAGACACCACACACCCACAATGCAACCTGTTTCCAGCATCCATGCTGCTTCTTCCCAGCAGCAAAAACCAGTTGGCTGGTTTTCAAAACCAGTTACTGGCAATTACCTTGTTATTCACCCTCCATAACAAAACCCATGCTGTTCATACTGCAGCCCCAAAGAAAATTTGCAGAAGCTGCGAAGCTGAGAACCCAAAATAGGCACCAGGAAGACCAAGCAATCACTTCCCAGCTTTCATCCCATCGAGTCTCAGCCTCACGTCCACCTCAGCGGCATCGAGAGCAGTGCTGCACCATCACATCCATCTCCTGGAATGGATTCACATGTTAGGAAGTTGAGCTGACACAGAGTTGGAGTTATAATCTTGTGATATGACAGTACTCTTTCTTGACTAAAGCAAATGAATAATCAATCTCTTTGACTGAAGACAGAGGTCATCCCTGACTCATGGAACTTTGGAGAGGTGAGCTCCAGATTCAATAATAGGGACACAGATGGATCAAATAGCAAATTTTCAGGAAGCTCCTGTCACCTGCCAGGCACTGTGCCGGTTGCCCTACTAATGGTCATTCACTGCACTCCTCCTGACTACTCTATAAGACGATGCTGTAGTCACCCCCATTTCAGATGAGGGACTCGAGTCTCAGATGTACCTCTTCCTGATAGGCATCACCCTGTGGAAGGGAAGATTAAGAGTTAAGTAGAGTTGTCACATGTCCAGAGAACCCGGGGTACCTGCTGTTAAGAGTAAAGCCAGAAATGTGTCTCCGGTGCAGTGGCACAAAGGTCACATGACGTGAAGAGGTAGATGCCGCAGGACAGTCTTGTGGGAATAAATGGGTTGGATGTTGAGAGAGGTAACAGCCCACTTTCAGTTTCCCTATTTCCTTTATCAGATTCTTTTCAGCTCCCTTACAGGGAAGAAATTAGCCATTTGGTTCCATAGGAACCCTATGTCTTAACGTTTCCTTAGCTAGTGCTACAATTCTCTTTTAATCTTTCATCTCACAGGGAAAATTATTAATACAAATGCCATATAGGCTTTCATCAAAAGAGCCAGGATGTCATTGTAAATGTTAGCTGGTGGCGTGTGTCATCCATCTCATTTACGATGAGGAAGCTGAGTCAGAGAGAGGAAGTATGACTGGGGTTTGGTTAAAAGTAAATCACTGTGCTTCATTTCATCTGAAAATCACAGCAATGCAATAGGCCACATCTGCTATTCAAAGTCAAAGAAAAGGATGGAAGAAATATTCCCAAAATACATATTGGTATTACAGCTAAAGTCCTGTTCTAGTTCATGTGTAAAGGAGGCAAAGCTGACCAGCCCTCTTTATCCTATGGAGTGTGTCTCCATTCACCACTCTCATCCTCACTCTGACACTGAACTAGCTGCTTGGTCTCAGAAGATACATTCTCTCACCTTGACCTTTCGTTTTCTTCACCTCCCACCATCTGAAAAAATAAATTAAAAGATTATTGGACAAGATGGCCCCTGAGGTCTGCTTAGCTTCTCTCTGTGTAGCTGAACCCCTTGTAGGCCTAGTGCCAACAGCCACCTTCTTAGCCCAGCCAGCCTTCTTCTGTGGGCCCACTCACAGGGCCTTGAGCCCCAGTCTCAGGGCTGGGCCTCCGTTTAATTGCACCAGACTATATCTGGATTCCTGGCTTTGCATTCCACTCCTTGCCACACTCCCTTTGCCTGGAGCCTACCTCACTGTCCTGGCTCTTAGGGAGCTGCCGCCAGCCCAGGGTCTGGACTCTAACAACTGAGAACAAGGCCAAGCTGTCTCGGAAGCCTTGTCAGGGCTACAGGATCTGTTGAAATAACCCCTTCTACATTCCTAGGATTGGTGACTTGTATCTTCTCTCTTTTGATCTTTGTCAGTCTTGCTGGGTTTATTCATTTTATTGATTTTTTTCAAAGAAACAGATTTTTGTTTTATTGACTTTTTTCTATTGATTTTGTTTTTCATTACATTGATTTTGCTTTTATCTTTGTTATTTTCTTATGGCTGCTTGCTTTGGCTTTATTTTGTTCTTTTTTAGTGTCGAGCTAGATACTTGGATTATTGGTTGGAGAACTTTTTTCCAATGTAAGCATTTGTGGCTATATATTTCCCTCTTGGCACTATTCTAGCTGCGCCCCACATATTTTGATATGATGTAGTTTTATTTTCATTCAATTCTATGTATTTTAAATTTTCCTTTGAAATTTGTCCTTTGTCCCATGGATTATTTATAGGCATGTGGCTTAATTTCCAAGTGTTTGGATATTTTCCTGCTGTCCTTCCTTATTGCTTTCTAATTTGAATCCATTGTGGTCAGAGAACATAATCTGTATGATTCCAATTATTTTAAACTTGGTTAGATTTGCTTATTTTATGGCTTGAGGAATGATCTGTCTTGGTAGATGTTCCATGGGCACTTGATAAGAATGTTTATTCTGCTGTGGTTTCATGGAGGACTCTATGGATGTCTGCTAGATTCTGTGGTTGATTATGAAGTTCAGCTTTGGATATCCTTGATGATTGTAAGCACAGTAACCTATCAATTGCTCAGAGTGGGCTGTGGAAATCTCCATCTATAATTATGGATATATACAAGCATTTCTGTACTCATTTCTACTATAAGAATTAGTTCATATTACACACACGCTGCACCATGCTCTTCTCAGCCAGAGATGCCTCTTTTCCAATAAACCATAATAAAATTCTAACTCACTGTTTTAAATGTCTGTATGTTACTGCATGGTTTTGAATGCATCAGAACTTATAGCACCACTCTATTGTGGGACATTCACTTTGTTCTGTGGGTGGCATTATTCCCATTGATGATTCCACTGGCCTTCTTAATTGCAATTCTGAGTTTTGATGACAAAGGCTGATGGTTGGAAGTTCTCAATTGTTGAGTGGCCTATAGTAGGAGGGTGGGAGGGCAGAGGTGAGTTTACACTGAGCCTTTAGATAAAAGGAAGTGTGACTCTGAAAATCATCTGCTTGTAGATTATAACAAATAAGCCATAAAGAAAACCCTATCATCCTTTCTTGGAAAAAGGAGCAGCTGTATCTTAGACAAAGATGAATTTATCTCTGTCGTGTAGGCATACGAACTAAGGTCCAAATTATTCTCAGGACACAACAAAACTCTACAAACAGAATATACACCAACCCAAGCAATTCCACCAAATTCTTTACATGAGCAAAATCTCTTAAATGTAATTTACAAACTAAGACGTAAACAGATAAGAGAATCCAGGATATCGTGAGATCAGGACTGTTGACTGAGTGAGAAATGTTTAGCTTGGAGAGGAGAAAGTGAGGGAAATATACCTCCAGCTCCCAGCATCATGGAGGGAGGTTGCCTAGTGTAATCCAAAAAGGACCAGGAATGGACTGGTTCCCCCATGGAACAGGCAGCATCCTGACTCCAAGGGGCTACAGCCCCTGTTACCGACAAATGGCAGCCAACATCTCAGCGTCCCTCTGACTGTGGCCAGTCTGCAGTGGAATGTCTCCCCCCACCCCTCGCAACCGCCCCGTCAAATGCCATGCCCACTCCCACCTCCAAAGTGTCTCTCACTCTGGCTCTCCTGCTTGAACATCCTCCATCCCTCCACCTACCCAGATCTGGACAATCTTTCAGGACCCAGAAAAAAAATCCCACACCCTCTGAGAAGCCTTTCTTGATAATTCCAGCCACCACCAATCTCTCACCATGCCATTAGCACCTTATTAAACATGATATTTTTTTCTTTCTTTTTAAAATGGAGCAGCTTTTCCTCCTCAACTGGATCACAAGTCCTTTTCGGAAAATCACCCTGTACCTCTTTCACAATCTACAATACCTTCCACAGGACAAGGCAAGTGACTGAGCCCTCAAAAAGTACTTGTTGATACACTCATTTTCCCTCATTCTTTTTCATAAATCCACGTGCTTTAATTAAAGGTGGGGGCACGTGGAAGTGTGCAGGAGTTTAGCTTTCTGTTTTGAAACGTCCTGGTGACATTTGGCTATACAATATTTTACCTTAATAATGCTTATTCATGGCTATCATTAAAGTTGATTCTCTTACTGAAACCCTTCTGTAATTAGCTTTAAAGAAAAAGAGCAATAAAAACAAAATTCATGGGTCTGCTAATAAGGCTTCTCATCTATGGAACAGCCTGTAAAGACTTTGGGTGGGCTGTGTCATACATGCCAGTTCATGGAAAGAACAATCATCAAGGGATTTTTAAACAGAATGGAGTTCAAAATGTGCCTCTCTGAAGTTACATTCTTAATCACCAACCATATATAAATAGGCCCACAGGTCACCCTCCTCACCAGTCTCTTTTGTTCTGTCACATTCCCCAGTGTCCTACAGTCACCTTGATTCCTCCTTCTTCACATGTTAAGTGTTTATCACTGGCTCTTTCCCCAGGGAAGTTTTGGGAAGAGCCAGCTGACCTCCTTTTCCACAATTCATGGCCTTCTATCACACATCTGTAAAGCCCCCTCTGGAGAATGATTTCCTTGAAAGCAGGGACCATTTAATTCATCTTGGGTTCTCAGGAGCCCCAGCAATAGGCATCCAGTAGGTTCCCACTTAGCATGGATTGAATCAATGAACACAAAGACAAACCCACAGGGCTATGGAGATCCTAAGAAGTGATCATTAACTCTGCCTCATACACTCTGCTGCTGAGTCTTGAAAGCTAACAGAGAGTTATTTCAGACCAAGATAGAGTGAACAGAAAGGGCCCAGAGCAGGAGAATTTGAGCTAAGGCCAGAGTTGCAACTGGTTTGGGGAAAACAAGCTGTTTCACGTGGCTGAAATACTGGTGGTTGAGGGGCAAAAGATGAAGCTCAAGAGCTAAACTGAAGCCAAACCATGAAAGTTTGTGTGTCATAATAAGGCATTTGGATTGACTTCTACAAGCAAAGGCAAGCAACAGAGAACTTTTCATTAGAAAGATGAGAGATATTTATTTTACAAAGGTAAATGATTCACCACATTAATAGAAAAAGGGTGAAAAATATATATTTATCTCAAATGCTGAAAACTAATTTGGAAGTTCATTTGGAAAACTAGGGTTATAGGAAATGTTTATTAACTTGTAAAAGTGTATATAATAGTAAATGTCCTCCTTTATAATAAGTACAGAAGACTGACTTTGTAGCCAGAAGTGAAAAAGTCACCTTCAATAAATGGATAAAGAAGATGTGACACATATATACAATGGAATATTACTCAGCCATAAAAAGAAATGAAATTGAGTTATTTGTAGTGAGGTGGATGGACCTAGAGTCTGTCATACAGAGAGTGAAGTAAGTCAGAAAGAGAAAAACAAATTCTGTATGCTAACACATATATATGGAGTCTAAAAAAAAAAAATGGTTCTGAAGAACCTAGGGGCAGGAAAGGAATAAAGACACAGACGTAGAGAACGTACTTAAGGACACAGACATAGAGAACAGACTTAAGCACACAGGGAGGGGGAAGGGCAAGCTGGGACAAAGTGAGAGAGTGGCATGGACATATATACACTACCAAATGTAAAATAGATAGCTAGTGGGAAGCAGCTGCATAGCACAGGGAGATCAGCTCGGTGCTTTGTGTCCACCTAGAGGGGTGAGATAGGGAAGGTGGGAGGGAGATGCAAGAGGGAGGAGATATGGGGATATATGTATATGTATAGCTGATTCACTTTTTTATAAAGCAGAAACTAACACACCATTGTAAAACAATTATACTCCAATAAAGATGTTTTTAAAAAAATTTAAAACAAAAAAGTCACCTTCACCAATAGAATTGATTACTGTACTCTAGGTCCCATGAATGTAATAAGAAAAGAAAAGGTTAATATTAGCTAAAACTTATTGTACACACAGGCAAAAATATTTGCCCAAATGGAAAGATTCATGTAGAAGAATGTTCATTATTTTACAATCTGTGATAAACTGGAAACTATCTACATGTCTAAAAATAGAGAACTGACTGAATAAGTATTAGCACCTCCTTGTATATGAATATTAAGCAAATGCCAAAAAGAATGAAGCAGAATTATAGGTACTAATATTGAAAGATTTCCAAAGCATATTAAATGAAAAGAGCAAGTCACAGAACTATGTATGTAGAATACTTTGCTTTGTGAAACAGAAAGGAAAAAGAAAAGATAAAAGAAAGGAAGAAAAATAAGTGTGTATGTGTGTGTCTGGAAATATAAATAACAAACAGGTGATGGTGATTACCTCTGAGAGGAAGAAAATTAGAAGGGAAAGCAGCTGAAGGGAAACTTTGAAACATCTAAGTAAGACTATATTATATTTTTTAGCCAATTTAAAAAGAAGAGTCTTTCCCAAAGGAATCATCTGAAGACCAGTTAGTTTATTGTAATAATCACAGAAAGAAATGGTGAAGGCATGAATCAGGACAAAAGGAAGGGAAAAGATTTGAAACCCTGTTGAGCAGAAATGATAGTTTAGTGACTGAAAAGATGTAATAAGTTTAAGAAAAGGAGGTATTCAAGGATGGCGATGAGGTCTCGAGTTTGGGAAGCAGGTGAGCAGTGACACCATTAACTGAGGAACAGAATGTAGGTGGGAAAGGTCATGAATTCAGTTTGAGACCTGTTTCATTTAAGAGGCCATGAAACAGTGGATGGGCATGTTGCATGGTCAGTAAGCAATACAGACCTGAGCCCAATGTATGCCACTGCCCTTTGACACATGACACTGGTCCAAGCCACCTTCACCCCTCCTAATTGTCTCCGAACTGCCTCTACTTTCATTTCTGCCTTTCCAATCTGTTCTCCCCACAGAAGATAGAATAATCTTTCAGAAAATCTCCAGTGGTTTCCCACTGCTCTTGCCTGGTGCTGGGCCACCTCCTAGGTACCCTCCCCCTGACTCAATACACTAATTACATTGGATACTGTCAGTTTCTATCTCCTCCTCCTAGAATGCAGCAAACATGCATGCACACACACACTCATGCACAAAAACACCTGCACACCAATCCCATCCATTTTCCTGGGTATCTAGGGCTCCACTTCTGTATCACCTCCTCAGAGAAGCCAATCTTGATTTCTGTATCCTCACTACCAATGTGATCTCCTGGTATTTTCTCTCATCTGTCTCTACTACTGACACTGAAAGAGCAGGAAGCATGCTTATTTAATCACCTCTTTATCCCCAACTCTTAGGACAGGGCTACCCCAGAGTGGCAATTCAATAAACACTAGTTGAATGAAATAATTGATTAGTATATTGATGGAGGAATAAACTAATAAGTAGAGGGTAAGTCTGTTCACAAATAATCAGAAATAAGAAAAAATAAAGAGGAACCTGCACTGCAGATGCTGGGAGTCTGGGAGAAAGGTTGTGAGGTGACAGCACCAGGTGAAAAGGAGTTTTTGATTTTATAATTAGGGGATCACCAAGGAACCTTTTCCAGACACTGTCTGCGGATCGGGAGAAGCCAATTGTCTCATGTTGGTGTAAATAAGGTGAGAGAAAGTGAAATGAGGAAGGAGGGGGTGGGAGAGGGAAGAAGGGATGCTTGGAGGGGAAGCTGTTTTAGGTACAAGAAGCCTAAGGATGAGGTCCACAAAAATAAGTTATATTTTTTAAAGGTAATACTCAAAACTCATCACTTGCTAATCATTGTGTGACATGTTACTATCGACCACACCCTTGAAGTTAAGACTCTGCAAAGCTGTGTTACTGCACATCCTTTCCCACCTCCCAGTGGCAGCAGGGTATAACTATTTATACCACAGGAACTGGCAAACCCTATAAATCATGACGTTTTAGTCCACAAAGCCAGGTGTTAACGTTTCCCCGCATAGCCCTGCCCTGGGAGCCTTAACCAACAGATAGCACAGGAATGAGGGTTGGGGCAGGGGGAGGTGGGGGGGGGTATTTGCAATAAAAGGACAGGAGTTTGTGGGCCACACTGGAACATCAGAATCCCCTCTCCTGGCCATCATTTGATGACTTTTATTTTCTTCTCCCACGCGAGTAAATAAGTCTATCTGCAAACAAGGTTATTATCTATTACAGGAGTTGTTACTTCCAGCGAAAAAATCACAGCTCAGTCCTTTAGATCATGCAGCCACCACCGCCTCACAAATAACCATCCATAAAATAGCAGTGTCTCCAGCTCAGGGACCAGTAGGAGAGTCTGGAGGGGGGCAGTCCTGAAGGAGTGAGACCAGTGGGACCAGTGAACTTGTTACGACCTCCAATGATGACGTTAGGTGTGACACCATCATTCATCAGGTGCAGGAGGCCGTTCCAGCCTCCATTCTGGACAAGTATACAAACCACAGACACACACTATTACCACTGGTCCTATAAAGACCTATTTCACAGCTCTTCTGGTGAGTAGGGGTCATAGTTCAACTGTCTCGTATTCCAGGACCTTAGTTTGAGGGTTAGGCTTGAGGAATTTTTAAAGGTGTCTCCATTTGGTGCCCACAGAAATGGTAAAGGAACCCGAGACTCTTCCAGGTGGGTTATTTTGTCATTTCTTACTCTCATCTCCATTCTTCCAGAGAATATGAATCTCCTTAAGTGTTTGAGTCAGCTAGTGGCCACTCTAGATGAGACTCCAAAAGTTTGTGTACAGCCTGTGATGGTAAATTTCACATGTTAACTTGGCCCACTGGGTGCCCAGATATGTGATCAAACATGATTCTGGGGGCTTCCCTGGTGGTGCAGTGGTTGAAAATCTGCCTGCTAATGCAGGGGACACGGGTTCGAGCCCTGGTCTGGGAAGATCCCACATGCCGCGGAGCAACTGGGCTCGTGAGCCACAACTACTGAGCCTGCACGTCTGGAGCCTGTCCTCCACAACAAGAGAGGCCGCGATAGTGAGAGGCCCTCGCACCGCGATGAAGAGTGGCCCCTGCTTGCCACAACTAGAGAAAGCCCTCGCACAGAAACAAAGACCCAACACAGCAAAAATAAATTAATTAATTAATAAGAACAAGTCACCGAGACCTGCAATTAAAAAAAAAAAAAAAGATGATTATGGCTGTTTCCGTGAGGGTATTTTTGGATGACTTTAGTATTCAAATGGATAGGCAGAGTAAAGCAGACTGCCCTCCCTAATGTGGGTGGGCCTCATCGAATCAACTGAAGGCCTGAAGAGAACAAAAAACTGACCCTCCTGGGAAAAGAGGGAATTCCTCCTACCTGATGGCCTTCAAGCTGGGATAATGGCTTTTTCCTGCCTTTGGACTCACACTGAAACACTGGCTCTTCCTGGGTCTCAAGCCTGCTGACTCACCCTGCAGACTTCTCAGCCTCCATAATCACATGCACCAATGCCTCATCACAAATCTCCTTCTATATATATGCACATCCTATTGGTCCTCTTTCTCTGGAGACCCTGGACTAATCCACTACTATAAAAACAGTTTGGGAGAAAACCTGTTCCTAAAAGGATCATCTGGTTGCTACAGGAGAACCCACCGGGGCCAGGAGGTAGGGTAGTCCAGGGGAGCCTGAGCAGGGTGGGTGTGGAGGTACAGCTCCCACCCCATCCCCTGGGGGTGTCCATCAGAGGCATCTCCTGAATCCCAATGTCATCACCTCTGAAGGAGAAATCACAGAGGCTGGCCCACCTCCTCTGCTTCGGGGACCACAAAGTCGAATGCAGGGATGTTCCAGGGCCTGTGACCCTGACCGCGCTCTGCCAGACTTGGAACCGCTATTAAGCCTAATCCTGCAACTTACTCATCAGAACCTTGAGTTCTGTCAGTGCTGATGTGGGAGCCCCCCCAGCTCTGCAGGATTCAGGAAGCGGGGGAGGGGTGTCGATGGCTGTGAGCTGACACCTGTAGAAGCTGGCTACCGGGTACCTTTTAGATCATTTCTCTTTTTTTTAATGTTGATATATTTTGTATGTTGTATGTATGTTTGAAAATTTCCACAGCAAACGTCTACATTTTATAAAGAAAGGTTTACAAAAGAACCAGGTGAGTGACATCACAAGAGTGACATCTCTGCTGCCAGCAAGAGAAGGTGGCTGTTCAGTCTCTGCCTTTCGAGTCCATGACCGTGTTTCTCTGGGGGCCCTGGGGCCCATCTGAAGACAAGTCCCAGCCTCTGGAGGCTGCCTTTCTCTGCCTGTCCCTCTCATCATTCCTGTCTTTTAGAAATAATTCAGTGTTGGCGGAAGCAGGCTGTGGGGACTTCTGCTTGAACAGGCCTGTGCTCAGGAAGAGCAGAGGGTCCAAACTGAGGTCCGGAGGGAAAGGAAGTGAGATGGATGTGCCAAATCCTAGGAGGTAAAGGGCTCTTCAGGATCCAACATGGTGCAGCCCACTGGTCCCAGCAGGACCGAGATGCGTGCATACACTGCATCCACCTCCAGGAGGACTGATGTGTCGTGAAAGGGGCTGGCTCTTCCACACAAAGAACACTCAAAACAGTTATGTTTTCATTGTTTTTTCCCAAGAGGTAAAAGCATTGTTACTCCCTCTTTGGGGGAAAGCATAAGGGACCCCGATTTTATAGTGTTTCTGCTGAAAACCAGGCTAGGGCTAGTTTTCCATCAACAAAGCTAGAACTGTGTTGTGGTTTTTCAAGATGTTTTTAAACAGAAGGTTTCTATATGGGCAAATAGTATTAGAAATGCTGAATATTTGCAAAGCAAAAAGCAATAGGATTGAACCTTGTCTGTCGGTCCCTCTAGAATGCCAAACAATTATATTTAACTGTCAGAAGGATCCCAGCAGAGAGCACTACTGGTGGGAAGTTGGGTGAAAGTCAAGTTCCACTGAGTTTGCAGGTTTGATACAAGTTTAAATTCTTAAAATTTAGAAAGAAATCTTTGCTGCTTTTTCTGCCCATTCAATAGACAGAAGTGAGGAAATGCTCTTCTGAGGGGCCTTCACTTTAGGAAAACTACACATTTCAAATGACACACTAGGATGGCTTCAAGTCTAAAGTAAGCAGCCAGCGTTGGGAATTCCCTGGTGGTCCAGTGGTTAAAATTCCACGTTTCCACTGCAGGGGGCGCTGGTTCGATCCCTGGTGAGGGAAGTAAGATCCCACATGCTGTGGCCAATAAATAAATAAATAGATAGATAGATAGATAGATAAATAAAAATAATAATAAATAAAGTAAGCAGCGTCGTAACAACAAGCTCTTTGAACATTCTTTCTCAGAAAGCCTTGGCTTTGAGGGGTTTCAGATATTCTGATGCCACTGGGCATCAGGAACACCAGTGATAAGGTGAGGCTCCAGTCCCTCAGCTCTCCCTTCTCTGCAGCTTCTCTTCCGGCATCTAGGTTTCTCTACAGCTTCCGCAGGAGATGAGATCATGGCTAGAAACCCAGATCTCCGCTGGAAGGTGGTGGAACTTGCCAGACCTCTCTTGTCGAGAGGCAAGGCAAGTCTGAGCCCAGAATCTGAGGGCCAAAGACCATGGATGCCCTGAGCATCTGCCAAGCAAGAGCAGAGGCTGATCCGAACCTGAGGCACCGCACAGAGTCAAGAGGATGCAAGGGGATGCCAGCTCCCCAAGAAGAGCAGCAACTGTTCCTCTCCTCCCAGGCATATCAGGGGTGCCCATGGCACCTTCTGCCCACCAAGGTGAAGAGCACAGCATTGCCTGAACCATGGAAACTCAGTCTTTGGTATGGCATCTTGCTGGAATCCAGTGGTTCTCATGGAGATTCCTGGCCCCCCAACCCTCCAAGTTTAACTAGTGTCATTCTGTTTGTTTTAGGGAAACCTCGCCAATCCTAGTGCTGGGAGGCACAGACTGACACACAGCAGCATGCCACCCTGGTGGGGGGGAGGGAAGAGGCAAAACCACATGGGGACAGAATGATTTGTTGTTTCTTTACCTCAACTGAAAATCAATACTTATGAATTTGCAGGACCAAAAGCAACTTATAAGATTATTGTATGATTGCACACCCACACACACACACACACCCCATGGTCAGCGTCCATCCTGTTGTGCACTTACACACACACACACAGAGTTAACATCTACCTACTCAGTAGGCCATTCTTACACTTAATGCCTCCCACCATAAAAACATTCTTTATCCACTGCATATTGTAGATTTCTTATGCTAAAATTCTAATTTTTTTCTTGTCCTTTACCCAGGAAATATGCACAACTGATCATTTCTTTCCATTTCATATGAAACTATCTTATTTCTTTTTTTTAATAACATCTTTATTGGAGCATAATTGCTTTACAATGGTGTGTTAGTTTCTGCTGTATAACAAAGTGAATCAGCTCTACGTATACATATAATCCCCATATCCCCTCCCTCTTGCATCTCCCTCCCTATCCCACCCCTCTAGGTAGACACGAAGCACCAAACTGATCTCCCTGTGCTATGCAGCTGCTTCCCACTAGCTACCTATTTTACATTTGGTAGTGTATATATGTCCATGCCACTCTCTCACTTTGCCCCAGCTTACCCTACCCCCTTCCTGTGTCCTCAAGTCCATTCTCTACATATGTCTTTACCCCTGTCCTGCCCCTAGGTTCTTCAGAACCATTTTTTTCTTTAGATTCCATATATGTGTGTTAGCATATGGTATTTGTTTTTCTCTTTCTGACTTACTTCACTCTGTATGACAGACTCTAGATCCATCAACCTCACTACAAATAAGTCAATTTCATGAAACCATCTTATTTCTAAATTAAGTAATTCCATTTAACTTAATTTGTCCTTGGGTATTTTCATTTAAAATGCTGAATCCTCATTGTGCTTCTCTCTGAACCCCACAGAGCTTTCTGGGCAGCAGCACCATGGGGTCTGGTCCTTGCCCGGAGAAGCACACCCTGATACAGTGGTGCAGCCCAGAAGCCCCATTCTTCCAGATGAATGAGGTGCAGGAGCAAGGAACTGCCCCAGCCATACACCGCCTCCTCCCCCATGCCACAGGAGCCTGGCTGAGCTTGTGCTCAGCCCACCCTCTACTTCCTGCGGCCCCATGTAAAGGTCCAGATAGGCGGGCTGACCTCTTGAGCTCCACACTCTGAGGTGGCCAAGTGGATCTGGGGTCCCAGTGTCCAGGCGCCCCCCAGACCCTCCACGTCCAGGCCACGTCCCTGCTGGGAGACACGACAACCAAGCAAGGGGCTGCAGGCTTCACAAACCCTTCAGGATGAGCCTGTTGGCTGGAAAGCCAGCCTCTTACGTGTTTTACATGTTTGCTGCCCAAGTGTCCCATTACCACTACTTTGCTTCAATGATATTTATCACGTATTCCCCAAAAGCATGACATATATTCAAAGACAGAACAGAGTGGTAGCATAGAAGAGCAAGAAGTCTACTCTTTGTGAGATTAAAGTTTCATCAAAAGCTTATCTTTTGGAATTATTTTCTCTTAAACATGAATATAAAAGCAATGAATGAAATAATCAGGTATTTCTGGAAATAAAACATTTACTATTTTCTAACGACCCTGTCCAAAGTCATTACAAGTTGTATGTGTGTGTATGTGTGTGAGTGTGTGTGTGTGGTGTACGTGTGATGTGCTGTGTGTGTGTGTATATGTGGGGGGATAGGGTATGTGTGTGTGTGTGTGTGTGTGTGTGGTATATGTGGGGAGGTGGGCTATATATGTGTGCATGTGTGGTGTATGTGTGATGTAGTGTATATGTGCACACACACATTTAATGCATCTATTATACCTGCGTCACATAAAAAAAGAGATGTCCAGATCAAATTAGTAATTTTGTCTATTAATCTCAAAAGAGTTTCTTAAACTGTTTTTCAAACGATTTAGACAATTTACATGTAAGCCACCCATTTATGAGATTTTTCAACAATTTTAAGAAAAAAATCAACTTTTAAAGTTGTATTCTACATCAAGGAACAATTTTTTAATCTAAAATTAAAGCAAAATTCAATAAGTCTCACCATAATGATATATCATGGCTATACTTGAAATAGCTTTGTTGATGACAGTTTAATATGACCTTAGCTCACAGTTATCAAAAGAACATAATGTTAAGAAAAAAAAAGTTTAGATATTTTTGCTAAGAAAAAGATTTAAAATACTTTTAAAGACAGTGAAAAAACTACCAACTGAGAATAAATTTTAGAGTACAGTTAATAAAGACCAACTAGGGCTTCCCTGGTGGCACAGTGGTTGAGAGTCCGCCTGCCGATGCAGGGGACACGGGTTCGTGCCCCGGTCCAGGAGGATCCCACATGCCGCAGAGCGGCTGGGCCTGTGAGCCATGGCCGCTGAGCCTGTGCGTCCGGAGCCTGTGCTCCGCAACAGGAGAGGCCACAACGGTGAGAGGCCCGCGTACCGCAAAAAATAAATAAATAATAAAGACCATCTATAAAAAGCAATAGAACATTTATAAATAAAATGAATAATTTATACCACCCTAAATATCATCAGATTTGCAAATGGGGGAAACAAAATATTTTCAAAGAGCTCTTGTAAAAACAAGGCTTCATTCCAAAAGAAAAACAATCCAGCATACCAGGTAATAATTCAGTAGTTCTCTGTTAAAATCTCCTGTAAACAGCTCGTATCATAGAGCTATTATCAGTAAAGATATAACACTCTTTGCAGACCAAAACCTCAGCTGTCTGAGGGAGGCATCACGGGATTTATGGACACATAACCTACTTTCTCACTGTGTTGCTGGTGATCAGCGAACACTTGGACCTATTGATTCTTGCCATGGGCTCTCAGGTCAGTCCTAAATGTGGTAACTTTTATCCTGTTTTGAGTCTGTGGCGTGATGTGCTGTAAAGAGAGCCCTTGTTTTGGGGAACCCCCCCCAGGGCTGCCAGCTAGCCCAGGTACCTCCCACACAGTATTGCCTTCCACTGCTGGGGGGCGGGAGGTGTCAAGGCTGAACCTCAAGACCACACTTGTCTTCAAATGGCTACTCCACCTCAGCCAGTGCCTATTTTTAAGAACTGACTCCCAACTGTTCATGTCTATCTTCCCTTCCTAAACTGTTCTCTCTGTGGATCTGCAGGTGGAACACCCAAATAGCGCCTTCGGGACCTGCTAAAGACGCTTATCAGCCCCCATGGGCACTCAGGCTCCTTGCCAGCTTGGACTTTTAGGCAATAGAATTTGAAAGTGGGCAGCAGCGTAATCAACACTTGTCTGTATTTCTCTAGGCCTTTCAAGTTCAAATTTAAAATAGTTTTAAAATAGGGTTGTAATGAAAATATTCATTGCTCTTTGCTGTTACGATGTTCCTTTTCTATCTATAAAGGGCATATTTTCTTGTTCTTTCCCTTTTGTGTCACCAAAAGAAAAAACCCAGTGTCAGGCATACTTAGGCAGGTACAAAGGTGCTGCCAGTGGGGTCTCCTGATGTAAATAAATACAAACCTGGAGGCTGCCTGGACTCTTCCTTATCTGCATACCCTCATGCTGCTATTAAAAGCAGACTCAAGTGATGGCATGAAGGACAAATTAAACATGCTCTGAGCTTGGAATTCTACTGCTGCTCAGGTACTTCTATTTTTAAATTTTAAATCCTTCATTAATTAATATTACAACCTGCTGTTCAAATAGTTCGATGTTTCCTAGTTGATCAAAACCAGCCAGACCTCGGGATTTTACAATTTCCGCTTTCATGTAAGTAGATTATGTTAAAATATTTTTGAAGAATGAATCTGTGTGCAATATCTTAATATTGTCTGTAGGTAGGTATTTCTATGAGGCAGGAAATCTATAATTATACAGCAGATGAATCTTCCAGGAAACTGGAAAACATTTGGGGGGTTTTCCTTAATTTAGAAATACATTTAAATCAAAGAGAATAAGAAGCTCTTTCCCAAACCCTAAGCCTTTAGATTTTGCAGCTGACTTACAGGCATGTTATAAAGATTGCCCCTTTCTATCTACCAGAGATCTTTTAAAGTGAGGATACCAATAAAACTATTTACAAGTCAGCAAATAATACCAAATTAAGTTTTTTTCAGTTTTGTGATTTTTTTAAGAGAATAAGTTCATGGTTCTAAATTCAACATGGGCAATTCAGAAATGTGTACCAACAGAGGGCCATGTGATATTGTGAATCAAACGTGCACAGAAGAAATTGTCCTTTAGTGTCTGGTCTCCTTTGCTGTGTGATTTCAAACTTCTCCAGGGAAGCCTGAGCGTCCTATGTTGCCGCCATTCACCACTGAAGATGGGCCAGACCACAGCAAGGGGCACTGACCGGGCCGTGCTATATGCCCCCAGGTCACTACAGTCTCATGGCACAACAATGAGACCTGAAATCCAGAAGGCTCTGGGCAGACCCAGCCTTCTGCCTATTTGAGTGTTGCTGCTACTGCTGCGGGGTGTGTCACAACCTAATGGCCCAGCAGAGCAGACTAGTTTTAGTTGCTCATCGTTCTTCAGCCACAACTGACATTTACAACTGGATGTCTGCCTTCATCCTTCAAAAAGCAAGAGTAAAGCCCTAAGCAAAGTGAATGATTTCTTTTTTTTAAGGAAAACTTTAAAGGCATAAGTTTGAAAATTCTCCCTCCATTTGGAAACTACCCTCTATGTGCAACATGACAGGTATAAAAAGCTTTGCCAACATCCATCTATTTCAAACGTAGGCTGTTTTTTTCTTTAGATAGCAATTATACTAATATGCCACGTAATATACTCTGGCATCACCTCTTCACCTCAGAGTTGTCAGGGATTTTTGTTTGGTTTTGTTTTTTCTTTTTTTCTTTTTGTTTTTGGCTCCTGGTTATATAATTTAAAGAAGAAATACAAGAAGAATATTCTTTTATAATAAACTCAACCTGCTGTGCATACTTTATGCTGATCTTTATCCCTTTTGTAAAATATATTATTAATCCATTTTCAGAAGTTAAGAATGAAGATGAAATTAAAAAGCAGCTTCAAAAGGAGAAAAGGCCCATGTTTAATACTAATGATCATATTCCTTTGTCGGTACTTTTTAGATAGTTAAAGATAATCCACAAAGTTAACTGTTTCCTTTAATATTTGGTTCAAAATTACCAAGATACAACATTTTCCCTGGGGATGTGATCTGTAGAATTTTTAAACTGGATCTGTAGCCAGTATGTATTGACTAGATGGCCTGCAGGTTTCTCAATGGGGTTGACGACACTGGAGACAGAGTTTGGGTCTCATTTCTTTTTAAACAAAAAGCCATGCCTTGGAGTGACCAGTCTGAAATAATGTAGTTTTGACCCCTTCCCCCTGTCTGTAGGCTATCTGCCCAGCTGGAGAGCGCTGTGGTGGCTCTCTACTGCCCGGCAGCCAGGAGGCCATGATAAGCATGTGGCAGGCCAGTTGAATGCGGCTGAGTATTT
Source organism: Monodon monoceros (assembly GCF_005190385.1). Lineage (NCBI taxonomy): Eukaryota > Metazoa > Chordata > Mammalia > Artiodactyla > Monodontidae > Monodon > Monodon monoceros. The sequence goes on along the minus strand of NW_021703782.1, from coordinate 21,896,721 downwards.
GTTCTTTAAATATCATAGAATACTTGCATAAGGGAAGAATTTTGTGGACTACATCCGGCGTGATTGTATAATTCCTTGTGTTGGAGGAAAAAAATCTCCTTTCCAGCCTGTGGCTCAGCTCTCTTTAGCCTATTTAAATGGATGACTACAGTCCCCAAGGAAAAACAGTCCCAAATTCTCCTTCTGCTGCTGTTAACCAACACAGTTAGGTATGGAATGAAAGGCAGACACTAAAGCTGGGTAAGAAAGTACGACCCATCTGGTATAAAGCAAGGACAGCACTTGGCCTGCACTGAAAGGAGCTGGAAATTCTTGCTGTGGCAGAAATGAAACCACCTACCCTGCCGCCTGGAGCAAACACAGCAGAAGTAGTGACACCACCTGCCTTTCTCATCGCAGGGGCTGCCCAGTTCCTCCAAGTATGTTCACTGTACCCTAGGTAGGCCTGATGCACAGTTTCCAAGGATAGTGGTCCATGCGGAGAGGGGTACTGGCCGGACACATGGCAAAGCGAGGTGGCAAAGGCATGCCAAAGAAGCGGAGCCAAGGGAAACCAGGACAGAGTGAGGTCACCGATTTCAAACCGTCTCCCAATGGATGCGCAACGGGCGCTTTTGCTGTGCCGGGTCGCCGCAGCCAGGCGAGCTGACTGCGAAGGAGTGACCTCCCGGCCTCCAAGGCGACCCACTGTGCCGGACGCCCCTTCGCCCGGGCTTTCCCACCCGGCAGCCCGCGCCCGCACCCACCTTGACGACGTAGGTGACTCCGGCCCCCAGCACCTGGTCGCTAGCGTGCGGGGCGCGGGGCGGCGGCTCGTCGCCTGGTCGGCCCTTCCTGGCGGCGCGCATGGCCGGGGCGCGGGGGCCGGGGGGGGCGCTGCCGTCCGGGGCGGCCAGGCTGGGCGCGCTGCAGCTGCCCGAGAGCCGCGCGCCCGCCCGCTCCCTGGCCGCCGACAGGCCGCGGAGGCCCGAGCTGGAGAGTTTCAGGTGGGACACCTTGTGGAGCAGGTGGCCCAGGCTGCCCGGCCCATCGTCGGGCGCTCTGCGCAGCGCGTCTCCGGACACCAGGTAGGGGGCCGCCGCCGGGGCCGCGCGCGCCGCCGAGACCTTGCCACCGCCGCTCACCGACAGGTTGTGCAGAAGGTCATCGACCGATGTCACCGAGTCATTCCTGAAGCGATTGTACTTGGTGCGTGGAAGCATGCCCCTCCGTGGGCTCGCCGCATCCGCCCGGGCGCTGCAGGTGCCGGCCCCGGCGCGGGCTGCCGCGCATAGCAGGCGAGCCGCGGTCCCCGGGGCGGGACGGAGCGGCCGGGACAGCCGGCTGGGGGGCGCGAGCAGCGGCGCCGGTCTACCACCGCTAACACCCTGCACGGCCGTGGCCGCGCAGCCCCGGCCCCGGACTCGGCTGCTGAGGGCGGCACGTTTGCTTTGCAAAAGTCATAGTTTCCTCTGATGAGCGCCCAGCTGCTTGGGGCTGCTCACAGCAAAAGCATGACTCACTCCGAGAGGAGACCCTTCTCAACAAAGGCTCGGTGAGCACTGCAAATCACTTCCTGTAGCAAAAAAAAAAAAAAAAAAAAGAAAGAAAAAAAGAAGAAAAAAACCACATACACCCACTGACAGCACACTAGAGCCAATCAATTCTCAAATTTCCTTTCTCTACCTTCCCAGATATTTCCTTCCAACCTTTGGATTTTCACCTCCCCATCCCCCGACCCCCCTCAGCATTTGTGCCAGAGGTAAATCCAGTTCCTTCAGATGATCAGATGAACTTTCTGAAACCCATTATTCTATGCTAGGGTTTTTTTTTTTTTTTCTTCCCTGTTCAGCCCATCTGTGTGAGCCTGGAAAAGTGTCTGACGGCGCAGCGTTAAAATGTGACGAAGGATTTTTAAGAATAAGATCTTCAGCGGATCCTCATGAATTCTGATTTGGAAAGCAGCAGGAATTGTTAAATAGCCAAAAAAAAAAAAAAGGAAGAAGAAGAAGAAGGGGAAATATTCACTCCCAGGTGAACATAAAATACCAATTTCCAGGGTACTTTTTCTTTTCAAATCAACAGAGCAGCCATGACAAGTGCCTTTGTGGCAATGCAGTTCCTCAAAAAAAAAAAAAAAAAAAAAAATCTGCATAGGAACTTCTGCCCAGAGCCAGTGAGGGTCTCTTCCCTGCTAATTTACAACAGTCTTTCTCAGCCAGGGTTAAGTTGAAAACCTACTTCCGAAAAAGAAGAGTGCTTCTTTGATGAATGGCAACAAGCTCCAGAAATCCATTCCAAAAAGGGGGCTGTGCTTGAAGCTTTATTCCAACTGAATGTGCTCAAGCTCTGGAAAAATGCCTAAAAACACTACAAATACATTTCAATATCCCTTTATTTGCTGCTTGCAACCCTGCAATAAGGAAGGAAAAAAAAAATGCAGCTGCTCTCATTACACATCAAATCCGCAGAAAAATGCCTTATCTTCAGGAGTCAGACACGGGCTGCAAGTGAAAAACACAGGCCTCCTTCCTGTCAGGCAGAACAGAGCATTGCCCCCCCCCACCCCCAGAAGGTCTACGGAGGCGCAAACCCACTGACCCCTGTCACCATGGGCTCTGCCGGTCTTCATTGTCTACTGAGAGAAGCTGCCGACACAGTGAAAACGCTCCCTGTCCAAGTTTCCCGGCTACTTCTGTGCAAAAAATGAATTTACCTCTAGCATGTTATCAGGTCACCCTGAGTCTTCTCACACCCACGACTAGACATGTGACACTTGAGACACCGAGCCTTGAAGAGCTTTATGGAACAAGGTGTAAGGAGTGCCCCTGATGGCGGGCCAGGTGAGGCCCGCTGCGGGGAAGCAGGAGCGCAGAGGAGCGGCGGCCCCCCTCCCAGGGCTGCAGGCCTAGCCGAGCAGCCGCATGGCACTCATTTTTTTCCTTCCCCTTGCTGGCATAGCAACAGCAAATGCACACCCCAGAGATGATGGTGATGGTTATCCAAGTACCCCCAAATCTAAAGCAAAACTGCCCTATCATTCCCAAACCGTGATCTTCATTAGAAGCAGACAAAAACAGCAAAATGTGAATGAAATGCTGTTTGTGTGAATGAAAGGGCTAGCGAGCGAGCCAGCGTTTCTGTGAATGAAGCAGGGCCTTGCAGCCGGCGCCAGGCAATCCCCTGGTTCCAGCGGACTCAGCCAATGAGCATCCGCCCTGATGACTCATTCAACAAAAGCTTGCTCAATAGTGGAAGATTCCATTTCAATCAAAGGCGGGATCTTTCATCCAACGGCAGTGTGGGAAAAAAAAAAAAAAAAAAGCCAGCCTGATTACAAAGATGCAGGGAGGAAGGAGACCGCTGTTACAAAGAGAGGAAAAACTAGTTTTTCCAAGGAAATTCAAGAACCATTGGATAGGTATGAGTGTGAACAGGATTGCCCTCTTGGAAGTGAGCTGTGCCCTAAAACTTTCATTCAGCCATTCATTTACATCAAGGAGCAACCATGAATGTGCCATTCTGTTCAGCATTTATTATGAATGTACAGTGAATGCACATTCAAACCTAGGCTCCTCGCCCTTGATTCTTTTTGTGAAAGGAGTATAGAACAGGCATGCACGTTCTGAGTCTCCAAGGAGGAAAAAAAAAAAAAAAAAGCTACAATGTTAACCCTTTAGCCAACAGGAGACTTTTATTTCTTTTGTTATGATGAAGCAAGTAAAGGGAAATTGACCATTTTAAAATGTAAATAGCAATATAAATTTACCACATGTAAGAAGATACATAATCTAAGAGTGTGATTAGTATTTTAAGAATACAATAGTACAGTAAAACCTCACTTCAGGAAGATGGTATCAGCATTTTGGAACATAGGAGAAAAGCAGAAAGACAATCCCAAAGGCTTCTTAGCAGCAAAATAGAAGCTGCAAGCCCAGTCAAGAAGCCCCCCCGCTCACCGCCCCCCCGCCGCCGACAGCCTTGTGGGCCCTCACTGGGGGCTGTTACTGCTTATTTTAGACATTATCCCAAAAGCCCGAGTATTGAGTTTATCAGCCTGTGACTACATAAAGATGGATGATGGATGAAATTTTCATAGTCTGGTGACACAGACAAAAACAGAAAAAAAGGAAACCATTATTAAGTCAGACTTGAGAAAGCCAGGCAGCCTTTCCAGAATATTTCAGTTTTTCTTTTTAAATCTATTCATTTAAAAGCATATTGATTTTCTATTGCTGCCATAACCACAAAATCAGTGGTTTAAAACAACACAAATTTGTTATCTCCTGGTGCTGTAGGTCAGAAATCCAAAATGGCTTACATGGGGATAAAGTCAAGATGTGGGCAGGCCTCATGCCTTTTGGAATTTCTGGAGAAGAATCTTTCTCCTTGCCTTCTCCTGCTTCTAGAGACTCCAAACAGGTATTCCTGAGGATGGGCCATAAGCTGGGCTCTGGGGAGTGTGGCTTTGCCCCATAGAAGGTTTCTTTCTAGCAAGAGAGGCAGAAAATTGAAAATTAATATTATAATGCAGTATGCTATGTAAATGTTTTAACATGTGTAAGATACAAAAACTATCCAGAGGGGGCCATGCTGAGCTTGGCTTAAGGATGTCAGGGGTGACTTCAGTGGGGAGATGACCCCCAAGCAGAGTTTTGAGGGACTGCTGGGATCTTCCAGGTAGGCTGAGAGGAAAAGGTACTTTGGGAGGAGATGCTGTGTGGGGAACAGCTCAAGGCTTGAGTAGGCTCAGGATTTCCAGAATCCTGTGTAGATTGGTTGGGCTAATGTGGAATGTTGGGAAGCCAGGCCACTAAGAGGGCTAGACCTGGAGGGTCTAGGAATATCCGGTAACTTCCTCAAGATGCTCAAGCAGACCTGCAGTGGCTTGAGAGGGGTGACACAGTCAGGTTTGCATTTTATGTGGACACCTTTACAGTGATGCAGGGTGGCTCTGGGGAGTTGTTCACAGTTGGGGTCTTAAAGGAAGGCCAGAACAGTGGTCTGGAAAGGAGACAGTAAAACAACCTGGATGACAAGGATGGGTGAGGGAAAGTGGAGCAGGTTGGCTTGTCTGGAGGCAAAGTTGAGATGGAGTTTGGGGGGTGCAAGATGCGTTAGGGACCAACCTCCATGGAAGGCAGGAAGAGGCTGCAGGATTGAGCAGGTGGAGAAGTGCGGCTTTGTGAAGCCACATATGCCCCAGCCTGGTGGCCCCCCCAACTGAGGGTCCCCTTAGGGTCTGCAGGGCTCCCCTCGCCCCCTCACTCCTCACCCCCTCAACTGGCCCAGGAGTAATGGCCTCCAGCCAAGCAGCCTCTGCAGCTGAGCCCTTGAAGGAGTGGGCAGTGGAAACTACCTGCTCGCCACAGCCTGGCAGCAGGGCAGGAGCTGGCTGTGGAGGAGTCTAATCAGGGCCTGCTGCATCTCCCCTGGAGAGGAATGCAGAGCAAAGGCTATAATTCTGACTTGGATGGTGAGCCTGAGTGACTCTCATCCATTAAGATAAAGAGCACACGTGGCAGAGGGAAAGGTAAGGGCTCTGTTCTGAATGCATGTGAGTAGTGGCACTTCCATGGAGAGCTGTCCAGAGCTGAGGAACAGTCAGGGCTGGAGACTGAAACTTAAAAGTCATAGGCGTGCAGGTAATGTTGAGTCTCTGGAGACTTGTGCAAACTTAGGCAGGAAGAACAAAGAGGAGGGATTCCTAAGGAAATGCCAGACTTCCCACATGGGAGCTGAGAAAAAGTGATCAGGATTTGGAGGATACATATGGAAATCTAATTTGATGGATGCCATGTGTCTTAGTTGGGATTGCTATAACAAAATACCATAGACTGGGCAGCTTTAATAATAAACATTTATTTCTCACAGTTCTGGAAGCTGATCGAATCTCCAGCAGATTTGTGTCTGGTGAGGACCCATTTCCTGATCCATAGAGTGCCACCTTGAGTCCTCACATGGTGGAAGGGGCAAAGGAGTTCTCTGAGGTGTCTTTTATAAAAACACTAATCCCACTCATAAGGGCTCCATCCTCATGACCTGCTCAACTCCCAAACCCAAACCTCCATATACCATCACACTGGAGGTTAGGTTTCAACATATGCATTTGTGGGGCACAAATATTGTTTTCAAGAGAAAATCAGTGATGGTGAATAAGAGCAGCAGTGGCAGTCATAACTTCTTTGAGCATCCCCATGTGCCAAGTGATGCACACCCGTTATCTCCTTCAATCCCATGACCTTGAGATAGAGTTTACATCCCATTCTGCACAGAAAGAAACAGAGGATCAGAAGGGTTATGAGATGTGCCCAGGCCACACAGGGTTAGGAACTGGCCATTCTGTCTGACTCCAAACCCATGTTTATGACCACAGCCTCAGAGAGCTCAAGTAAGGACCTACTGAGAATCACCTATGGAGGCGGTGATTACCCATCACAACACCTTAGCAGGAAAATGGAGGGGCTGCCACTTAGGTCACAGGATGGTGCCAACCGAATGGGAGATGATGAAATGTATGAAAAAAACTATACTTTTCAGAAGACTAAGTGCAACAAAAGGGAAGATATAGGGCAATGGTTGGAAATATAGCAGGGAGTATAGAACAGGTGATAGAAGAGTTACGGGCATGTTTAGAGTAAAGGTGAGGGCTTTAGAGTAGAACAGAATGGGAGAAATGGAGATCCAGGAAAGAGAGGGTCAAGAGGAGAGGTGGAGCTATCACCCTAGAAAGGATGGTGGGGACAGGGAGGAATGGGGGCGCAGATCATTTGGGGTTGAGTAGGAAACAGGTGGTTTCAAGGAGGAGGCCTTAGTGAAGACATGTTTTCAGAGATGGGGTTAAGGAAGTCCAAAGGATGGTGACTGTGGACAAGGAATGCACCATTTCTATAAGCATCAAGCTATTAGCCACTGCAGCTGCCCAACTGTGCACCCTAAGGGGAATTCAGGATGGAGAAAAACAGGAAACATTCTGTGCCTTGGAGAGTTAAAATGCATATATCAAGGAACAATTTCAATGAATCCAGATTCTTGCACCTTCAAAAACAGAAAAGCACTAAAATCATTGAGAAGTCTGTTTTTTTGTGATTAGCAGTAATCTTCTGATGTTTGACTACATCTTTTTTTAACAGCAAAAAAACTCATATATATCCTGGCTCCTCCCTTACCTCTTCAGAACAATTTCTTCAGAGCTTTCTGAGAGGCTGTCTCCTGGGTATAGTCCTCAATAAGACTCCCAAATAAAATTTAACTTGCAACTTTTAGCTTGTGCATTTTTCTTCAGTCAATATAACACACCAGGGATTCCTAAGAGCCAGAAGACATTCCCACCTTTAGGGCTGAAGGAATGGGAAGACAACTGAATTTCTGGAGCCAGTGGAATTCCAGCTGGAAATTTGGAGGTAAGGCTGCCAGGACGAGTTATAGTTTTGGAGGAATAAAGTTGCTGACAGAGAAGTAGAACCAATGATGCGGAGGTAACAGAGATTAAATACCCCAGTTTCTCTCTCCCCAGTCTCTGGCATCCTGTGATTGCCTCTTATTAGCCAAACTCACGGGAAGCCGGAGGTCCAAGGAGATTGGTAATGGGGAGTTAGGGGGCAGCCTCCCAGGAACAGAGCAGGCTGGGCACGGTAAAGGGAAGTGGACCACAGCCATCACCGTGAGGAAAAATCTGTCTGTGACCATGGTAAGAAGCCAAAAAATTTTTATACCTAATGTGGATGTTACACCTGATTTCCTCTGTAACACAAAAGGCAAGATTGTAGCTAAAAAGTAAGAGGGGTCCATTTAAGTAAGGAAACTGAGGTGAGAATGAACACTTAGAGTGCCTGCTGAGGGGAACAGAGGATGTTACTGAGGAAGAGCGATGGTGTCCCTGCACAGCATTATGAACCCACCATGACTCTGTGGTGTCCCCGAGGGCAGAGGTGTGATTTTTTTCTAAAGGGTTCATCTGCCAACATATGAGCTGGAAGACAGTAGATCATTAGGTAGAGGGTTCATTCAAGGATGCAGGCAGAGAAGGAAAGGAGAGGAGAAGGCAGGCTAGCAGGAGTGGGACATGGGCTGTGGGGAGAAGAAGGACAGAGATGGAAGTGGCCATGGAAGGAGTATCAAGTGCAGCATGGTGGCATTGAAGAGGAGGAACACTGGGGAGGTGGCAGCCTGGATCCTTTGGGATGCAAATCTCAGGGAAGTGGCAGGGAGCAGAAGGTCCCTAATGGTGCCCCTGAGGCAGAGGAGCAGCCTCACAGGTCCCTGGATGTAGGAATGTCTGTGGTATAGGAATCCTCTGTAACAGGCCACCTGATGGCGAGAAACCTGGGTGCTGAAAACTGGGTGTGCCAATGGTTCAGCACTGAGGATAGTTTCTTTTTAAAAATTTAATTTTGCTTTTTAAAACTGAGGTATAGTTGATTAACAATAGTATATAAGTTTCAGGTGTACAACATAATGATTCACAATTTTTAAAAATTATACTCCATTTATAGTTATTATAAAATGTTGACTATGTTCCCTGTGCTGTACAATATATCCTTGTATCTTACTTATTTTATATCTAGTAGTTTGTATCCCTTAATCCCCTACTCCTCTCTTGCCCCACCCACCCTTTCCTCTCCCCACTGGTAACCACTAGTTTGTTCTCTATATCTCTGTTTCTCTTTTGTTATATTCACTAGTTGGTTTTATTTTTTAGTTTCCACAAAAAAGTGATAACATACAGTATTTGTCTTTCCCTCTCTGACTTATTTTGCTAAGCATAATACCCTCCAGATCCATCCAAGTTGCTGCAAATGGCAAAATTTTATTCATTTTTATGGCTGAGTAATATTCCATTTTGTGTGTGTTTGTGTGTGTGCGTATATATATATGTATTTATTTATATTTATATTTATATATATATACACACACATATGTATATATATACACATCTGTTGATGGACAGTTAGGTTGCTTCCTTCTTGGCTATTGTAAATAATGCTGCCATGAACACTGGGGATGCATGTGTCTTTTCAAATTAGTGTTTTTGTTTTCTTTGGCTAGATACCCAGGAGTACAATTGCTAGATCACATGGCAGTTCTATTTTTAGTTTTTTGAGGAATCTCCATACCATGCTCCAGAGTGGCTGACCAATTTACATTCCCACCAACAGTGCACAAGGGCTTCCTTTTCTCCACATCCCTGCCAACACTTGTTATTTGTTGTCTTTTTGGTAATAGACATTCTGGCAGGTGTGAGGTGATATCTCATTGTGGGTTTGATTTGCGTTTCTCTGATTAGTGGTGGTGAGCATCTTCTCACGTGCCTATTGGCCATCTGTATGTCTTCTTTGGGAAAATTTCTGTTCAGATCCTCTGCCCATTTTTTAGTTGGGTTGTTTGTTTTTTTGATGTTGAGTTGTATGAGCTGTTTATGTATTTTGGATATTAAACCCTTATCAGATACATTGTTTTCAGATATCTTCTCCCATTCAGTAGGTGGTCTTTTCATTTTATTGACAGTTTTCTTCACTGTGCAAAAGCTTTTTAGTTTGATGTAGTCCCACTTGTTTATTTTTGCTTTTGTTTCCCTTGCCTGAGGAGGCATATCCAAAAAACTATTACTAAGAACAATGTCAAAGATCTTACTGCCTATGTTTTCTTCTAGAAGTTTTAAGGTTTCAGGTCTTACATTTAAGTCTTTATTCCACTTCAAATTTATTTTTGTGCATGGTATGAGAGAGTAGTCCAGTTTGATTCTTTTGCATGTAGCTGTCCAGTTTACCCAACATGATTTAAGAGGCTGTCTTTTCCCCATTGTATATTCTCACCTCCTTTGTCATAAATTAATTGCTCATATATGTATAGTTTTATTTCTGGGCTCTCTATTCTATTCCATTGATCTATGTGTCAGTATCATGCTGTTTTGATTACTGTAACTTTGCAATATAGTTTGAAATCAGGGAGCCTGATACCTCCAGCTTTGTTCTTCTTTCTCAAGATTGTTTTGACTATTTTGGGTGTTTTGTATTTCCATACAAATTTTAGAATTATTTTCTCTAGTTCTGTGAAAAATGCCATTGGTGTTTTGATAGGTATTTCTTTGGGTCTGTAGATTGTTTTGGGTAATATGGTCATTTTAACAATATTAATTGCCAATCCATGAAGATGATATATCTTTCCATTTGTTTGTGTCATCTTCAATTTCTTTCATCAGTGTCATATAGTTTTCCTTATATTCCTTTGTAAAATAAATTATAACTTTGCCTGAAGAATTAATTCATTTAGAAAACATGTAGGGACTTCTTTGGTGGCCCAGTGGTTAAGAATCTGCCTGCCAATGTAGGGGACACAGGTTCGATCCCTGGTCTGGGAAGATCCCACATGCCACAGAGCAACTAAGCCCATGTGCCACAACTAGTGAGCCTGCGCTCTACAGCCTGCGAGCCACAACTACTGAGCCCACACAACACAACCTCTGAGCCCATGCGCTGCAACTAATAAACCCCATGTGCTCTAGGGCCACGTGTCACAACTACTAAGACAGCATGCTGCAACAACTGAAGCCCATGTGCCTAGAGCCTGTGCTCCACAACAAGAGAAGTCACAGCAATGAGAAGCCAACACACAGCAATGAAGAACCAACGCAGTCACAAAAAAAAAGAAAAAAAATTTAGTGGATTCTATAGTCCTGTCAATTCCTTGGTCATATGCACGTCTAGTTTTACGTAGAAACAATTTAATGCTTTCTCTTTTTCCTCTAAAGAATCTATTTTCAGAGACAATTTGTTCTGTAACATAATCTCCACAAATATATTTCATGGCTGAATAATGTTCCATGGAATTGAGAAAATATAATTCCCTTAGGCCTTCCCCATCACTGGACACTTTTGTTGTTTCTAACTTATCAGTGCCATAAACATTGCCATAATGAGAGCCTTTACACATCCAGCTCGCTTTGTATCATTGGATTATTTCTCAGTATAAATCATAGGGAAAGCAAACTTCCATAGCTCTTGATTATTATTGCAAAGTGCCTTTCCTGAAGTCCTTTATGTTTTCAGCTCTGACAGCAGTCAGTAGGAGTAGACCTGTGTCTCTGAAACCTTTTTTTGGTTTTCATATTTGTAAATGGTTTCTCTTATTTAATAGTTGCAGGATGGTTATTCAAGGGTCTGGGCTTTTAACTGGTGGAGACAGTGCCATACCTCTGCCTTCATTCTGATTGGTTGGATCCAAACCAAAAGTGGTGAGATTTGCCCAGATCTGGAATGGGGGCCAGGGGTGGGGGGCGGGGAGTCTGCCTGTGGACTTGAACTTGTACAGACCCTTACCCATAACTTTCCATCAAACACAGGCCTTGCTTTGAATCTCACACTCATCTTTCTGGACTCACAGTATTGTTTGGGCTATTTTTATTTTGGATTATTTTTGCCAGACTCTGTGTGGGTTTTTACTATAGTCAAATGTTTACCATTTTTACCTTTTTCAAAAAATATTTTAGTATATATATAATTATATATAATATAGTTACATTGTTATATAATTACTTACATATTGTATAATATATTATGCATTATGATTTACACATAAATATATATACTAATATACTTATATAATCTATATTGGTATAATACTGATATATATTAATTAAAAGTACTACTTCTCTTTCATATGGATATATGCTGTGATTCATACATAATTATATATACTAATATATTTATATAGCCTACATTTGTACAATGTTTATATATATTAATTATATGTATTATTGCTCTTTCATATGGATGTATTATGTCTTATGATTTACACATAATTATATATACTAACATGCTTATACAATCTTTGTTGGTATAATATTTATATATATTAATTACATATATTATTTCTCCTTCATGTGGAGAATCAGAAGCAGCAACACTGGTGCATCAATATGCTGACACTGGTACCCTGGAAAGACCTTCACTGTCTCAGAGGCACTTAGCAAGACTGAGAATGCAAATCCTGTAAGTTTTCCCACGGCAGTCACCATGCTGTGTTGTGTAGTTCTCAGATGAGGATTCCCCTGGTGGGCTTAACACCACGAAAATGGCTGGTCCCATCTGGAGTTTCTGATTTAGTAGTTGTTGGTGGTTCCCAGGTGATCACCATGCTGCCCAGTTGGTTTGCACATAAACAATGCCTGCTGACCACTCAGCAGCTGTGCAAGCCAGTGATCCCCAACTGAAAACCAAACCCCTGGACATGTTCCAGCCATGGTGCACAACAGACTGCAATGGTTCCACCTGCCAGCATCTGGGAACATCAAGGTGGTTAACTTTGATAAGGCTGGCAAGACAAAATTCTGGCAAATTCCTGTCACGAGTCTTTGAGGAGCTCAGTAGAACTCTTGGAGAACTTCACAATGTGAAATCCTTCTGCAACAGTTTCCAATGTTGGCTGTACATTGGAAATCTTGAGAATTTCCTAATCAAAGAAGCCAGAAATTTAAACCAAGAACCCCCACAAATAAATAATGGCTAAAACAATTGGCCGAATACTTTTCTAAGTACTTTAAATGTTCTTTCACCTTTACTAGCTCCCTAATCACATATGCACTGCCATTGCCTTTTGTATGTGGGGAAACTAAGGCACAGAGAGCTTAAGTAATGGTTCACAGTCACAGGCTAGTTAGGATAGAGCCAGACCTTGGCTTCGGCAGCTCTGGTCCACCAGGCTGTTGATGACTGACCTACAGCCTTAGGAGTTAGCAACACCAGGTACCTGGGGACTTGGTACAAAGGAGAGGGGCTGACATAAGCAGGCATACTTGAAAGTCTTTTTAAAAGTAGTTGGATCCCAGGTCTTTTCTCCACACCACACATCCAGGCTGTAGCTTCCTGCCCACCCTGTCAAAGATAAGCTGTTTTTGCTTTGGAGAAGGTGGAGTGGAGGTGTCTGTCCTAAGACACCAGGTGCAGATAAGAGTGAGCACAGCAGGGGAAAGGCTGGGCTGGGAAATGTACCCACAGTGAGGCCACTGCAAAGGCCTCCTGCTCTTCCCTTTTGATAATTAAAACACAACAGAAATTAAAAATCCATTTCATACAGGGGTTGGAGAATGAAATTGAGGATGTCTAGAAAGCCAAACAAAATTACAAAATGATGGAAAGTAGAAAAGATAAGAAATTAGACCTCCAAACCAGAAGATTCGTTAGCCAAATTATAGGAGTTGCAGGAAGGAAAAAGAGCGATAGAGATAGAGGGGAGAAAGGAGGGGGGAGGGGAGGGGAGGAAGGAAGGAAGGAAAGAAAGAAGGAAGGAAGAAAGGAGAGAGAAAAAGAAAGGAAGGAAGGAAGGGAAAATGAGAAGAGAGAATGAAATAACACAGCAAAATTTCCCAGAACTGAAGCACATAAATACTGAGACTGACCAGGATTCAGGTACAAAGAGACCATTCTGTGTGGAAAAGCCTCAGTGGGAGAGAGGAAGAGAGAAACAGGTCACATATAAAGAATCAGGTTGGGGGGGGAGAGTAAGCTGGGACGAAGTGAGAGAGTGGCATGGACATATATGCACTACCAAATGTAAGGTAGATAGCTAGTGGGAAGCAGCCACATAGCACAGGGAGATCAGCTGGGTGCTTCGTGTCCACCTAGAGGGGTGGGATAGGGAGGGTGGGAGGGAGACGCAAGAAGGAAGGGATATGGGGATATATGTATACGTATAGCTGATTCACTTTGTTATAAAGCAGAAACTCACACAGCATTGTAAAGAAATTTTACTCCAATAAAGATGTTTAAAAAAAAGAATCAGGATCAGGGAATTCCCTGACAGTCCAGTGGTTAGGAGTCTACGTTCTCACTGCCGAGGGCCCGGGTTCAATACATGGTCGGGGAAGAAAGATCCCACAACCTGCATAGCATGGCCATAAAAAAGAGAAAGAATCAGTATCAGTGGACTTCCCTGGTGGCACAGTGGTTAAGACTCCACACTCCCAATGCAGGAGGCCCGGCCCGGGTTCGATCCCTTGCCAGGGAACTAGATCCCACGTCAGGGAACTAGATCCCACATGCATGCCACAACTAAGAGTTCGCATACCACAACTAAGGAGCCCCTGTTCTGCAACTAAGGAAACTGCAAGCCACAACTAAAAAGTCCACCTGCCAGGAGAGCACGGTACAGGAATGTAAAACCAGACACAGAGAGAGGCAGTTCAGACTGCTGATGGGGGCTTGGGGGTACTACTCGTGATAAGTACAAAGAATACGAAACAAATTAAAAAGGCAACTTTTCATCTCCAAGGAATGTTAAGGAGTTGGGGCAGAAAAGGAAGACTAATTGCAGCATACTACATGGGTCAGTTCTCAGTAATATTTGCATAATCAAAATAATGTAAACACTGAATGTTAATCTAACCGAAATACACTATAATTGTATTGGGAGAACTGGGGTTTGGAAAGTGCGTATGTGGTGTGAATGTATTATAAATTTCAAAGAACCAATTGATTCTAAGGAATAATTGAAACTCATTGCTGCTGGGGTGTGAGAAACAGAAAAAGAATGGATGGGGGCTGCCATTTCTCCAGACAGGCCTTGTACAACTGATGGACCCCTCAGATGACGTGCACACATAACTTCAGCCCAGAGTTTTGTAGATCAAGTACTGCAGTCAGAAACCCCAACCAGGAAAATAATTGTATTTTCCCTTAAGCCTCTGATTTTGACAGTTTTGTATCTTCATGGTCTTAGCAGAAGTAACTGGCTGTAAATGTATTTCCAGATATCTGAGTTAATTGACATGTTGGGTGAAATTTCTTATGATTGTCAGTCGGTTTGTGTGGTGAGAGTTGCCTGGTTTTATAGAAATTCATACTGAGTGGTTCTGCCAGTCATTTGACCTGTGCTTTGGCTGATCTTTGGGTCACTCCTGCTGGCAGCCTCAAAGGCCCATCTATCCTCAGGGCAGGGTATTACCATTTGCTAAGAGGGCATGCAGCTCATTCATAAAAATTTAATCTAGCAGGAGTGCAAAATGGTGCCAACACTATGGAAGATAGTTTGGCAGTTTCTTAAAATGTTAAACATAGACTTATGCACCCAGCAATTCTACTCCTTAGAATCTACCCAAGAGGAAGGAAAATATATGTCCACAAAAGACCTGTGCACAGATGTTCATAACATCAATACTCATCATTGCCAAATAGTGGAAACAACCCAGGTGTCCATCAATTGGTGAATGAAATACTACTCTGTAGTAAAAAGGAATAAATTATTGATACACACTACAACATAGGTGAACCCAAAACTGCTACACTGAGAGAAAAAAGCCAGACATGCAGACCAACAGAATGATTCTATTTATATGAAATGTTCAGAAAAGGCAAACATATTGAGACAGGAAGCAGATCAGTGGATGCCTGCAGGGGGGGGCAATGGGAGGTGGGCAGTGATTGGGGACTGACTACAAATGGGCCCAAGGAAGGTTTTTAGGGTGATAGAAACATTTTAGAACTACATTGTGGTGATGTAGTACAATCCCATAAATTTACTAAACATTACTAAATTGTAAAGATTATTTACTAAAAAATTAATTTTTAAATGGTTGAATTTAATGGTATGCAAACAATCTGTCTTAAGAAAAATATTTTGAAATACTTCTTTATAAAAAGTGGAAACTAAGACATGATTTTGTGTAAAAGCATTTCCATTCTGATTCTCCCAGTGATATTACAGGTTAGACCTTCCTTTAAGTCCTTTATTCCTCATACAAGATATTACATGAAGTCAGCTGCACTACACCTTACCAACAGCAAAGCTGTTTGAGGTGAGATGGGGTGAGATGGAAAGAGAGATATCTAGAAAAATAAAGGATCTGCAATTGTAGCAAAAGAGAGAGAATATTTTCCAACTTTTAAAATGAGGCATACTATAATTTGAGTTTTCTCTGAGGAGTTGTGCCCCCATGACATTACATTTTGAAGTAGAAGATCTTCTCTTAGGGCACTTCTCAACATTGAATGTTAGTCGAGGGTGGTGATACTGGGTCCCATCTAGACAGAGTGTTGACATAAATCTGGAATGATACAAATGTGTGAAGTGGAAAGATATAATCCTATCAGCAGTTAATGAAAACTGGTGTCCAATATTAATCTACTATGATCTACTATAAAAAGTCATTTTTTAGAATTCGTTTTAAAAGTTGAGTTCTTTTTGTGTGAACTTTTCAAAATTGCACACTTTACTGCTTCCATTTGGCTTTCCTTGCAAGTTTTACCAAACCATCAAAGCATACTGGGTTTAAAGAGTTAACATGGATTTAGGGGGAGTATGACTACCTCTAGCTTGGCCTAAAACCTCCCTTTCAAGGATAGAGAATAATAGAGGACTGACTGATAATAATCTGTAATGTTATATAATCTATAATACTATAAATTAATAAAAATATATGAATAATGAATAATGATTGATACTACTATATGTGAACATTTCCCTACCCTGAGTCTATAGGCTGCCATCTAATACTGTTAGTTGTGATTATAGGTTAGCTTTGTCCTGTATTTCCCTCTCTGAATCAGACACTTACTTAGAGGTGTGGTCAAGAGGAAACAGCTTTTCAAATTCAGATTTTCCAATTGAGAGTTTAGAGTAACCATTATTTGATGCTAAGCATTCACATCTCCTATGACAGTAATGTTAACTGACTGGAGCATAGAACGTATAAAATTCAAAACACTATAAAGTTTGAATTAGATATCTGAGTGATATTTACACCTTAACAAAAGGAGTTTGTGTATTTAGACATATCAGACCAGTTCTATCAGAAAGCCAGGTCAAGAACAAGAAAAATAAATGATATTTTTAGTTCCAGGAGACTAGAGAATTTTGCTTCTGTTACTAGTAGATCTGCATGATTGGTGCAGTATTGTCAGGATGGACTAGATTATACTGTGGTAACAAAAGACCCAACATCTCGTGGGTCTTTACTTTATCTACACATCAACCCTAGGTCAGCTGCACTCTGCTCTCTGTTGTCTTCTCTCAGGGACTCAGTTAGCAGAGCAGCCTGTTATGTCCATGATCCTGTGCAGAGAGAACAGTGCTGGCAATGCTCACACCTTCAAGCTTCTCTCAGGAAGTGACACCCATAACTCTGCTCACATTTCACTGGCCAGAGGAAGTCATGTGACCATGCCTGAGTCATGTATGGTGATGCTGTTCAATCTTTCTGCAAAGAGTGGAGCAGTGATTAGTGAATGACTGGTAATGCAGCGTTCCACAGCCACACTTTTCTCTACTGAGAAGGCTGTGTGAGGTCCCCAAGGGCAAAGGCTGCCCTAAGAATCCCTGCACCTTCAGCATCTCAGTTCTGGCTGGCACAAATTCTTGCTCAATCACATCTCAGGAAACACCAACCCAGTGAATGGTTGATAAATGGATGGATGAAGTATAAATGAATACTAAAGTCACATAATCTAGGGCTTGACTAGAGAAACAACACAATGATGCCTGCTTTCACCATTTTTATTCAGTATAGTACTAAAAGTCCTAGCCAAAGCAGTTGGGCAATTGGGCAAGAAAAAGAAATGGAATTGATTATAATTGGAAAGGAAGCAGAAAAATTATCTGTGTTCACAGATGACATGATCTTATACTGTAGGAAACTCTAAAGATTACACACACACTCACACACGCTCACAAAGAAAAACTGATCTCCTTCAAAGAGACAATTGGGGTTTTTTTGCAACTTTTTCAGCAAAGTTGCAGGATACAAAATCAACAGACAAAAATCATTTGTGTTTTTATACAGCAGCAATAAGCAACCTGAAAAGGAAGTTAAGAAAACAATTCCATTTACGATAGCATCAAAAAGAAGAAAATACTTCAGAATAAACTTAACCAAGGCGGTGAAAAACTTATACATTGAAAACCATAAAATGTTACCAAAAGAAATTTTTTAATAAATGAAAGGACATCTGTGTACTTGGATTGGAAGACTTAATATAGTTACTATGTTAATACTTCCCAAAGCAATCTGCAGATTTAATGCAATCCTTGTCAAAATTGCGGTGGTGTGTTATGCAAAAATAGAAAAATCCATCCAAAAATTCAGACGGAATATCAAGGGGCCTGATAGCCAGCACAGTCTTTTTTTTTTTCCAATTAAGTCAACTTTTATTTTGGCATCAATATTATAAAATATTCCCATGCTACAGTTTGAGAAAACCAATTCTAAGAGAATAGAGCACTGGATTCAGATAAATAACTCTTTTAGTAATCATTAAGCACCTGAAAACTTTAAAAACAGGTACAGGTGGGGAAGGGGAGATTGAGCAGGCTTCATGAAAGGACCATGACAAGAACAATATAATTTCAGTTCAGTATAGCAAAGCAAGATTTCTTTATCTACTACTTTATCAACTTATCTATTAGAAACAATGTTAAGATTTTCTTTCTTACCATTTTTCAGTCAGTCATTAATACAAATATTTGCCGCCTCTCACAAATGATATCCAAGGAATATCTAAAGGTAAGAGTTTATAGGAATATTGGCTTAATTCTAGATAATTCAGTTAAGTAGTACTGCTTAACTTGTTCTCTTTGAAGGAGATCAATTCAGTGAAAATAATCATTTGGGGCTAGTATAGGACACACATCAATGAATTCCATTTAATGATAGTTAAAACCATTTTAACATCTCTGAAAATATTAAGTTCAAGAATTTTAAAACAATGCTTATACAGTACTTATTATTAAGCAGTCTACTTGAATAATGAAATAATGTTAGCCTTGGGAGATTCAAGGTAAATAAGAATAACTTATAATTAAATCAGCCTCCCCAATTGTTTTAATATTAGAAATAATAAAGACAACCAATTTATATAAAAATATTACATTTAAATAATAGTAAATGGTGAAAATTTTCAAGATGAAATTTTTAGAAGAAAGAAAGGAGAGGCTGGTACTTCTAATAGAAATATTTAATAAATATTGTAATGGGATTCTAATGGTATTAGCATTAGGGAATAAGTAATAATGGATGGAATGAGGATGTTTTCATTGGTAATTATATCCTCAGTTATTTAAATTTTCCACTGGAAGTCTAAAATCTTGTGATTGAATATACAGAAGAGCATTAAGTATGTGCCATTTATAAGAGCAAAGTAAGATATCAAATAAGAATTCTGAAGTTACAGTCTCACTTCCAGTGTCCTGCAGAATACTGATCTTGTTTTTTCAACTTTGGGTTAAAATATCTACAAGACTGGTTGGGAGCCTCCAAATGCAGTAGTCATGTTTCTTTCTTCTGGGACTTGTGCCTTCTACCAGTTCTTCTCGATCCTCTGGAGACAGGAGATGATACCTCATTCCACTTATTACCATCTTAAGGCATTCAGTATTGTCTTGAATAAGTGGTTCAGCTTGTACTGTTTTACTTAAGAAATTCTTTGATGCAAGACAAAACCTGACTTTAGCAAGGATGTCAACCATAAATGGCTGGCACTTAGGTTCATCATATTTCAACCACCTGACTGCAGCATCATAAACCTGACCCTCTGCTCTTACAGTCGGAGTGTCCTGGTTGAGAAGATGTGTAACTCACTTGACATCAAGTTGTAGAAACTCATCAGTTTTATAAACTTCAGTAAAATGCTGATGAATAAAGTCATCTGCAGTTACTTTCAATTCAGGACACTCTAGACCCTCAGCTAGCACACTTATACCAAGACAATCTGAAGCATCAACTTCTTCTTTCAAAAAAATCAACACACATTTTCTTCACAGGTTCAATCTGGTACTGGTTTGCTGCATCTAACAAAGACTGAACATTGTTGCTATTCACAGAAATTCTAGTAGTATAAGCGAATTCCACAAGTTGTTCAATAATGGTCAGGTTCAGCATCTTTGAGTTCTACTTCAAAGGATGTTGATTCAAGCATGTTAGCTGTGAATATTAAGTTTAAAAAAATGACTGGCTGCAGCAAGGACAACATGATGAGCAGGTATCTTTCTTTGCTGGACTTTAAGGATCACATCACACAATATTTTCTTTGGATTTATGTAGCTTGTCAACAAGGTTCTGTAATCAGTACCTCCCAGCATGATGTCAAGTTGACCCTGGGTACAAATCCCTGGGTAGACTGTAGATTCAACTGCAGTTCGTGGTGGATTTAAATCACTGTTTCCACATGTTATTCATGATGCACATGAAGCCCGCCAACAATTTAGCTTCTTCTCGAGCAGCAAGTTTCTTCTCAGTCTTCTTCTTGCTGCTCTTCTCCATCCCATAGGCTGCCATCCTCCCTCAGCACGGTTCATGCCCAGGGCTTGCCAGGCTGGGAGAGGGGCTGCATGATCCTGGCACACTGGGGCTTCTGCTTGCCAAACACCAAGGCCAGGACTGCAGTTGCAACACCCTGCTCCCGAATGAGTGGGTGGTGGTGGCCTGGCCACTGTGGTAGGACAAGGTCGGATGGCCCCCTTAGAAGTTCACAGGGAGGAAATGTCGCTGGCTGGGCTGCATCTCCCATCTCCAGCAGAAGTGGAGCCCAGAGGAGGAGCCTGCACTGCCAGCACAGTCTTGAAAAAGCAGAACAAAGTTGGAGGTCTCACACTTCCTGATTTCAAAATATACTACAAAGCTACAGTAATCAAAACATTGTGGTTTTTGCATAAAGACAGATCAATGAAATAGAATAGGTAGCTCAGAAATATACCTTTGAACATAAGGACAAATGAGTTCTGACAGGGGTTCCAAGACAACTCAATGAGGAAAGGAATATCTTTTCAACAAATAGTGCTGAGAAAACAAGATATGCACATATAAAAGAATGAAGTTGGACCCTTAGTTTACATCATATGGAAAAATTTATCAGAGAGACTTCCCTGGTGGTGCAGTGGTTAAGAATCTGCCTGCCAATGCAGGGGACATGGGTTCGATCCCTGGTCTAGGAAGATTCCACATGCCGTGGAGCAGCTAAGCCCATGTGCCATGACTACTGAAGCCCGCATGCGTAAAGCCTGTGCTCTGCAACAAGAGAAGCCACTGCAAATGAGAAGCCCACACACTGCAACGAAGACCCAATGTAACCAAATAATAATAATAAATAAATAAAAACCTTAAAAAAATTTATTAGAACTCAAAGGCCTAAACATAAGAGCTAAGACTATAAAACTTTTAGAAGAAAACAGGGAGAAAGGTTTGAGAAACTACAGACTTTGTCAAGTTTGTAGTTTCCTTTGCTGTGCAAAACCTTTGAAGTTTCATTAGGTCCCATTTGTTTATTTTGGGGTTTGTTCTCATTACTCTAGGAGGTGGATCAAAAAAGATTTTGCTGTGATTTATGTCAAAGAGTGTTCTTCCTGTGTTTTCCTCTAAGAGTTTTATAGTGTCTGGTCTTACATTTAGGTCTTTAATCCATTTTGAGTTTATTTTTGTGTACGGTGTTAGGGAGTGTCTAATTTCATTCTTTTACATGTAGCTGTCAAGTTTTCCCAGCACCTCTTATTGAAGAGACTTTCTTTCCTCCATTGTATATCTTTGCATCCTTTGTCATAGATTAGTTGACCATAAGTGTGTGGGTTTATCTTTGGACTTTCTATACTGTTCCATTGATCTATATTTCTGTTTTTGTGCCAGCACCATATTGTCTTGATTACTGTAGCCTTGTAGTATAGTCTGAATTCAGGGTGCCTGATTCCTCCAGCTCCATTTTTTTCCCTCAAGATTGCTTTAGCTGTTTGGGGTCTTTTGTGTCTCCATACAAATTTTAAGATTTTTTTGTTCTAGTTCTGTAGAAAATGCCACTGGTAATTTGATAGGGATTGCATTGACTCTGTAGATTGCTTTGGGTAGTATAGTCATTTTCAGTATTGATTCTTCCAATCCAAGAACATGGTATATATCTCTCCATCTGTTTGTGTCATCTTTGATTTCTTTCATCAGTGTCTTATAGTTTTCTGAGTACAGGTCTCTTACCTCCTTTGGTAGGTTTATTCCTAGGTATTTTATTCTTTTTGTTGCAATGGTGAATGGGACTGTTTCCTTAATTTCTCTTTCTGATCTTTTTTTGTTAGTGTACAGGAATGCAAGAGATTTCTGTGTATTAATTTTGTATCCTGCAACTTTACCAAATTCATTGATTAGCTCTAGTACTTTTCTGGTAGCATCTTTAGGATTCTCTATGTAGAGTATCATGTCATATGCAAACAATGACAGTTTTACTTCTTCTTTTCCAAGTTGTATTCCTTTTATTTCTTTTTCTTCTCTGATTGCCATGGCTAGGACTTCCCAAACTATGTTGAATAAGAGTGATGAGAGTGGACATCCTTGTCTTGTTCCTGATTTTAGAGGAAATGCTTTCAGTTTTTCACCATTGAGAATGATGTTTGCTGTGGGTTTGTTGTATATGGCCTTTATTAGGTTGAGCTAGGTTCCCTCTGTGCCCACTTTCTGGAGAGGTTTTATCATAAATCAGTGTTGAATTTTGTAAAAAGCTTTTTGTGCATCTATTGAGTTGATCATATGGTTTTTATTTTT
This sequence comes from Monodon monoceros, assembly GCF_005190385.1. NCBI lineage: Eukaryota > Metazoa > Chordata > Mammalia > Artiodactyla > Monodontidae > Monodon > Monodon monoceros. The sequence continues at coordinate 21,874,238 of NW_021703782.1, read as the reverse complement.
CAATTTGTTAATATGGTGTATCACACTGGTTGATTTGCATATATTGAAGAATCCTTGCATCCCTGGGGTAAATCCCACTTGATCATGGTGTATGATCCTTTTAATGTGCTGTTGGATTCTGTTTGCTAATATTTTGTTGAGGATTTTTGCAACTATATTCACCAGTGATATTGGTCTGTCATTTTCTTTTTTTGTAGTATCTCTGTTTGGTTTTGGTATCAGAGTGATGGTGACCTCATAGAATGAATTTGGGAGTGTTCCTTCCTCTGCAATTTTTTGGAAGAGTTTCAGAAGGATGGGTGCTAGCTCTTCTCTAAATGTTTGATAGAATTCACCTGTGAAGCCATCTGGTCCTGGACTTGTTTGTTGGAAGATTTTTAATCACAGTTTCAATTTCATTACTTGTGATTGTTCTGTTCATATTTTCTGTTTCTTCCTGGATCAGTCTTGGAAGGTTATACCTTTCTAAGAATTTGTCCATTTCTTCCAGGTTGTCCATTTTATTGGTATAGAGTTGCTTGTAGTAGTCTCTTAGGATGCTTTGTATTTCTGTGGTGTCTGTTGTAACCTCTCCTTTTACATTTCTAATTTTATTGATTTGAGTCCTCTCCCTCTTTTTCTTGATGAGTCTGGCTAAAGGTTTATCAATTTTGTTTATCTTCTCAAAGAAACAACTTTACTTTTATTCATCTTTGCTATTGTTTTCTTTGTTGCTATTTCATTTATTTCTTCTCTGGCCTTTATGATTTCTTTCCTCCTACTAACTTTGGGTTTTGTTTGTTCTTCTTTCTCTTGTTCCTTTAGGTGTAAGGTTAGATTGTTTATTCGAGATTTTTCTTGTTTCTTGAGGTAGGATTGTATTGCTATAAACTTCCCTCTTAGAACTGCTTTTGCTGCATCATTTTTTGATTTCCTCTTTGATTTCTTCAGTGATCTCTTGGTTATTTAGTAATGTATTGTTTAGCCTCCACGTGTTTGTGCTTTTTACATTCTTTTCCCTGTAATTGATTTCTAATCTCATAGCATTGTGATAGGCAAAGATGTTTGGTATGATATCGGTTTTCTTAAATTTATTGAGGCTTGATTTGTGACCCAAGATGTGATCTATCATGGAGAATGTTCTGTGTGCACTTGAGAAGAAAGTGTAATCTACTATTTTTGGATGGAATGTCCTAAAATATCAATTAAATCTATCTGGCCTATTGTGTCATTAAGGCTTGTGTTTCCTTATTAATTTTTTGTCTGGATGATCTGTCCTTTGGTGTAAGTGAGGTGTTAAAGTTCCCCATTATTACTGTGTTACTGTCAATTTCCTCTTACATAGCTGTTAACAGTTGCCTTATGTATTGAGGTGCTCCTATGTTGAGTGCATATATATTTATAATTGCTATGTGCTCTTCCTGGATTGATCCCTTGTTCATTATGTAGTGTCATTATCTCTTGTAACAGTCTTTACTTTAAAGTCTATTTTATGTGTTATGAGTATTGCTACTCCAGCTTTCTTTGGATTTCCATTTCCATGGATAGAATATCTTTTTTCATCCCCTCATTTTCAGTCTGTATGTGTCATTAGGTCTGAAGTGGGTCTCTTGTAGACAGCATATATATGGCTCTTATTTTTGTATCTGTTCAGTGAGCTTATTTCTTTTGATTGGAGCATTTGATTCATTCACATTTAAGGTAATTATCTATATGTGTGTTCCTACTAGCATTTTCTTAATTGTTATGGGTTTATTTTTGTAGGTCCTTTTCTTCTCTTGTGTTTCCCACTTAGAGAAGTTCCTTTAGCATGTGTTGTAGAGCTGGTTTGGTGGTGCTGAATTCTTTTGCTTGTCTGTAAAGCTTTTGATTTCTCCATTGAATCTGAATGAGATCCTTGCTGGGTAATCTTGGTTGTAGGTTCTTCCCTTCCATCACTTTAAATATATCATGCCACTCCCTTCTGGCTTGTAGAGTTTCTGCTAAGAAATCAGCTGTTAACTTATGGGAGCTCCCTTGTATGTTATTTGTCGTTTTTCCCTTATTGCTTTCAATAACTTTTCTTTTTCTTTAATTTTTGTCAATTTGATTACTAAGTGTCTTGGCGTGTCCCTCCTTGGGTTTATCCTGGCTGGGACTCTCTGTGTTTCCTGGACTTGGGTCACTGTTTCCTTTCCCATGTTAGGGAAGTTTTCAACTATAATCTCTTCAAATATTTTCTCGGGTCCTTTCTCTCTCTCCTCTCTTTCTGGGACCCCTATAATGTGAATGTTGTTCATTTAATGTTGTCCCAGAAGTCTCTTAGGCTGTGTTCATTTCTTTTCATTCTTTTTTCTTTATTCTGTTTCACAGCAGTGAATTCCACCATTCTGTCATCCAGGTCACTTATCCGTTCTTCTGCCTCAGTTATTCTGCTATTGATTCCTTCTAGTGTATTTTTCATTTCAGTTATTGTATTGTTCATTTCTGTTTGTTTGTTCTTTAATTCTTCTAGGTGTTTGTTCTTTAATTCTTCCAGGTCTTTGTTAAATATTTCTTGCATCTTCTCGATCTTTGCCTCCATTCTTTTTCCGAGGTCCTGGATCATCTTCACTATCATTGTTCTGAATTCTTTTTCTGGAAGGTTGCCTATCTCCACTACATTTAGTTGTTTTTCTGGGGTTTTATCTTGTTTCTTCAACTGGTACATAGTCCTCTGCCTTTTCATTTTGTCTGTCTTTCTGTGAATGTGGTTTTTGTTCCACAGGCTGCAGAATTGTAGTTCTTCTTGCTTCTGCTGTCTGCCCTCTTTTATCACAGTTTTTAACAAATATATTTTTAAAAACTATATGTACATCAGAACAAGGAGGCTTTGTAGAAGAACAGAAAAAGGAGTTAGATGTAGAGTTGCCATATTCAGGAGAAAAAGAAAAAATAGACATCCAGTTAAGTCTGAACCTCACATAAGTCATTTTTAATTTTTTAGTATGAGTATACCCCGTGCAATATTTGGGTCATAATTACATCCAAAAATCATTTGTTGTTTATCTGAGATTCAAATTTGCCTTGGTGTTCTATATTTCATCCAGAAACCCTAGTTAGGTCCTGACCCAGGATCCTGAGCTATCTTCCTGGTTATGTCTACTTCCAGAGCCTCTGCCGTGGGCCACATGCCTCCCCCTAATGTCCAGCTCACCCAGCACGTTCTTCTCTCCACTTAGATGGTGGAGCTGTTTTCCTACAGGAAGAGGATGTGCTGGGCCAGGGAACCCTGCACTGGAGGATATGCAAGTTCAAGTTCTCTCTGTCAATTACACAATCCCAATTCTGCCCACAAGTATCTTTCCTTCGGCCTGGGTCAGGCATTGTGCTGCGGGTGCCAGAAACCACACAGGCATTACAGGGTGCTGGGTGCTTGCACAGGGAGTTTCATAGGGCACAGGGAGCCCAGAGGAGAGGGAGGCAGCTGCACTGTGCTGGTGGGGCAAGGGCAGGCCCAGCAGAAGCCTCAAGAGGATTATAAGAAGGTCAGGGGATTCAGTGTTCACTAAGTCTTGTGAGCGGGACTTTGAGTCCGAGTGGTTGGCATGGCTGCACAGAATGAGGGAGTGGAGCTCCCCTCCGGGGAGCCCCTCTAGTGAGCCTAGGGCTTATACTAACTCTTTGGTTAACAGGTACTTCTAGAAGTATATTAAACCATCTTTTCATGTGACTAGGTTCACAGACTAGAAGCAGGATGGAGAATGGACTGGGAAGGTGAGACTGGAAACAGAATAACCCCTGGGAGACATCTGTTCCCCACCATTGCCCAGGTGGGGAGGATGAGGGACTGATGACAGGATGAATAGAACAGGTACGTCTCATCAGCAGGTGGAACTCCTGGTCTGCAGACCAAGGGCCAGACAGCATGTTCTCCAAGTCAGAGCCCCCTGGGCAGCTTCTTTGAGAGCCGCTGGCCCTGCCTCCTAGGGCACCCACTTTATCAGATACGTTTCTCTTCCTGAAACTTCTCTCTCCGTACCACCCCCACACTCCAGTTTCTTTTTTGAAATTTTTTACACCTACAGAAGCCTTGGAGGCATAGGTTAATTAGCAACCTTGTATCCCTCACCTGCATTCACAATTGTTTACCTTCTGCAGTACTTGATCACACCTTTTCTCTCTCAACACATTTTCAAACCCTTTGAAAGCCCACTGCAGGCATCACACCCTTCATCTCCCTTGGCCTGAGGGACCTCATGCTCTTCTCACGGCATCTCATCCAGTCCTTTGATCCATTGTCCCTACATTAAGTCCGAGCACTCAGGTTAAAGACACAGCCACCTGATCTTCCCATTGTAAAGGTATCTCTCCCCAACACAATCCACTTTTAAGAAATCCTATCTGTAATATGAGATTCCTTTTGAAAAGCACGTTTAGTGCTGAATTCATATATTAAATTTGCCTGAAGTGGGTGAGACCTATGGCACTGTAACATCTTAACACTTGGCTTGCTTAAAGTGGGGGAAGTACCAAATTTGTACATTGTACATGTATACACTGTGACACTAAGGGTTTTTTTTCTTTAAACAACTTTGTTTATTTATGTAACAAACATTCTTATTGCTTCCATCACCTGCTATGCAGCATGCTAGTGGATGATACAAAGGTGATTTTTAAAAAAAGTGATCCTCCCCTTCAGTCTGGGGGGAAAAATCCACACATCCTGCTAGTTCAACACAATGTGATAAGTGGTAAGAATCAAGAAATGATGGAGTACAAAAGAAGTGAGTAGTTTTGTGCCTCAGAGAAAGGGTCAGCTGATTGGTTTGGGGCTTTGCAGAGTTGTTTGGGCTGGGAGAGCAGGAGAGAGGGCAATGTGAAAAACACACCCCAGACCTGCACCTCCCCCAGTTGAGACCCACTAACCTGGGCGGAAAGAGCTTGTTCTTTTTACTGCGGTGTCAGGTCTCACTCAGGGACCCAGGGCTGTTGTGCTGGGTGATGGGCCCTCTGCCTTTCCAAGCCCCCGCAGCCCTCATGAAACAGGCAGTCGGTGGTGTGCTGGGGTCTCAGAGTTGAAGATCAAGCCCCATAAATGCTCAGGCTCCCTTCACAATCCGTGACAGATCTGCCATCTGTAAGTGAACCTACAAGTTTTAAGTCCCAGGCTCTATATGGTGAGCACATGTCCCTAACTGTCCCAGACACAGGCTCCATTCAGGGTGCTACCTGTGATAAGTCATTTCCTCCCTTGAACTTTTAGACCCTCACCTGCCGAGTTTTAAGTGGTTTCTCCAGTTCCAGGTATGGCAGCAGCTGCTGGAGTTCCTTTTCATACCACTCTATGTTTCCTGGAGCAAGATCCTTGCCCCCCTGCCTTTCTCTTTTCAGACAGGCAGGGTCATTGAACAGACCCTTTTCAATGCTGCTGTCAGCAACCCACCCTCCCCTCTTCCCTACTGCTTCACCTGTGCTTCTGCGACAGCCCTAAAGTGCTACCACTAGAATGACAGTCAATATTCTAGGTGCTGGAGCGGAGAGCAACTGTCTCACAGGGGTAGGAATCTACCACCATATCTGAGATTTACTTTAAAATGCTTCAGAAGAAAAAAAAAAAAGCTGGGGGATCCAGGAAACAAGATTGGTAAAATGTCGATAAGCAGGAAGGCCCCATGAGAGTGCAAGGAAGGTCATTATATGACTCTTTCTGCATTTTTGTGTGTTTGAAATTCTCCATAATGAAAAGTTAATAAGTGGAGATTGAAATGATGTACAAAACATCAAAAACAGCACCACAGAATCCAATTTCTTGTTGGGTTTTCTGTTACCATTCTGACATAAATGCACATTGTCTAAGCTCTTGATGCTTCCTGATAATTTAGAGAGTGTTTAGATATCAGTGGTTTCCCAAAGATAAAAATACAATATCCTTATTCACTAATACCATAGACTAGCTCATCATTCCATGCAGAAAAAAACCGTTTGATAGTTTGTTTCCATGCATTATGGGTCAGTCAGAGGGGCATGGACCCCACTCTCCTGGAATGTCAAGGACAGTGGGCCATTTCTCCAGATTTGCTTTCCTATATCCATAATCAGAAGGTTCCAGACCATTCCAGACATTGAGGCATACTTCATCCTCTGCTAGCTCCTTCATTCGTTCATTTAGCAAGTATTTATTGGGTGATCGCATGTGCCCGTGACATATTGGCACACAGCAAGGAGGAGGACAGAAGCAGTCCCAGATAGTGCACAGCTCAGGAAACAAGCAATTACATCCACATCTAGGAGATCTAGGGGTCTAAGGAGCCCTTGCTCCAGCTTGGGTGGGTCAGGGAGACTCCTGCAGGAAGTGATATTTTAGCTAAGTCCAGAAGGTGGCAAAGGGGTTGTGGGAGCTTTCCCCCAAGCAAAGGGAAAGCATGTGAGCTGGCTGGGAGGTGAAGTAAAGCCTGTCCACAGAAGGAGCAAGAAGGAGATGGCGCCCGCCTGCTGACGGAGACCAAAGTTGTAGCACATGCTTAGGGTTTAATGCCGCGGTCCACTCTCACCATCTCAAAATTCTTAATAATTGTATCTTTTGACTTTGTGTTTTGTAAGCAGAGTCAGTGGAACAGTGGAGTATGCCCAGGGAGGTTAGCTCATGTGGTTCCACCTCCATCTGCCTCCCCAGGATGAGTTCTCACCTTCTTGCTTCCTCTTGCCTTTGCGGGGATCTGGCTCAGATGCCCTGTCCCCATGCTGTGACCTCAGCTGCTCTCCTCTCCTATCAGAGATCCAGGCTCACATGGGCATGCCTGCAGCATCTCAGGTGGCATGAGGTGGACCTGTTCAGCTCCCCCAGCTCTAGGCTGGCTGTACCATTGCACATCCTGGTAGGCAGCCAGTGGGAGGTCACCTCTTGGCTGGAGTGAGCCTCTTGCTCTTCCCTGATCCAGGCGAAGATCCCTGTGGGAGTCAGCCATCTGCCATGGGTGGGCACAGTGGTCCCATGAGAATGGGGGTGGCTCTGCTTCCCCAGATCTCCCCTCACCTGGAGCATAGCACATCTGTTCTGAAGCTGGCAAGGGGGAACTCAGCAGCCCTGGTCAAACCAGTGCCAGGACACCAAGTCATAAGCAGGGACCCAGGGAGCCTGGGAGCACTCCCTGAGCCAGCTGTGTGCCTGGGGTCTTCTCTGCCTCCTTCCCTCCTTGAGTGTCTGTGCCCAACTCTACTAGACAGCTTGAGGAAGCCTCCCAGGACCAGCCAGGAAACCTAAACTGTGTCATTTCAGTGACTGCATACAAGCCAGATGCTCTGCTGTTTGCACTTAAAATTGACATTGCCCAGTATAAAGATGAACAATAACATTCATGACAACTCAGTTTTTTCCTTAGATCATTAAACACAAAAGAAGATAAATAAATAAACACCATTAGAAGCAGAGAAGGAACATACCTGAGAAAGAAAAAAGCTTTCGAAGTAAATTTAAGGCACATTTTCCCTACTTATTTGAACAAGGGGCTTCCACATTTTCACTGTGTGCTGGGCTTGCACATTTTGCAGCCAGCCCTGGAGGGAGGATGTGTGTGATGAAGCCAGTGAGTGAGGAGTGAAGAGGTCTAGAAAGACCTTGCAAAGGAGCTTGACCTCATCTCAAGGGCGACGGGAGCAGCTAAGGTGTCTGCAGCGCGCAGCTCTGGAAGGACAGAGCCATGCCAGGAAGATGCCCATTATCCCTCCCTACCACCCAACCCGACAACGGCTGACTGGACCAGAGGGAACCAACCTGCTGACGACTCAACGCCCAGTGGCCAATCAAATGCTTTCTCAAAAATTTGAACCAAGGAGAGCATGGCTGAGAGAGAGTTAGGAAATGAGCCAGGTAGTTGAAGAGCTCAGAGTGAAGTTTCACAGAAACCTGCTGTGACACCCTAGAACTGCCCTGAGCTTTGTGCTTTCAGGTCTGGCTGCTCAGCTTGTCCTTTGGTCCCTATCTAGGGCCTACTTTTGTCACCATGTAAAGAGTAAAAGCGTGCCTCCCAGGCACGTGTACCCAGGCAGCTGGGGGTCTCCAGACACCCTGCTCGGTGTGCCAGCGTGAACTGACACTTCTCTGTGCCCCAGGTCAAGAGCAGGGACACACTTGAAACTTGTTTTATACCTCTAATAAGTGCTGATTGCTCAGGCAAACATGCAGGATACTGCCTAGCAGAGCAAGTTTTGCCCTAGAAATACCTTCTCTTCTAAGCGACGATCCTCCCGGTGACCTGGAATACTAGCTCGCCATGTGGGTTTATTAAAAGAGTGCCACTGCATTGGGAACTTAGCCTTAAAACATTGTCTTCCAGGGCTTCCCTGGTGGCACAGCGGTTGAGAGTCCGCCTGCCGATGCCGGGGACACGGGTTCGTGCTCCAGTCCGGGAAGATCCCACATGCCACGGAGTGGCTGGGCCCGTGAGCCATGGCTGCTGAGCCTGCGCGTCCGGAGCTTGTGCTCCGCAACGGGAAAGGCCACAACAGAGAGGGGCCCGCGTACCGCAAAACAAACAAACAAACAAAAAAACATTGTCTTCCAAGCTCAGTCCAAAGGCCAACGAGAGGCTCTTCATGTCCCAGGGATGTTCTATTTCTCGGATGACCACATGGTTTTGCATTAATAATTACTCAGATATCTGATGTTTTGTCCAGAGCAACACTGTTCTTCCAGTTGCACTGATGACAATTTGTATAGTTTGGCATGCTTCAAAGTTCCTCCAGTGGTTCTACAAAATCGTCAAATTCTCAAAGGAAATTAACTTAAATAACTTCAGTTTTTAAAATGTTTGAGATGTAATCGACCTATAACATATTAGTTTCAGTTGTACCATGTAGTGATTTGACATATGTCTATATTGCAAAATAATCATCACATTAAGTCTAGTTAACATCCATCACCGCAATTCTTTTTTCTTGTGGTAAGAACTTTTAAGATCTACTGTCTTAGCAACTTTGAAATATACAATACAGTACTGTTAACTATAATCACCATGCTGTACATTATATTTCCATGACTTATTTATTTTATAACTAGAAGTTTTCATCTTAGTTTTTAAAATGCATTATCATGTAGAGGAACATAAGAACTATAGATTTTAATCAATTGAAATATTGTAGAAAGGCCAGGCTGGGACCCCTAGGGTAGAGAGGCAGGAGAGAGAATGTGTGGGCTGGATCAAGTTGACAAAAGATGGGGACAGATGTGGGGATTAGAACCTTACAGCTTGTATACAATCTGACTGCTACTGGCAATTTGGTTGGGAGTTTGGACCAGCATTTACAGAGTGATTCCAGGAGACAGAGACGGTGAGAAGCATTTTCTTTGGAGCAACTGATTAATTTCCACACCAAACCCCTATGAGACCGGAAGTATTGTCTGCAATTTTGCAGATGAGAAAGTGAAAAGAGAGAAGTTAGACATCTTGGAAGCAGCAGTGGGATATCAGGACCTCAGGACCACCACGTTCCCGCAGCGCTGACTCTGGGGTTCAGTTTATTCTGTGGTATCAGAAAGAAAGCCTGAGACAACTCTTTATTTTTCCAGAGGAAATACATGCAGAGTCAGGAAGCTAAACTCTGTGTGCAGGTTAACTGGAAATGTCGATACATGGTGATTAACCACCCATATGTTCATCCTAAAATGGCAGATGCAGGGTTGAAGATGACTTTAAAATAGGTGATGGAGGCCAAAGCCCTGAGAGATGTCACACTGCATTTCCCATGGGAAGACTGGTGCTCTGGTGGAGGATTAAGGGCAGCCTCATGTCATCAGTGCAGCAGGGTTGCCACAATCACAGCAGTCACTCGTCTACCCCTCGCATCACACAGTATCTCCTACTGCAGCATCATGTGGCAGAAGGCCTTCCAGTCACAGGAAAGGCAACCAGCTCCAGTTCCTGAGACTCTGCAAAAGGACTCCCACTGCCTCCCTTCAGGTTGGCCCTGTCTCCCTGGCAACACGCTCCCCACGCAGCGCACAAACCACAAACACAGACAGACAGCAGCTCAGTGCAGACGGGAAATCTGCATGAGGGCTTCTCCAAGAGGTCTGGCCACCATCCTTCCAATTCCCAAGACTTCAGGGGTAGTCACAGAAATTTGAGAAATATAGCTGGGCTGCCAGAAACCAGCATCACCACAAAGGCTCGTGGATGCAGCAAAAGTATTATTGACAGCCCCCAAGAAAAAAAAACACAACTCAAGAAAATGAACCAATTTTGACCTTACAGTGTAAGTAGGGATTAGCATCTAAAGGCTCAAGACATACTAATCCATGCAGTATTTTATATTTAATACAAAATTTCCTATCAACTTCAAGCACCTCCCCATTGCTTCCTGGGGATGACAATTATTACTCCTAAATATCCCCTGGCAGCGAGGAAGCAGTCAGGACAAAAAGAAAGACATGCACTCAGGTTCTTTATCAAGCAGTGGTATGCGGGAGCTAGCTGGTACTGGCCTCAGCAGTGTGGGGGTGGGGGGATGTGGCAGCTTGAAGCAGGACCTTGGTCCTCGTCTTCTTGGAAGAAAGAATTCAGCAAAGAGACAGACTGTGAAGCAGATAAAGTGTTTATTAGAAGCAAATTACATGTGGAAGAACACACGGTGAACTGGCGGAATGAGTTGTGTGGAATGGGGGTGGGTTAGATTGCTTATATGGGAGTAGTCTTCCTGGTTGTCTCTGGTCAATCATCTTGCTTGTGCCCATATTTGGCTTGACTCAGGGTCCTTCCTGGTGAGTGAGTGTGCATCCCTCAGTCAAGATGGATTCCAACAGAAAGGTTTCTGGGAGGTTGGCAGCACAGATTACAGCCTGGCAGTTCCTTCCTCCTTTGACCCCTTTTCTAGACTGACCACCTTCTCCGCACATGTGTGTTCTGGGAAATCCCCTTGACCACAAGAATGAGAAAAATGTGGTAATTTTGTCTTTCACCCAATCAGGCCTGATGCTGCTGCTAGTTCCTTATCTCAAAGTGTCAGCACAGAGACTGGCTGCAGCTGCTCAGCCTGGGGTCCATCTATCTCCTACCTCAGTACCAGCTCACAAGAGCTGGTTACATTGTCAGGGATTTTGTGAGACTGATTTTCTTAGTAGCTTAAAATTAGCTGTGGTGGAACATTGACACCACAGAAATCGGCAAACATTGATCAAGGTTTATTTGTTTGTTGTTTTCCAGAAAGCTGATTGTTAAACATTTACCAGCATCCCAACCCCTATCTGCTACTTCCCAGGTGGGCTTGTCACAGTTTCTTCACCATTTCAAATATTATTTTTCCTCTTTGCATAAAATAGGAATCATAATTCATACCCCTCAAAACCAATTTTTCCTAAATGAGAACGATGAATGTGAAAGTGCTTTGTGAATTACAAAACAAATGGACAAATACCTGCATTTTCTTATACCCTCACACACTTGTCCTTAAAATATGCAAGAATGTCCCTGCCTTCCTTTGCCTGTGGGTACCAGAAATTTCATTTTAACCCTTACTTTCTTTTTTTTTTTTTCCATGTTCATACCTCTAGTTTTTAATTTAAACTGAGGATTGTCAGGTTTCTACTCGTTCCTTCATAAGGAATGTCAGGGCAAGCTATGGTGATATTAAAAAGCACAAGAGAACGTAAAGCCCTCTGCCTATTTTCTGGGTTCTTTGCAAACATGGGCTTAGTGCCTACCAGGAGTCACTAAGTGGAACTAGAGGACACCTACCTTTCGGGCCCTTAAGGCAGAGTGGCAGGGCAGGCATGGATCCACTCTGTGAAATGGGATCCACAGCCATCAAGCTACCCAAATCTTCCCCAAGTGGCCACCCCCATGTTGCTCTGGAGAGGTAAGACCTCCATTTGTTCACAAGTGGGACACATTGCATCCCTAGAGAGCATGGCGAGGCAGATGACCCCATCCTCAGCAATCTCTGTGAATGTTGGCAGCTGCAATGTCACTCTCTCTTTCTTCACAGCGATGTTGTGCAAATTCCAACAGCCTCCAACTTAGGATCAGATGCCTCCTTGAAAGCACTGTTATCTCATGGCCTTCACAGGCTTGAACAATTCCCTGAATTTCTCCTGAGTTGGCCTGGGGCTGAGCCAGCACCTTGGGTGGTGACCTCGAGCCGCATAGGGCTCCCCCTAGCACCTGTGGGTCTGGCTGAGGACCACGATGCTCACCTGGAGTGCTTTGCCCAGATTCTGCTTCAGAATCTTTCCCACTCTCAGGTAGATGACACATGTGCAGTGTTCCTTGACTTCTTGCCACTTAATTTTTGTATATTTCCACTTCTATTTTGTAAATGACACATTTCATTATTTCTCTCTTTTTTTAACATCTTTATTGGAGTATAATTGCTTTACAATGCTGTGTGAGTTTCTGCTTTATAACAAAGTGAATCAGTTATACATATACATATATTCCCATATCTCTTCCCTCTTGCGTCTCCCTCCCTCCCACCCTCCCTATCCCACCCCTCTAGGTGGTCACAAAGCACCTAGCTGATCTCCCTGTGCTATGCAGCTGCTTCCCACTAGCTATCTATTTTACGTTTGGTAGTGTATATATGTCCATGCCATGCTCTCACTTTGTCACAGCTTACCCTTACCCCTCCCCATATCCTCAAGTCCATTCTCTAGTAGGTCTGCATCTTTATTCTCGTCTTGCCCCTAGGTTCTTCTGACCATTTATTTTGTTTGTTTGGTTTTTAGATTCCATATATATGTGTTAGCATATGGTATTTGTTTTTCTCTTTCTGACTTACTTCACTCTGTATGACAGTCTCTGGGTCCATCCACCTCACTACAAATAACTCAGTTTCATTCCTTTTGATGGCTGAGTAATATTCCATTGTATATATGTACCACATCTTCTTTATCCATTCATCTATTCATTATTTCTCTTAATCAGATAAGCTGTACTGAGTTCCTGGCCACCTGGGACAGCAGGAAATGTCCTCTTTGTCACCTGTGAGTACCAGAAAACTGGTGATGGGGCAGGTGGGCCTGTGGTGCTCCTGATGTGCTTCTTTGCACATGCTCCCAGTTGCCCTGGGCAGCTGCGGGCTTGGCTCCAGGCTGACTTAGAGCTCTTGGAGGCGATTGTTGTCTTCTCCTCAGACTCTTGATGCCACTGAGCAGTGCCACCAGCCTCTACAGGTGTCCCTTTATTAGCAGTCCACACTGAGCCCCCAAGGGCCAGGGGGTCCTCCAGCCCTGTGTGTACACACACACACACACACACTCACACTCACACACACACTCACACTCACACACATATATACACACACTCACTCTCACAAAACCCCAAAGCCTGTACCTCCTCTTACTCCAGGGCCCTCTCTTTCCTGGACCCCCAACCCCACTGAGGGCCAAGCTCTGGTCTCCTTTTCCAAAACCACTGCCTCCAGGTCGTCACCTTCTGGGGTCTTCCAGCTCAGCCCTCCTCCACAAAACTGAAACACGCTTTCTGAGGAAAGGACACCCTTGAAATCACCATGCAGGCAGCTCTTACCCAGGTGCTTCTGGCGTTTGCTGTGGAAGAAGATACTAAAAACATCATTTAGTATTTTCTTAAATATCCAATTACTGAAAATCCAGGTTAGCAAAGGCTAACATAGTAGGTCCAAACAATAATGATTTCTGTTCGAGGCAGGCAAAGTTGACAGCTGTTTGCTCTGAATAAATTCATTCCTCTCAACTATGCAAATACGTATTACTAGATCTCAGATGTTGAGCTAAAGGTTTACAAAGATAATCTCCTTGAATGCTCAGAGAAGTCCCATAGGAATGGTTACCCCATTTTATAGATGTAGAAATAGACTCAGAAAAGGTTAAAAATGTAGCTAAAGCCACACTGCTCTAATGGGTAACTGGATTCTAATGCATATACGTCAAACTCCAAACCCAATGCTTTTAGCCCCCTTTTAGTCTTATTATCAATGTCAGAATAAGGTAGATCTTCCCAGCTGGCTTAAGGAATATGACTGGATGACCAACAGGTACATGAAAACTGCTCCATTTCTAACCCAATCATCGGGGAAATGCAAATCTTAATCACAAGATATGACCTCACACCTTTTAGGATGACTGCTATCAGAAAGAGGAAAGATAACAAATGTTGGTGAGGATATGAAGAAAAGGGAACCCTCCTACACTGTTGGTGGGAAAGTAAATTCGTTCAGCCACTATAAAAAGCTACTATGGAGGTTCCTCAAAATATTAAAAAATAGAACTACCATATGATCCAGCAATTCCACTTCTTGGCATATACCCAAAGGAAATGAAATCAGGATCTCAAAGAGATGTCTGTACTCCCATGTTCATTGCAGCATGATTTACAATAGTCAAGATAAGCAAACAATATAAGTGTCCACTGACAGACGAATGAATAAATAAGGAAATCCTGCCCTTTTGTGACAACATAGATGAACCAGGCGAACATTATGCTAAGTGAAATAAGCCAAGTGCAAAAAGATAAGTACTGCATGATCTCACTTATATGTGGAATCTAAAATAGTTCAACTCATAGAAACAGAGAGTAGAATGGTGGTTACCAGAGGCTTGAGGGTAGGAGAAATGGGCAGATGGTGGTCAAGGAGTACAAAGTCTCAGTTATGCAGGATGAATAAATTCTGGAGATCAAATGTACAACAATGTGACTATAGTTAACAATATTGTATGGTAGACTTAAAATTTGCTAAGAGGGTAGATCTTTAGTGTTCTCATCACACACACAAAACAGTAATTCCAAAATCATCTTATGGTCAAGAAATTTCGCCTATAAAATTCTCACTGCCAATTTAAATATACAATAAAAATTCATTTAAAGAAACTGCAGTTATTCATATATAATAATAATATGCAATCTTTAAAAATTATGACATATGCTAATATAATTTTGCTAACTAAAAAAGCGTGTTATAAAACATTAAATACCCTGATTTCAAATATTTAAAGCTGTATATATACATAGACATGTACATGTTATGCATATTATAAATATAACAAAATGTTAATATATTTTTGCTACACAAAAGACCTATGTTACAAAACATTGTAAACTATGGTCCTGCATAGGTAAAAGTTACATGGCATACATATGTTGAGAGAGACAGTTCCCCACGACTGCTCCCACATCTTATCAGGTGTTCCAAGAATTTGAGGGCTTGACTCCTCTTTGTCCTGGCCATGTCTCAGGGTTGTGTTTGCAGCAAGCAACGCTGAGGCATGAGGTAATGTCCTCTCTGGGACAAAGAGCAGGGCTTACTGCCTGTTATAAAAAGCAGTGGGTTTCCCCAAGCTCATGTTCTTCTCCTGCAGTGCAACTCACTGCCTATGTGGTGCCATCCAGGCTCTCCATGTCACAAACAGGCTGATGCTCAGGCTGCCTGCTATTTTGAAAGTAATGACATTCTTTGTCTCATGCCTTCTATCAAGATCCATGAAAACTAATCAGGGCTAAAAGCAAGCTACATATATCCATATATGTCCAAATGCATTTTACTTTAGTGTATGTATATAAACAGACATGCTTATCTCCAGGTGATATTGTCACAAGTGATCACTTCCTCTGTGTTATGCTCATTTTCCCTATTTCTATAATTAACTTGTATTATTTGCAACCAGAAATAAGCAATAAATGTACTTTTAAAACTAGATGTAGTGTGATTTCGACTATATAAAATTCACTAAACATATACTATCATTTTTTGCATCTACTCCCCACTCTCCATATAACCAGCATCATCTCTGGTGGCTGAAGATGTCATGGGGAGTAAGGCGACATGGGTCTATCTCATGGAACTCCACTGGAATCTCATAGAATTTACATTAAACAGAGGGGAAATGACATTTAAATAAATGAGGGGTGAAAAGATAAATTTGAAAGTGAATATTTGCAAACCACATATCCCACAAAGGACTAGTATCTACAATATATAAAGAACTCACAAAACTCAATGGTAAAAAAGCAAACAATCCAATTAGAAAACTGAGCAAAAGACAAGAATAGACATTTCAATGAAGACGATGCACAGATGGCAAATAAGCACAATGAAAACAAGTTCAGCATTATTAGCCATTAGAGAAATGCAAATTAGAAGCACAGTGAGAAACTAGGTCACTCATACATTGCTGATTGGGAATGTAAAATGGTAGAGCCACTCTAGAAAACTGTTCGGAAGTTTCTTAAAATACTACATATGTAGCTATCAGATGATCCAGCAATTACACTCCTGAGCATTTATCCCAGAGAAATGAAAACTTATGTGCACCCCAAAACCTGTACATGAATATTTATAGCAGCTTTATTTGTAATGGCCAAAAACTGGAAACAACCCCGATGTCCTTCAATGGTTAAATGGTCAAACAAACATGTTACATCCATATCATGGCATATGACTCAACAATAAAAATAAATGAACTATTGGCATACACAACAATCTGGATGAATTTCCAGATAATTATGCTAAGTGAAAAACCTGTCTCAAAAGGTAATATACTATCTGTTTCCATTTATATAACATTCTTGAAATGAAAAAAATTACAGAAATGGAGGTCAGATTAGCACTTGCCAGGAGATAAGGAGTGGTTGGGGTGAGGAAGTGGGTGTGGCTGTGAAAGGGCAACATGAGGGATCCTTGTGATGACAGCAATGCTCTGTATCAATGTCAGTATGGGTGGTAGTATTGCCCTACAGCTTTGCAGATGTGACCATGGAGGGAAAGTGGGTGAAGTGTACATGGCATTTCTCATTATTATTTCTTTACAATTGTATGTGAATCTACAATGATCACGAAACTAAAAGTTTAAACAGATATTTAAAACTTTAATTTAAAAACAAAAATACAAATTGATTTTTCTAAAAAATGTAAGGTATAGAAGAGTGTATTTAGCATGCAACATTTTCATTAATAAGAGAGAAAATAAGAATTTAGAAATATCAAAGCAGAAATAAATGAAATAGAGACTAAGAAAACAATAGAAAAGATCAATAAAACTGAAAGTTGATTCATTGAAAGATAAACGAAATTGATGAAACTGTAGCCAGACTCATCAAGGAAAAAAAGGAGAGGGCCCAAATCAATAAAATTAAAAATGAGAAAGGGGAAGTTACAATTGTTACCATAGAAATACAAAGGACCATAAAAGACTACTGCAAGCAACTATACACCAATAAAATGGACAACCTAGAAGAAATGGACAAATTGTTAGAAAGGTACAACCGTCCAAGACTGAACCAGGGAGAAATAGAAAATATGAACAGACCAATTACAAGTACTGAAATTGAATCTGTGATTTAGAAACTCCCAAGAAACAAAAGTGCAGGACCAGATGGCTTCCCAGGTGAATTCTATCAAACATTTATAGACTAGTTAACATCTATCCTTCTGAAACTCTTCCAAAAAACTGCAGAGGGAGGAACACTCCCAAACTCATTCTATGAGGCCACCATCACCCTGATACCAAAGCAGGCAAAGATACTACAAAAAAAGAAAATGACAGACCAATATCACTGTGAATATAGATGCAAAAATCCTCAACAAAATAGTAGCAAACCAAATCCAACAACACATTAAAAGGATCATACACCATGATCAAGTGGGATTTATCCCAGGGATGCAAGGATTCTTCAATATATGCAAATCAATCAATGTGATACACCATATTAACAAATTGAAGAATAAAAACCATATGATCGTCTCAATAGATGCACAAAAAGCTACTGACATAATTCAACACACATTTATGATAAAACCTTTCCAGAAAGTGGGCATAGAGGGAACCAAGCTCAACATAATAAAGGCCATATATGACAACACCACAGCAAACATTAGTCTCAGTGGTGAAAAACTGAAAGCATTTCCTCTAAAATCAGGAACAAGACAAGGGTGCCCACTCTCGCCACTATTATTCAACATAGATTTTGAAGTCTTAGTCATAGCAATCAGAGTAGAAAAAGAAATAAAAGGAATACAAATTGGAAAAGAAGAAGTAAAACTGTCACTGTTTGCCGATGACATAATACTATACATAGAAAATCCTAAAGATGCCACCAGAAAACTATTAGAGCTAATCAATGAATCTAATTACACAATGAAATAAACACACAGAAATCTCTTGCATTCCTATACACTAACAACAAAAGATCAGAAAGAGAAATTAAGGAAACACTCCCATTTACCATTGCAACAAAAAGAATAAAATACCTAGGAAGAAATCTACCTAAGGAGGCAAAAGACCTGTATACAGAAAACTACAAGATACTGATGAAAGAAATCAAAGACAACACAAACAGATGGAGAGATATACCAAGTTCTTGGACTGGAAGAATCAATACTGTGAAAATGACTATACTACCCAAAGCAATCTACAGATTCAATGCAATCCTTATCAAATTACCAATGGCATTTTTCACAGAATTAGAATGAAAAAATTTTACAATTTGTATGGAAACGCAAAAGACCTCAAATAGCAAAAGCAATCTTGAGAAACAAAATTAGAGATGGAGGAATTAGGCTCCCCAGCTTCAGACTATGCTACAAACTACAGTCATCAAGACAGTTATGGTACTGGCACAAAATCAGAAATATAGATCAATGGAACAGGATAGAAAGCCCAGGGATAAACCCATGCACCTATGGTCACCTAATCTATGACAAAGAGGGTCAGAATATACAGTGGAGCAAAGACAGCCTCTTCAATAAGTGGTGCTGGGAAAACTGGACAGCAACACGTAAAGGAATGAAATTAGAATACTCCCTAACACCATACACAAAAATAAAATGGATTAAAGACGTAAATGTAAGACCAGACACTATAAAACTCTTAGAGGAAAACATAGGAAGAACACTCTTTGACGTAAATTGCAGCACGATCTTTTTTGACCCACCTCCTAGAGTAATGAGAATAAAAACAAAAATAAACAAATGGGACCTAATGAAACTTCAAAGCTTTTGCACAGCAAAGGAAACCATAAACAAGACAAAAAGACAGTCCTCAGAATGGGAGAAAATATTTGCAGACGAAGCAACAGACAAAGGATTAATCTCCAAAATACATAAACAGTTCATGCAACTTAATATATTAAAAAAAAAGAAAAAAAACAATCAAAAAATGGGTGGAAGACCTAAATAGACATTTCTCCAAAGCAGACATACAGATGGCCAACAAACACATGGAAAAATGCTCAACATCACTAATTATTAGAGAAATGCAAAGCCAAACTACAGTGAGATATCACCTCACACTGATCAGAATGGTCATCATCACAAAATTTACAAATAATAAATGCTGAAGAGGGTGTGGAGGAAAGAGAACCCTCTTGCACTATTGGTGGGAAGGTAAATTGGTACAGCCACTATGGAGAATAGTATGGAGGCTTAAAAAATTAAAAATAGAACTACCATGTAGCCCAGCAATCCTACTACTGGGCATATACCCAGAGAAAACCATAATTTAAAAAGACACGTGCACCCCACTGTTCATTGCAGTGCTATTTACAATAGCCAGAACATGGAAACAACCTAAATGTCCATCAACAGAGAAATGGATAAAGAAGATGTGGTACAGCCTTGGTAAATTTAAGAAAATTGAAATCATATCTAGTATCTTTTCTGACCACAATGCTATGAGACTAGATATCAATTACAGGAAAGAAATCTGTAAAAAATACAAAAAAACGGAGGCTAAACAATACACCACTTAATAACCAAGAGATCACTGAAGAAATCAAAGAGGAAATCAAAAAATGCCTAGAAACAAATGACAATGAAAACATGATGACCCAAAACCTATGGGATGCAGCAAAAGCAATTCTAAGAGGGAAGTTTATAGCAATACAATCATACCTTAAGAAACAAGAAACATCTCAAATAAATAACCTAACCTTACACCTAAAGCAATTAGAGAAAGAAGAACAAAAAAACCCCAAAGTTAGCAGAAGGAAAGAAATCATAAAGATCAGATCAGAAATAAATGAAAAAGATATGAAGGAAACAATAGCAAAGATCAATAAAACTAAAAGCTGGTTCTTTGAGAAGATAAACAAAATTGATAAACCATTAGCCAGACTCATGAAGAAAAAAAGGGAGAAGACTCAAATCAATAGAATTAGAAATGAAAAAAGAGAAGTAACAACTGACACTGCAGATATACAAAGGATCATGAGAGATTACTACAAGCAACTCTATGCCAATAACATGGACAAACTGGAAGAAATGGACAAATTCTTAGACATGCACAACCTTCTGAGGCTGAACCATGAAGAGATAGAACATATGAACAAACCAATCACAAGCACTGAAATTGAAACTGTGATTAAAAATCTTCCAACAAACAAAAGCCCAGGACCAGATGGCTTCACAGGCAAATTCTATCAAACATTTAGAGAAGAGCTAACACCCATCTTTCTCAAACTCTTCCAAAATATAGCAGAGGGAGGAACACTCCCAAATTCATTCGACGAGGCCACCACCACCCAGATACCAAAACCAAACAAAGATGTCACAAAGAAAGAAAACTACAGGCCAATATCACTGATGAACATAGATGCAAAAATCCTCAACAAAATACTAGCAAACAGAATCCAACAGCACATTAAAAGGATCATGCACCATGATCAAGTGGGGTTTATCCCAGGAATGCAAGGATTCTTGTGATACACCATATTAACCAATCAACCAATGTGATACACCATATTAACAAATTGAAGGAGAAAAACCATATGATCATCTCAATAGATGCAGAGAAAGCTTTTGAAAAAATTCAACACCCATTTATGATTGAAACCCTCCAGAAAGTAGGCATAGAGGGAACTTACTTAAACATGATAAACACCATATATAACAAACCCACAGCCAACATCATCCTCAATGGTGAAAAACTGAAACCATTTCCACTAAGATCAGGAATAAGACAAGGTTGCCCACTCTCACCATTATTATTCAACATAGTTTTGGAAGTCTTAGCCACAGCAATCGGAGAAGAAAAAGATATAAAACGAATCCAAATAGGAAAAGAAGAAATAAAGCTGTCACTGTTTGCAGATGACATGATACTATACATAGAGAATCCTAAAGATGCTACCAGAAAACTACTAGAGCCAATCAATGAATTTCGTAAAGTAGCAGGATACAAAAATTAATGCACAGAAATCTCTGGCATTCCTGTACACTAATGATGAAAAATCTGAAAGTGAAATTAAGAAAACACTCCCATTTACCACTGCAAGAAAAAAAAATAAAATATCTAGGAATAAACCTACCTAAGGAGACAAAAGACCTGTATGCAGAAAATTATAAGACACTGATGAAAGAAATTAAAGATGATACAAATAGATGGAGAGATATACCATGTTCTTGGATTGGAAGAATCAACATTGTGAAAATGACTCTACTACCCAAAGCAATCTACGGATTCAATGCAATCCCTATCAAGCTACCACTGGTGTTTTTCACAGAACTAGAACAAAAAATGTCACAATTTGTATGGAAACACAAAAGACCCTGAATAGCCAAAGCAATCTTGAGAACGAAAAACAGAGCTAGAGGAATCAGGCTCCCTGACTTCAGACTATACTACAAAGCTACAGTAATCAAGACAGTATGGTACTGGCACAAAAACAGAAATATAGATCAATGGAACAGAATAGAAAGCCCAGAGATAAACCCATGCACATATGGTCACCTTATCTTTGATAAAGGAGGCAAGAATATACAGTGGAGAAAAGACAGTCTCTTCAATAAGTGGTGCTGGGAAAACTGGACAGGTACATGTAAAAGTATGAAATTAGAACACTCCCTAACACCATACACAAAAATAAGCTCAAAATGGATTAAAGACCTAAATGTAAGGCCAGACACTATAATACTCTTAGAGGAAAACATAGGCAGAACACTCTATGACATAAATCACAGCAAGATCCTTTTTGACCTACCTCCTACAGAAATGGAAATAAAAACAAAAATAAACAAATGGGACCTAATGAAACTTCAAACCTTTTGCACAGCAAAGGAAACCATAAACAAGACCAAAAGACACCCCTCAGAATGGAAGAAAATATTTGCAAATGAAGCAACTGACAAAGGATTAATCTCCAAAATTTACAAGCAGCACTTGCAGCTCAATATCAAAAAAACAAACAACCCAATCCAAAGATGGACAGAAGACCTAAATAGACATTTCTCCAAAGAAGATATACAGATTGCCAACAAACACACGAAAGAATGCTCAACATCATTGATCTTCAGAGAAATGCAAATCAAAACTACAATGAGATATCATCTCACACCAGTCAGAATGGCCATCATCAAAAACTCTACAAACAATAAATGTTGGAGAGGGTGTGGAGAAAAGGGAACCCTCTTGCACTGTTGATGCGAATGTGAATTGATACAGCCACTATGGAGAACAGTATGGAGGTTCCTTAAAAAACTAAAAATAGGGCTTCCCTAGTGGTGCAGTGGTTGAGAGTTCGCCTGCCGATGCAGGGGACACAGGTTCGTGCCCTGGTCTGAGAAGATCCCACATGCCACAGAGCGGCTGGGCCCGTGAGCCATGGCCGCTGAGCCTGCGCACCCGGAGCATGTGCTCCGCAGCAGGAGAGGCCACAACAGTGAGAGGCCCGTGTACCGCAAAAAAAAAAAACAAAAAAAAAAACTAAAAATAGAACTACCATACTACCCAGCAATCCCACTACTGGCCATATACCATGAGAAAACCATAATTCAAAAAGAGTCATGTAGCACAATTTTCATTGCAGCACTATTTACAATAGCCAGGACATGGAAGCAACCTAAGTGTCCATCAACAGATGAATGGATAAAGAAGATGTGGCACATATATACAATGGTATATTAATCAACCATGAAAAAAGAAACGAAACTGATTTATTTGTAGTGAGGTGGATGGACCTAGAGTCTGTCATACAGAGTGAAGTAAGTCAGAAAGAGAAAAACAAATACCGTATGCTAACACATATATATGGAATCTAAGAAAAAAAAAAAAAGTCATGAAGAACCTAGGGGCAGGATGGGAATAAAGATGCAGACCTACTAGAGAATGGACTTGAGGACATGGGGAGGGGGAAGGGGAAGCTGGGACAAAGTGAGTGAGTGGCATGGACATATATACACAAATGTAAAACAGATAGCTAGTGGGAAGTAGCCGCATAGCACAGGGAGAGCAGCTAGGTGCTCTGTGACCACCTAGAGGGGTGGGATAGGGAGGGTGGGAGGGAGGGAGACACAAGAGGGAAGAGATATGGGGATATATGTATATGTGTAACTGATTCACTTTGTTATAAAGCAGAAACTAACACAACATTGTAAAGTAATTATACTCCAAAAAAGATGTAAAAATAAATAAATAAAATAAAGTATAATACTGAAATGTAGACATATGTAGCCTTGGCATTAAAAGGTATGTGAAAATGAAAAAAAAGAAGATGTGGTACATATATACAATGGAATATTACTCAGCCATAACATGGAACGAAATTGTGTCATTTGTAGAGACGTGGATGGACCTAGAGACTGTCATACAGAGTGAATAAATCAGAAAGAGAAAAACAAATATCGTACATTAATGCATGTATGTGGCCTCTGAAAAAATTGCTATAGACGATCTTACTTACAAAGCAGAAATAGAGACACAGATGTAGAGAACAAACATATGAATACCAAGGGGGAAGGGGGAGGGTGGGATGAATTGGGAGATTGGGATTGACATATATACACTATTGATACTATGTATAAAATAGATAACTAATGAAAACCTACAGTGTAGCACAGGGAACTCTACTCAATGCTCTGTGGTGACCTAAATGGGAAGGAAATACAAAAAAGAGGGGATATATGTATACGTATAGGTGATTCACTTTGCTGTACAGTAGAAACTAACACAACATTGTAAAGCAACTACACTCCAATAAACATTAAAAAAAGGAAATAGGTATGTGATTACAAATCGTGAAAAGAGCTCTGAAGAACAGTGAAAGGGTGAGTGGTGGTCTGAGATAGCAGCACAGATGATGCTGAGCTTATTCAAGAGTGTCTGAAAGCCTTTCCAATGAAATGACTCTCAATCTGTGACCAGAGTCCAGGAGCACTGCTGGGGTGGCAGGAAGAAAGGCATTCTAGGCCATGGAAGAGGGCAGAAGTGTGAGATGTTCTACTGCAGGTGTCCCCAGCCCCCTGGGCACAGACCACTACCAGTGCTCGCTTGTTAGGAACAGGGCTGCTCAGCAGCAGGTAAGTGGTGGGAGAGCGAGCGAAGCTTCATCTGCTGCTCCACGTTGCTCCCCATTGCTCACATTACCACCTGAACCATCCCCCACACAGTCTGTGGAAAAAATGTCTTCCATGAAACCGGTCTCTGGTTCCAAAAAGGTTGGGGATAGCTGCTCTACTAAACCCGAGAGACTGGGCTGTGAGGAAGAGCGAAATGTCAGGAGGCGAAGAGGCCAGGCGGGCAGGGACCGGCTCCAGGGAGACCTCGCAACCCATGGCACTGATTTTGGCCTTTATCCTAAGAGAGTCAGAAATTACTGGTGTTGGAAGCAGGGAACTCTCAGGTCTCCTTTTGAATATTGGAGCATCCCTTTGAATGCTGAGTAGAGAATGGATTGGAGGGGGCGCAGTGGAGAGCCAGCAGGTCCAGGTGAGGGGTCAGGAGACCATTTCAGTCTGTACTGTGGACTCAGAGCAGACATGCAGTTCAGGGCACAATGAGAGAGTGGGCAGATCATCTGTTTACCAAGAAGGATACAGGAAGAAGGTCTGACTGGGGAGAGAAGATCAGGGGTTGGGTTTGAGTTCTCCTGAGACTTCCAAGTGCAGGTGCCCAGGGGAGATGGGGACTCAGAAGAGACATCAGGCTGGAGTGAAGCAAAGGTGGTGTTTGGAGAATCCTGCAAAAAAGTTGTGTCTGCCCCAGATCTGTAACAGAGGGAGGGACCACTAAGCCTGCACCTGAGGTGAAGCGGCGGGATACGTATCCCTAGTAGAATGTGTGACCTTTCTTCTAGCTTTTCAACACAGTGCAAATCAAATAATATTCCTACTGACCCCATGACAACATTTTTGGTCAGAGCTTTTCCCTCTCAGCCCAGACCAGCACAGTCCTGGATACTCAGTAACGACTCCCCACAAGCGATCAGTTTCCATTCTCCAAAACAAAACAGTGATTTGCAGCCCAGAACTTGCAGGAAGTCCTGGCAGTTGTGACAGATCCCTTCTAGAAATGTCCAGGGACAATTCCTATGGGCGCCATCTGAACTGGACAACAAATAGCTTTATTGAAAGATTCCAAATGACTCTTTTCTTAAACATTTATGATAGTAGAAATGAAATGGCCAACACTGACAGAGGTCCTGGCAAAAGACTCTCAGGAACTGAGTCTGCTAAGCGTTAGTCCCAGCTCTTTGGGGTTAACAGGGGCAGATGGCAGCAGTGATGAAATCAGGGCAGGAGCTTGGATGGTGGAAGTTTCCACCTAGGTACATGGCAGAGGGTACCCCACTTGATTTCGGTTTTTCACTTTCTTTTTCCCTGAAAGTTACACTTTTCTATACAAACACGTTCTTTTCCCCTTAATTCACTGGGTAGATTAACCCAGTCACAGAGTGTGATTTGCTGCCCTGGTCTCTCTGGTTCAGGACAGTGAAGTGTGAAGGTCAATGGGAAGTTCACCAAGAGAAGGTGGCAAGTCTTCCCCAAGGGGCTGAAGGTGGGATGCAAGTTAACCTGCATCCTCAGAGCAGCAACTGTCAGCACCCTCGCAGTGAGCACAGTTCCCAGCAGGGGTGAGAGCTGGTCTGGGGAGCAAAGCCACACTGGTTATTGGTTCTCTGCCTTATCTCCCACCACTATCTCTTAAAATATGTCCATTCCCCACTTCACACCCATTAGGATGGCTACTACCAAAAAAAAAAAAAGAAAGAAAGAAAGAGAGAGAGAGATAAAGAAAAGAATTGTTGACAGGGATGTGGAGAAATTGGAAACCTCACCATTCACACATTGCTGGTGAAAATGTAAAATGATACGGCTGCTTTGTAGATAAGTAGGGTGGTTCCTCAAAATATTAAACAGAAGTACTATACGTAATCCAGCAATTCCACCTCTGGATATATACCCAAAAAAATTAAAGACAGGGATTTGAACTGATATTTGTACGCCTGTGTTCATAGCAGCATCATTCTCTATAGCCAAAGGATAGAAGTAATCATGTGTGCATTGATGGATAAATGGATAAACAAAATATGGTATATCTATAAAATGAAATATTATGCAGCCTTAAGAAGGCCAGAAATTCTGACACATACTACAATATGGTTGAAACTTGAGGATACTCTGGTAAGTGAAATAAACCACTCACAAAAAGGGCAAGTATTCTATGAAGTACTGAGAGTAGTCAGATTCCTCGAGACAGAAAGTAGAAGGCTGCCAGGGCCTGGGAGGAGGGGAATGAAGAGTTAGTGTTTAATGGGTTGGAGGTAAGTGTTGGGGTGATAAAAGCATTTTGGAAATGGGTGGTGGTGATCGGTACAGATCATTGGGAGTATACTTACTGCCACTTCACTGTACACTTAAAAATAGTTAAAATGACAAACTTTGTGCTAGGTATATTTTACCACAATAAAACGTTTTCTGAAAAAGTCCTCCCTTACCTTGTTGCTGGTAAACATGGTGGAAAATAAATTGCCTCAAGCACTTTCTTTGCTGCACATAGTGGTATTCAAGTGACTTTCGACTCCTATAAAATGTCTGTAGTAATGCAACCAGCTTCCAAATTCTCTTCAAAGGAAAAGAAATCCAGCCACTGATTAATCTAGTGAAAAATCCATCACTAACTGATTTGCAGGCTCTAGCCCAGCCCTTAGTTTCTAGATTGAGGTCTCATTATTCTGTATTCTGATGACAGCTCATAAAAGCTCCCACAAGCCATGGACATGGCACCCTGGGCCTCCAGTGTGCCCACCACTCATGGTCCTCTGCTCTGCTAAAGGGGTGCTGTGGTTAATGCAGGGAACGAAAGAACCCACACCCAGGATCCCTAGATGTGGAAGGATTTGGATTTCATTGTATTTTCTGCACAGTGTATAAGCAATGTTATTATTTCAGAGAGTTATGTTGTTAGATGTTTTACTCATTACTGTCTTAATATAATGTATTCATTCTAAGGTCCTGGGCCTAAGAAAACTCTGGATGTTCTTACATCAAAATAGATGAAAATTACAACTCGATAAACAATAATAGAGATTTATTAGGGCACCTAGTTCAGTGCCCACCCAGGTTAGCAGAGTGGAAAACCTGCCCCTGCCAACCTGAGCAGTTCCAACATTCAACCACCTCCCCAGGAGCAGGATCCTTGGAAAATCGCCTTCAGAAGTTAATATAATAGCCAGAATCAATTTTAAAATAGTGTTTCCATAGTGAGCACTTTAATTAATTTCTCCACGGAGTACCATCTTTCTTGAGGGAAGAACCTCTCTGTATGTCAAACAACCTGTATGGTTTGTGCTTTAGTTTTTCTTCTTAGCTGAAGCACTTCTCATGAATGCTTTGCATGTTAAATACCTGTCTCCTAAGTACTGTCCTGACCACAATCACTAAAATAAAACAACAACACATACACCTAAAAATAAAGACTTCAAGGAAGAGTGCAAAACCTTGATGATGAGTATCTCTCAGCAGGAGATTTCTGGAGAATCTTCCTATTTGTCTTTGTGCTTTCGTATAATTTCTACAAGTTTTACCAGGAACACATACAGGTTTTTCACCAGCATAAAAGGCTACTTTTTAAAATAAAAATCAGGTCCCCACTACAAAGAATCTTTAGAAGTAATTTATTAAATGACATTTTATTATTCTTTTAGTTCTGATTCAGAGAAGCACCTAATGTTTTCTAAATAGAAACAAAATCTCTCATAGCAGCCCTAAAGTATCCCAAATGATCAGATATGCAGAAGGCTCAGTACTAGCTACGGTGCTGATACAATCCAACCCAAAAAAGTGGTAATTCACTATAAAGAACATTGAATAAAAGCACAAATGGCACATAGTCATTCAATTAATGCAAAATCCTATCAAACCCTTAATTCTATAAAGAATAGATTTCACGTACATCGTTTCTGCCTCTGACATATATAACCAGTCCCCTCCATGGGATGCTCATGTCTGGACAAACATCTAAATGCATATGACACTCTGTATCCCCCCAAACATATTTTTCTTAAATACAATATGATTTAGATTTAAAATAGTAAACATTTGTGCTAAACTCTTTGGAAGCAAGACTTGTCACAAACATGCTATGTAAAGGAAATTTTTTTGAAAAGTCATGGTGCACTCATTTCCTAAACACACTGAGACCTACTGTAATTATTTCAATAAGAAATTCCTGCAAACCGCTCCTGCTCTTGCTTGCTTCCTCTCAGTGAGTTACAATGTGTTTCCATGGTAATCCTGTTGCTAAGGGGGACCCGAGAGCATCAGCATGTTATCTGCACTTTGAGACGCTGTTAGCCTGAGCGGCCAGGCTGGCTGGAATATTGAGATTTAATTTAGAGCCATTTCCCTCCGTGTCTTCACAGTGAATTCAGCAGAAACTGTTAGAAGTCGTCCCCGTGGGAGGGAGAAGTATGGACGCTTCCTAGGATCACCTCTGAGCTTTTATGCCCTTTGGATTACATTAGCCTTGCTTTTCATCATCCTCCTATGACTTACACAGCTAGAATTCTAAGAAAAAACAATAATAGCAATTACCAACATTACTAAATGCCACATGAGACTGATTTTGTTGAATGTTTATAAATGGCAAATATAAACTAAACATCAGTAGTTGGAAATAAACATCATTTTGATTCAATAATCTGAAAGATTTTAAACATTAAATATTTAGAAAGCCCCAAATGAAGCAAATCAAAATATTTTTTGAAGTTTCCTTTTCAATGTCTCTGAAATCATATTCTGGCAAACAGATTGTAACATTTCATCAGAATCCTAATTGGAATCCAGAATCTTCCATCAGGCCAATTTATATTGAATGTTTTATTTCTTGGGGATAAGTTTTATTGTTGTAAGTTGTAATTCCTTAAAGTGGCCCAAGTTTCCTGATCCCATTTTCTTGTGCTCCTGAGCTTTGCATGAAGGAGGACCTTTCTGATGGCACCAAAGTGGTTGCCCTTGTCCAAAACAAAGGCTGAGAACCTAATGCAGCTCCTGGCCTAGCCCAAACAGGGGAAATGGGGTGGGGGTTGGGAGCATCCTGGCTGCCTGGTCCTCACTACCCGGGAATATCCATATCAAATCCCAGCTTCTAAGATGAGTTCTGGAGGCCAGCATGGTGGGGAGCTGAGGAGGTTCTCCTGGGCTTACAGATAGCCATCTTCTCACTGTCCCCAAATGGTGGAGACAAGGGGAACAAGATCTGTGGTATCTCTTCTCATAAGGGCACTAATTCCACATAGGGGTCCCACCCTCATGACCTCATCTAAACCCATAATTATCTCCCAAAGGCCCCACCTCCAAACACCATCCCATTAAGGGGTAGGCCTTCAACATACGAATTTGAGGGACACAGACCTTCAGTCCAGAGCAGGATCCACACCTACACCCTTACTTGGTACGTAAGGAGGGTTTGGAAAAGAGGGGTAGCTTTGCCAGGGCATCTGCCCTCCGGGTGATCAACCATCCCAGTCTGCTCAGGACCTCCATTCCTCCTGGACACACCTTCGATTTTCATGCTTGTGAACACATGCCTGGTGGAGCTGACAACTGTGCCATCAGCTGAGCTCCCTTCCCAGCTTTGCTGTCACTTCAGTTCTTCTCAAGCCATCAAATCAGGATGCAGCATGGATTATACAAATGAGTGACGCTGGACTGCCCATGTGTTTCCCTTGTAATTCACTGGCCCTTTCACATGTGAAAAGAAAATATTTTCAGGTTGTTACCCCCATTTCATAGACCAAATGTGGAGCGCCTGGTGAGTGAGGCCAACATGTGAACTCAGGACCCTTTGACTCTAACTTATGCTTCAAGAGAGGTCCCTGACCCCAGTGGCCACCCTCTGGGTAATTACCTCAAAATAAAAACATCAGCTCTTGAAGGGCTGAAAGCTCTGGAGTGCTGACCCAGACTAGAGAGGGGTTATGATGCAAGATTCCATTTCCATCAATATGCAGAGAACATAAAGACAACGAACACCCACTGGGTGTTACCCAACTAGTCCACGTTCACACAATTCACTCATCCCTCCTTAGAGAGACAACCCAGGAGACCAACCTAAATCCAGAGACGACTTCATCAGGCGCTTTACAAAGCTGTGTGCATCACACACACACGTGCGCACACACACACACACACACACACACACACACACACCACAGACAACACACACAGAGCACACCACACATACACACCCCATACATACCCTGAAATGGGATTTCTGGGGTTCCTGTCTCTGAATAGATACAGTCCTATTTGGGGAGAGGGTGGCATTGCAGGAGAAGAAAGTTTGCTCTAACACACCCCCAAGGATGATACAGATAGTCCACCTAGTCTCAGGTAGGCCTGACTCTAGGAAGAAGATTAGTGGGAAGATATAGCATCTCTTCCCAAATTTTGCTGTGAGATAAAGTCAGTATAGGTCTTCCTCAGACTCTCTCAATCTGGGTAAGGCAGAATAAAGCTGGCTACAAATACCCCTGCACTCCTTCCACAGAGGGGAGGGGTCCATCCTCTCCTCCCAACTCTGGGCTGGCTTTGACCCATCAAGAATGGTGAAAATGGCACCATGCCAGTTCTGTAGCTAGACTTGCAGCTTCTGCCTTGATCTCGTGGAGCCCTGAGTCACCATCTATTGGTCTGACCACCTGGAAGTCTCCATGTAGGGGCGCTCAAGCTAGCCATGTGGAAAGATTGCGTGGATAGAGAGAAAAAAGAGAGAGAGAGGCCCAGCCAAGCCCCAGCCAAGACCCAGCCATTTGAGTCCTCCCAACTGAGGCCCCAAACATGGTGGAACAGGGATGAAGCATCCCTTCTGTGCCCTGTCCAAATTCCTGACCCTCAGAATCAAGATAATAATAATAAAGAGTTGTTTTAAGCCACTAAGTTTTATAGGGATATGTCATGCAGCAATGCAGAATCAGAACACTGCCTGATTGGCAGTAGCTGCTCAGGGCTCCACCCCAAGCCCCATCTCCATCAACATGCTCCCTTTGGGTGAGCCCATCCAGCTCCACTTCTTTAAATTCCATTCCTATACTGATGACCTTTCCCCTTAGGTCCAGATATACATTTCCATTTGCTCACTAAGTCACTTCCACTCACACATGCCATATGCATCTCACACTTAACAGGGCCAAAATTCAACTCTTGTGGGTTGAATTGTGGTCCCCCAAAAGATGTGTCCATGTCACATTCCTGGAACCTGAGAATGTGACCTTATTTGAAAAAAGAATCTTGGCAGATGTAATAAAGCTAAGGATCCTGAAGTGAGGAGATCATCCTGGATTATCCAGTGGGCTCTAAATCCAATGTCGAGTGTCTTTATAAGAGACACACAGACAGAAGAAGAGAAGCCCATGGGAAGAGAAAAGCTGAGACCAGAGTGATGTGTCCACAAATCAAGGAGTGTCAACAACCTGCAGAGGCTGGAAGGGACAAAGAACAGGTCTCCCCGTAGAGCCTTCCAAGGGAACATGGCCCTGCTGAGAACTTGATTTCAGACTTCTGGTCTCCAGAATTATGACAGGATAAATTCTCATGTTTTAAGCCACCCAGTTTGAGGTACTTTGTTACAGCACCCACAGAAAATAATACAATTAGCCTCTCTGGTTACCAAACACAAACATTAATTCTGGGTCATCTGAGCAGAGAAGAAATGGGTGGTACATGGGCTGTAGGACCAGGCTTGGCTGTGAACCCAAATATGCAAAGCAGAGCCAAGATCCTGCTCAGGAATAATGGTTTGAAGGTGCTGTCACCATTGGACACTGCTACACAAGGACATGTGGCCCAGGCCTCTGGACAGCTGTTTCTACAGCAGATCCCTGACTGTGCCCCATGTCACCCTGGTAGGATGCTACACCTGAATGTCCAGTCAGCAGCCAGAGTGTGCCTCCCTCTGTACCAAGATTCCCACAAAACAAGATGTCACCAATCACGGATGTTTACTACTCACTCCCAAATGGCATCCTCTCAGGCTTACCCACTCCATTCATCTCACTACCACACACCCATTAGCAAGCAGAAACCCTAGTGCATCCTTGCTTCCTGCCTTTCCCTCACCTTCCACGTCCAACCCAGCACAGGTCCTGATGGTCACACCTCCAAAACAGATATCTACATTCCTTTGTCTCCACTGCTCCTCTCTGCTTTCACTTCTATGCCTTCCAAAAATGGCAGCCACAATGAGTCTTTTGAAACTGCAAAGCAGATCATATTAAACATACCACTCACTCCAGCTGAAAGGTCCTTGTTCTTGTCTTGGCTCCTATGCCTTCTACTTGTTGCCTCTACTGAAAATCCTTCCCTTTTTGCCTTCTGTAAAGCAGCCCCATCAGTTTCAACAATGGCCCCCAGTGTAAATTGCATGAGGAAAGGGCCCGCAGTCTTGCCCACTGCTGGATCTGCAGCAGTTCAGCCAGTGCCTCCTTAAACACTGAATGAAGGAAGGAAGGGGTGTATGGATGGATGGGTGGGGGGGTGGATGGATGGGCAGGCTGTGCATAAATATTCATTTTTGTCAGTGATATGAATTTTTTTTCCTCTTTGTGGATGATTTAGAGGAAGTAGGAAGAGGTTTTGGGGTGGGGAGGGGTGGATGGCCCAGACAGCCTTTTAAACTGGAAACACCTGTGTGTGCCATCTGACGCCATTTTTGCACATGCATATGTGACTCACCCATGTGTCCCGTGAAACTTCACCTCCACAATGAGAGAATATGTTTTCTGTTATCACATGAACCTCAGACCTGGAGGTGTAGGCAGCCAGTTGGCTTAGTCTGGAGGCTTGATGCCTCCTATGGTGACACTTGAGGGAAGGCCTGCACGGGGTGGAGAGGGGGCTGGGAGGCACCAAGTGTACAGAAGGAAGAAAGCCATTTACCCTCTCTGGACCTGGAGTTCTTGTTTGTGAGATGAGAAACATGATTGTGACAGTGTATTCCAACTCTAAATTTATAAAGATATTAACTTGGTCATCAACAGATTTTATGCTTGTAGCCTGAGCACCCACAGTGGGAAAGCACTGTTGGAGTGAGCCTCCGGCTGTGCACTGTTAAATGAGGTCTACAACATGGAAACGTGTGCAAGCACAATGGTCGCTGCACAATCACCGCCAAGCCATCCAGTATGACTGGAGAAAGGGTCTCATGGGCTGAGCTATGTCCCCCAAAATTCATATGTTAGAGTCTTAACCTGAGTACCTCAGAATTTGATTATATTTGGAGGTAGGATTTTTACAGAGATCACTAAGGTCAAATGAGGTCATGAGGGTGGACTCTAATCCTATCTGAGTGGTGTCCTTATGAGAAGATATCATACAAAGATGTGCACCCAGAGGGAAGACCATGTGAGGACACGGGGAGAAAATAGCCATACACAAGCCAAGGAGAGAGTCCTCAGGAGAAACCCATCATGCCAACACCTTGATCTCAAGACTTCCAGCTTCCAGGACTATGAAAGAATAAATTTCTCATGTTTTAGGTCCCAGTGTATGTACTTTGTTATGGCAGCCTGAGCAGATTGACATTAATCTTAGTAACTATACCTTTCTCGATTCTTTGCAGAGCCATGCATTAAACCTGTAAAACCTTTTACAGTTCTTTCCAAATTCTAAAATGTGTTTCAAACTCCTTTGCCATAATAAATAAAAAATTTTAATTACAAAATGTAATTAAATGTTTTGTGATGAATGGTAAATTCAGTCATCATTAATTCTTCTGATGTGTATATCTTATGATATTGTAAATTATTTGAAGCATGAATACTGTCCAAGACACAATCTAGAATTTCCTTTTTCTTTAAACCATATACATGAGCTTTACTTTGATGAAATGTCCTTTTTTTCTTCCTGAAATGAAGGTGAAGATGTGCCATTGGACTGACTTGCTTCCCAGTGTAAAATCACTGCCCCTTCAGTAAAATTAAGTTTTAACTTGCAGGACAGAGAAGTCCCCTCAGGAGACACTGTTTATCCCACTGTCACTGGAGTGGCATTTAAGCATCCAGTTACTTCAGATTCAGGAACAACCTTCACCCGCCTGCTGTGGGGTCAACGCCTTCAGAAGATTAACTCCTCAAGAGGACAGGGAGGGCTACTGCAACTTTTGATCACCACACTTTTTTTTGTCAAACATTGTCCTCTGTGGTGTTTCTGGGCTACTGAAGACCCTGAAAGTCAGCATAATTCTGGGCTCCTTATAGCTGCCAGAGATACCTCCATGCTTGGTATTAGAGAGCATCTGACTCCAGGGTAACATTATGGTAACAATCCAGTAAGGTTCTAGAGCAGACTCCCACACTGCCTTCCACATACCAAAAATCTCACTGAGGGATGCATCTGGGGCTAAGAGAAAACCTACCAAAACCACAGCTTAAACTAATTAGGAGGGGTCATTTTTCTCCCTATACAAAAACAGTCCCAGGGCAAGTAGTACTGCATTATTTCAGCAGGTCAAAAAGCTAAGGACTCTGTATCATCTTGGCCTTTCCCTCAGGGTGAAAGATGGCTACTGTAGCTCCAGCTGTCACTTCCACATTCCATTCAGAAAGGAAAGGAAGCAACAAGGAAGAAAGCAAAGCAAAACTTTCCCAGAAACTCACAGTGGGCATCCACTTATGTTTCTCTGGCCAGAACTGTGTTATGAACTGCCTCTGGCCACAAGGCAGACTGGACAATCCACCATGTTGGCTTCCTCCAGTGGAATCACAGTACTGGCAATGAAAAAGAGGGGAGAATAGAAGGTAAATAGGTCATTCACACTGGCTGGCCCATGATAGTCATTTAAAAATAAAATCTCCTTAAGTAATATATGCTTATAGAGTAAAAACAGATTTCATAAGATCCACCAGTCTCAATATTTCATTGTCATATTTTTATCACAAAGACTTTCCACATGTGAACATATCATTTTGATAAAACTCACTGGAATCTGGGGGGAGATATGGCAGCTTAAACACATCCCTTCACTTTCATCCCCTCCCCAAATCCTGCTAAAACAATAGTGAATAGAGTTTTTGAAGACATTAACCCACAAGACAAAAGAGAATGGGAGAGGAGACAGTAAGAACTAAAACTGGAAAGTTGGCAAGCATCTGATTCTGCAGACCTGAAAGAACCAAATTCTGAGCTGGCTATGCAGATAGATGCTAAGCTGCAACCTGATTTTCACAGTGGAGCCCCTGAAAGACTCAGAAATCAGAGGCCCCAGTCCTCTAGAAGTGGCAGTACAGGTGGCCTTGGAGAAGAAGGTGGCTCAGAGGCCGGGACTGAGGTAGGGGCCAGCTATCCACTCCCACCCCCACTCCCACTCTCACCCCACCCCCACACTCACACCACCCTAGGGGAAGATGGAGGGTGATTTTCTGCAGAGGGCAACACTGAGGCTTCTGCTTAGGAACACCACACAGTCAAGTGCAGGAACATTCTAAGTGTGATAATGTGTTTATAATAATAAATATTTGTTTGGTCTTCATCCCGTTTCTTGCATAGATCTCCTAAAATCCCTGGAATTTCCCAAGTAATGAGAACATTAAAGGTGTCTTTTGTTACATTAGCAAGGTGACTTCTGGAAAGCCCCTAGGTCACCTTAAGGATGGGAACTGCTTGCCAGGGGAAGCAACTAAGTGATTAGAGCATTGGAGCATTCAGTCCCAACCCCCCACCTCCAGGGAGGAGAGAGGAGAGGAGCTGGGGGTTGAATCAATTGCCAATGACCAGGGATTTAATCAATCAAGCCTATGTAATGAAGCCTCCATAAAAACCCAAAAGGTCAGGGTTCAGAGAGCTTCCAGGTTGGTGAACACATGGAGATTCCAAGAGAATGGCACACCTGTAGGAGGCATAGAAGCTCCCTAACTTTTCCCCATACCTTGAAACATGCATCTCTTCCATCTGGCCATTCCCGTGTTATATCCTTTTATAATAAACCAGTAATAATCTAGTAAGTGTTAAAAAAAGAAAAGACAACCAGCCCCAAATGGAGTCACTTATGCTAAGCCCCAAGTCACCAAACCAAGACTTAGTTACATTTTCAGCTCTCTCAGAAATGGAATCAGGAATCAGTTAATCAGGAATTTCCTGATAAGCCCCAGTTTGATAATCTGTCTGATAGACCCCTGCCATCCCCCAAAGAAAGTAACCTTGCAATAACTAACTCACTTTTTTGCCTGGTATAACTTTCTTGTTCCCACTTTTGCCTATAAAAGTCTTTCCTTTTGTACAGCTCCTCAGAGCCCCTTTTGCTAAAATATGTTAAATTGTGAAACCAAGCAGTATCCTCCGGAGGCCTCCTGGGTAGAAGGAGGATACTCCAGGGCCCTCCTGGGTAGAAAGGCCCTTCATGTCCCCTGTTTCTTGTTTGTAGAAAAAGGTTTTATTCCCTTAGGCTTTTCCTGAGTTCCAAAGAGCAGACTCAAGCAGTTACTAATTGAGGAAATGAGGGAATGCAGAAACAAAGGAAAAGCAGTCAAGTAAGGAAAGTAATAATAGCTTAAACAATAGTTCAGCAATAAAACAGAGTCCTAGTTCCTCCTCAAGGGCTATGCATAACAATCTGATGCATATCGTTGAGTTGTTCTGCAGACACAAAGACCCCCAACCCAGGTGGCAGATGGTGACTACATGCTGATCACAAGCACATAGACCCCAGACTGGTTAGAATCAGAAATGTGATGGTTAAGATTCTGAAAACATCACCCTGTTACCTCACTAAAAACCAATCAGAAGAAGGTCCACATATTGCAACCCTCACCCCAGATGTTGCTTTTAAAACCTTCCCTGGAAAGCCATCATGGAGTTTGGGTCTTTTGAGCACAAGTTGCCCATTCTCCTTGCTTGGTGCTCTGCATATAAACACTGTACTTTCCTTCACCACAATCCAGCTTCAGTAGATTAGCTTTGCTGTGAGGCAGATGAGTGGACCCAAGTTTAGTAACACCAGAGCCAGGAATTAGGCAACTAGAGACCATCTCTATAGCCCAAAGCCCACCAAATTATTCCAACTAGGCAATCCTAAACCCTTTACCCAGCTCTGCCTTGCCTTTTCACATAAACCCAATAAAGATTCTAGCCTAATGCTTTCCCCTTGCTCTTTCTGCCACATGACCAAGCTTGGTGTTTCCCCTGTGGCCCAGCATGGGGTGGCATGTCTCTCTCCTCTCAGGAAGTAACATATAAAAATCTTCTTTCGGGGCTTCCCTCGTGGCGCAGTGGTTGAGGGTCCGCCTGCCGATGCAGGGGACGCGGGTTAGTGCCCCGGTCTGGGAAGACCCCACATGCCACGGAGCGGCTGGGCCCATGAGCCATGGCCGCTAAGCCTGCGCGTCCGGAGCCTGTGCTCTGCAATGGGAGAGGCCACAACAGTGAGAGGCCCACATACCACAGAAAAAAAAAAAAAAGACTTCTTTCAATGGTATTGGCCTCTCTGTGCTGCCAGTCAGTCACCTCTGTAAATTTAAATCCTGTGGGTACAAATGAAACAATTGTGAACAAAAGGAATATCCTACAAGGTGACAAAGGGGAAAAAGCAAGTTGAAGAAAGGATAAGGAGTTTGTAAAGGTAATGGAAAAATGCTTCCAAGATTCTGGGGAAACTATTTCCGAACCAGTGCTCTATGACCAGCATATAATAATGTGTGAGTGTAGAATTAAAATTTTTTCAGACATTTGAGTTCTCAAACATTTATCTCTCATGCATCCTTTCTTAGGAAGCTACTGGAACTGTGCTTCTCAAAATTTAGTGAGAGAATTCTAACTCAGTATGTATGAGGTATTGCCTGAGAGTCTGCATTTGTTGTAGCAAGTTCCCAGGTGATGTCAAAGCTATCAGTCCTCCAGGCCACACTAGAGTAGCAAGATGTTATAGGATGTGTCCCATCCAAGGAAGGGAATACTCAGACAGGAAGAAGACAAGACATTGAAATGGGGGGTTCAATCAAGACGGAGGAGGGGGCTCCCCAGGATGGTGATGCATGGAGATACCAG
Organism: Monodon monoceros; assembly: GCF_005190385.1. Lineage (NCBI taxonomy): Eukaryota > Metazoa > Chordata > Mammalia > Artiodactyla > Monodontidae > Monodon > Monodon monoceros. Next base: position 21,836,081 of record NW_021703782.1, on the reverse strand, counting down.
GAGGACAGGAGAGGACAGGAGTGAGAGTAAATTGATAGACCTTCTAAGGCAGCTAAACACATTAACAGAGGTTACAACACGTGGTGGAAAGTTTGAGTTTGAGTTAGTGATAAGGGCACAGAAAAATTAAGCAAATGGGGAAAGAATCCAGGACAAATTTTAAAACTGTGCCAGAAAGAAAATGTATTCTTAGTATACCCTGTGGCTCAGTGGTAAAAGACATAGTTATAATAATAGAACACTAGGTAGTGATCTTTAAAAGTTATGAAATAATTATCCTGGGGAGATGGACATAGGAAATGGTGATGTGAGGGAGGGACAAGAGCTGAAGGCTCCCAGGACTGTGAAATGAGTGACAGAAGGGACCAAGGGGAACCACAGGTTTTCACAGAGAGCACTGTAGAAATGTTGGGCTGCACCCAGCAGACCTACAAGGCCTGCACTTGCCCAGCTATAAGACCAAAGAAAGAGCCTGGAGTCAGAAATAGAGACATCAATGGTTTAATGAATGGGGGAGCTTACATGTCTGAAGCAAGGTCCTGGAGTGACACCCCACCATGTGTGGTGGACAGCAGGCAGAACATGGTTGTAGTCTTCACTCCCCAGGGGAAGGGGAGATTACCATTTATAGGGGAATTGACGTCAGGTGGGTTCATTAGTTACCAGGAAACCCAGTAGAGGGGCACACCTCTCACCACCCCTTTGAAAACAACAATCACTAGCTGGAGCCTGGGGCAAGTACGTAGGAAAGTCAGTCATACGTGTAAGATACGGGTGAAGCATGCACTGGTTGGGCAGGGGATGTACAGAGAGCCAGAGAACAGCCAGCTTGAGTAGACTGTCCATACAAGAACTGTTTGTTTCTTAGAGCTATGTGTATGCATACCTGATTATAATAAAACTAAATTTTAAAAAGTCAATGATGTAGATTTCAGCATAAACAAACCAGAACTTAAATAAGGGTGGACACCCCTGAAGTTTAGAGTATCTTTATAGAAAGGATTCCTAAGCAAAGAAGTATGGGCAATATTCCATTTATTAAACCAGTGGTGTGCTGGTAAATGTTTAACAACTGATTCTTGGGGTAAAGGTGAAGGGAGAGTCCTGAGTCCTACTATTTGCCATGTTCTATGTGTATACACTCAGTGTCACACCTTGGCCGATGTCAGGCTACCAAAGTGACATTGCTGAGTTGGGAAGATACGTGTACAATTGCTCCTGCCAGCCAATATGCGTGGCTCCAGGATAATCCACTTTGAGAGAATGAGTTCTTCCAAGAATTTTAGCATATAAATTGCTTATATTCAAATACATGCTACTAATTACTATGAAATAAAAATTCATATTTCATGGCAAGACCAGAACAATTTAAATATGAAAAAATTTTCTCTTCCCTCTACTGTGCATTGTGTATCAGCATCATGAATCAACCAAACCTCCCCTAACGGCAGAACCATGCTCAACCATGAAGAGCAACCTTCTCTTAGCATCAACAAGACAACCCCTTAAAGATAACATTCTTTCCTGATCTTGTAAGGGGTCACCATGACCCACCACTTTGTACTTGCACATCTGGATTATGTAAACTGTCAATAATAGGTTATTTAATGTACAGCCCTCTATCTCAAAAAATTTATATAACAATGCTTTGACTTCTAATGGCTGGAACAGTTATCAGCACTTTCTGAGGGGCTGTTCCCAGGTTATAATCCTCAATTTGGTTCAAATAAAATTTTCAATTTCTTTCTTAGATTGACTGATTTTTATTTTTATTGACATTACAAATGAGTTTCATCTATTTATTTAAACATTTTATTTGGAATTACGTGATCAGAAGTGAATTCAGCATATTCAATCTTTCATGTAAATACAAGTAAATTTCTTTTCAAATAGTACAGCATTAAATTCTATCAGGACAAGTCTTCCCTCATGATTGGCTTTAAGCACTTTAACACAACAGGCTCCCTTATATCTCAGAGAACTGGTAGCATTGGAACGTCCCTAACATGACTTTCAGAGGGCTCATAAATTCTGTGATCTGGGATGCTCAGGAAAGAATGCGTCAGAGGTCCCATGTACAAAACACGGTAACAGCTAACACTTTCAGAATCCTCACCCTTGCCACCACAGCACTAAGTGTTAATGCATGTGTTCCCCACAACAACCCTGTGATGGAGGGACTGGGGCACAGAGAAGTGAAGAAAACTTTCCAAGTTTCCACAGTCAATAAGTACAAGTAGGTTTTTGAACATGCAAAGGAAAGCTTTGAACCACACTGACAACAATGGTTCTCAAAGTGGGGTCCCCACCGGCAGCATCAGCATCATTGAGAACTTGTTAGAGAATCAAATTCTCAACCACATCCTACTGAATCAGAAACTCTGGGGGGGGGGGTCCCAGCAATTTGTATTTTAACAAGTCCTCCAGGCGTCTCTGATGCTTGCTCAAGTTTAAGAATGACCGCTTACAGTCTAAGGCCTCTAATTATTGATAGAATATCATTCACATTATTTATCTCTTTGTTATCTCACACATCGTGAATAATTCCATGATCTCTATCTACCAAATCACTAATTCTTCCTTCAGTTATTCCCAATCAGTTACTATACTCATTCAGTGAGTACTTAATTTCAATAATTATATGTTTTTTTTCATTTCTGTAAGTTCTATTAGTTCTCTTTCATAATCGTTTCATCATTCTTTATAGTTTCTTGTTTGTTATTCTATTTTCAAACTTCGTTTTACTTAATTCAAATGCGTTAATTGTAGTTACTCTATATCCTATGTCTAAAAATCCCAATATTTGAAGACTTTAGGAACCTATTTCTGTGGACTGTTATTGCTGTTAGTTCTCACTCAAGCTACCTTATTTCCTTCTGTAAGTAAACTGTAACTGTGAATGGCTCCCATTTTGCTAAACTCGTGTGAGAATGTTTGATATGTAAGATTATGTTTAGGTTACTGAAAGATGTGAGTGTATTCCCATGTATTCCCTGGGATCACAGTCAATTTGAAACCATGTGAAAAATAAATTCCAGGCATTTAGGGTCACTCCAAGTGTGACTTCAAGGTGAATGTCTATATGAACACTGGCTTATAGTTAAAATGCTCAGGGAGGTTTCTGCTCATCTAAGGGAATGCCAGCAATTACCTTTGTATTCTCCGTGTGGTAGGGAAGGCTTGTTTATACTCCACTCCTGCACTGATGGAGTGGACTTTTGGGGTCCCAGCTCAAAGCAGGAGGTTCTCCTCTTAGAACTTACACCTGGTTCAGCAAATGCCCTCAAGATGGAAGCTGGTTTCAGTAACCAGCTTACCTGTTTAGAGTGTTGCCTTCATTCAGTTTTGTCCTTACTATTCCTTACTTTGTATATCAGTCAAAATCCTCCAGAGAAACAGAAACAAAATATATGCAATACACATATAGATATATAATATATCCAGGGAGAGAAAGAGGTTTTTTTACGAATTGGCTTATGCAGTTGTGGGGGCTGGTAAATCTGAAATCCATAGGGCAGGCCAGAAACACAGACAGGAGCTGACACTGCAGTCCTGAGGCAGAATTCTTCTGCAGGAAACCTTGAATTTTACTTTTAAGGCCCTCAACTGGTTGGATGAGGTCCATCCACATTATCAATGGTAATTTCCTTTACTTACAGTCAAACAACTGTAAATGTTAACCCTATCTACAGAATCCCTTCGCAGCAGCATCCAGCACCTTCACAGATAGTTGACAAAACATCTGTGCACCATAGCCTAGCCAAGTTGACATAAAATTAACCATCACACTTTGTTTCCAGATCATTGATAGATTTAAGAATTTTGTTGTTGTTGTTATTAATCATTACTTTCAGCTGTTTTTACTAAGAGAGTCAGGAAGAGTTCCTGGTCTACCATAGTGCCAGATATAGAAGTCCTTTTTATTCTTTATACCAAGAATTGGCAAACTATAGCTCTTAGGCCAAATCTGGATCACCATCTGCTTTTGTACACTCATAAGCTAAAAATGCTGTTGTTGTTTAATGAACTTTACTTTTTATGAACACTTTTTAATTTACAAAAAATAGCAACGGCAGTACTGAGTTTCCATGTAACCCACACCCACTTTCCTCTGTTATTAATGTCTCACATTAGCATGGTACTTGTGTCACAATTAATGAGCCTATACTGATATTTTATTATTAACTAAAACCCACACTTATTCAAGTTTCCTCAGTTTTTCCCTAATGTCCTTTTTCTGTTCCAGGATCCCATCCAAGCTACATTTAGTCATTTCTCCTTGGGCTCCTCTTGGCTGTAACAGGATGATTTTCATATTTTTAAATGGTTGGGGGGGAAAAATCAAAAGAAAAATACCATTTAATGACACATAAAAGTTAAATGAAATCCATATTTTATTGTCCATAAATAAAGTTTTATTGGAACACAGCCATGCCCATTTGTTGACATGCTATCTTCTGCTGCTTTCCCATGTCAGGGCAGAGTCAGTCTGTATGGCCCAAAAGGCCTAGAATATTTACTATCTGGCCCTTCAAAGAAAAAGTTTGCCAGCCTCTGCTGTATTCCAAGCAAATCCAGTAGACAGTTTGTATAGCACTAATGGGGAGATGTCTTCATGAAAACATACGAGGACAGTCAAAGAAAACGCTAGGCGTTGACCATTCCCATATACTTTGTGACCAAAATGACCATCAACACAAGTGCTGTTGGTGAGCTCCTCCAGGTGGAAAGGTAGAGCTTCCAGAAGGCAGGGTTGAAGGGAGAAGTCTCCGGCATGGGCTGTTCCACATCTCTCTTATCAGGGTCGTCAGTTGGAGGAAGTCACAGATGCCTCCCTTCCCCATCCATGCCTCCCTCCACAGTGTTCCAGTTACCACTCCACGGTGCTGACTCCTGCTTTCTTTGCCCTCTCTCCTCAAGAGCCAAAACACAAGGGTAACGGAGTGAAAGGGGTGGTCAGTAGGAAAAGCTTATGAAGTAACAGCTCACACCACTGCACTGCAGTAGAATTCCATCTGAGGAAAGCCTCCTCTCTAAGGTGTGGTAGCTGAACTTCCCAGAGGAGGATTTGGTACATTGGGAGTTCAAGAAGCCAGTTCCCATTTGTGGGGCTCAACTAAGCCCCTGTCTCAATAGCTCGGACTGCTATAACACAACACCACAGACGGGGTGCTTACACAACAGACACTTATTCCCCACACTTCTGGGGGCTGGAAGTCCTAGATCAGGGCACCAGCATAGTCAGTTCTGGTGAGAACTCTCTTCCTGGCTTGCAGACAGCCACTGTCTTACTGTGTCCTCACACAGCAGAGAGGAGAAAGAGAGGAAACTTTCTGGTCTCTTCTCATAAGGGCACTAATCCCTTCATGGGGGCCCTACGCTCATGACCTAATTTCCTCTCAAAGGCATTCTCCAAATACCATCACATAGGGGTTTAGGGCTTCAATATTTGAATTTGGGAGACATAATTCAGTCAATAGAACCCCCTACTTAGGCAGTGACCTTTTTGCAGCTGGCTAGTGATCAGAGCTATCATGACCCCAGTTTAGCTAGCCAAACTGCTATTAAGGGTAGTATATAGCTTTCCAGATAGGTTTATTGTGTGTTTACTGTGCTAACTAAATCAGTTTAAGAGCAACCTAGCTGAGAAGCCCAGCACACTCTGGCACAATGGCTGTATTTTACACTAAAGGATTCATCAGGGATCACTCAGTTACAAGTGAGAAACCCAATTCAAATAAACTTTTTTTAAAAACGAGGAATGTGTTGGCTTGTATGACTGGGAAATCAAGCATGTCAGGTGTTTCTAGGATCAGACAAGTCTGGATCCAGGTGTTCAAATGATATCATCACTGTCTTCTCTCTCTCTCTTTCTCTCTCTCTCTGCATGCCTTTCTTGGCCTTATTCACAGGCAGGGCCTCTCCTTGTGGAAGCAAGATGCTCCCCTCTTTTTCTCCTGACCCATGGGGTCCTTTCAGTCATCTCCCTCCAGAGAGAGTGAGGGGTTTTCCCAGCTAAATGCCCAGAGAAGATGATGATTAGTCTGGTATGAGTGATGGCCGGACCCCAAGCCAATGTGGCTTGGAAGGTGGGCACTCTAATTGCTCATGGTTGGGCCAGTGCCACACATACTACATGGTTGAAGCAGGTTGATTATAGAATGGCAAAGAGGAATTTTCCCCTCAAAAAGTGACAGTGGGTGTTTCACTCTTCCAGCCCTCTCTAGGATAGTCTCCTTGGTGAGTAGAGCCCATTTTCTCACACTAACTGGGCATTCTTGGTAGATTCCTGGGAACATACTGGAATAAGTTCATCATTGATTCATCATATTTTCAGCAGAAAAAATGGAATTTTTCTTCATTTACCAAAAAAAAGACCACATAATGGGAGAATGAATAATGGGTTCATATACTCCATCCTTTATCCTATTTTTCTTAATAAATTTATTTGTTTATTAATTAATTTTGGCTGCATTCAGTCTTTGCTGCTGCCTGTGGGCTTTAGTTGCGGTGAGCGGAGGCTACTCTTCATTGCAGTGCACAGGCTTCTTACTGCGGTGGCTTCTCTTGTGGTGGACCACGGGCTATAGGAGCGTGGGCTCCAGTAGTTGTGGCACACAGGCTTAGTTACTCCGTGGCATGTGGGATCTTCCCAGACCAGGGCTCGAACCCATGTCCCCTGAATTGGCAGGCGGATTCTTAACCACTGCTCCACCAGGGAAGTCCCTCCATTCTTTATCTTTGAAGACAAATCTTTCTAAAATGTATTAAAGAGTAAACTATCTTCTGTAACAGTAGAGAGAGCATACTTTAAACATTCTCTGATGTCACAGTCATTTATAATGCATATGCACACATTATTACTGTTTCTAATCCTCCCCTCACGGGTAGCCTTTACCTTACACCATTGGGGAGTCTGCCTCTAGCTGTCTTCCCCCTCTTTCTCACTTTTAACCCACCAGCCTGAGACTCCCTAAACCACCCAGCCTGCAATTCTCTGCCTGTTGAATCCATGTGCTCAAAGCATAAGACCAAAGGGCCTCCCTTACAGAACAGAACACAGAAGCACCAAGGGTTTAGGTGTGTTATTTCTTTCTTCCCTGGGTCACTACTGTCCAGAGGGCGGGCAGGTGCACAGGTCCAGAGGAATTCTTCTCCTGTTGCTGGCCAGCTGGGTGGTCATGTGCAGGTGAGCTTCCCTGACTGATTCTGTGTCGGTAAATGAGAAAGGTGGTCCCCACTGTGCCAGGTGGCTCAAGGGGACACGCACACAAAGTGTGGCCTGACTCCCCAGCCCTGCACCCCACCCTCTGCTTCTGTTGACACAGCATGAGACAAGCAAGGCAAGGTCGCTTCCCAAACCCCTAGTTGGTCCACACCAAGAACCCAACACCAGAGGAGAGGACAGGTGTGTGCCCCATAGGCCCCCAGCCTCCCTGTCCTGTCCCATCTCCCCAAGTCTTCCCGCATCATTGCCTTCGTGAAATGCTGCCTCCCAGCCCTTCTCTCAAGGGCTCAAAACTAGACACGGTCTTCTCTGTTACCATTTACTTCATCTGATTGGTTGCTTTTCAAATTCTAAGACCCTTAGCATGAAGGAGGGGTCTGTAGCCAGGGAAACATAGCAGATGCCTGCTCAGCTCAGCCCACCCCTGGCTCTGGCTCTCATCGCTCCCTTGGTCATGAAAATTGACCCTGAGTCCTCTTTGCTTGCATTTTCCTCTGCTTCTTTCCAAACCCTGCTGACCTGTAGGCCTTTATCTAAATCTGCTGATAACCCTGACTGAGCTAATTTATGGAATATTTTTCCCTCTGTCAATCCAGTGAATCCCCTTTGAGGTATCTTGCCTGGCTGAACTGGCCCAGACCTTCTCCCAGGGTCTGAGTCCAATTAATCTAGTTCCCTGCCTTTTTAACAAATAAAAGTTACTGAAATCTGACATCTCTATACAAAGGCTGTTACTATGAAAGTCAAAAACTGCTAATAATAGAAGGAAACAGTTAAAAAATAAAACAGCTACAAGTGGGAAGCATGTGTCTATGCACTAGCTGCCTCTTTTTCTTGAAAGGAGAGAAAGGCTTTCTGCTATTTTTCATCGGTGTCAGAAAATAGGGGAGAACCAGCTTCCAGAGCCAGAGCCATGTGTCCCATCCAAAGGGACTTCCTAGGGGATCTGGGCATCACACCTAGCTGGCTCTCTGACTTACCTTGAGCCTAGCAGTCAGGTCTGGAGGCCATTCAGAGAAATCTATTTTTAAAAGTTGTTTTGCTTGGAAAAATTCCCACTCATTAAATGGAAAAACATGGGACCTATATTATTATTGTTATTTTATTTTATTTATTTATTTATTTATTTGCGGTACGCGGGCCTCTCACTGTTGTGGCCTCTCCCATTGTGGAGCACAGGCTCCAGATGCGCAGGCTCAGCGGCCATGGCTCACGGGCCCAGCCGCTCCACGGCATGTGGGATCTTCCCGGACCGGGGCACGAACCCGTGTCCCCTGCATTGGCAGGCAGACTCTCAACCACTGCGTCACCAGGGAAGCCCGGACACATATTATTGAAATTAATAATCCAGATTTTTAAAATGGCAATTGCAGCCTTCTGGTTTTGGAACAAGGTGACAAAGGCTCACTTTTCCCTGTTCCTCCTCTCTAAATACAACTGAGAATTCTGGAAATAATTTAACAGTTAATGATAAAAGGACTCTGAAAGCTGGAATAAAGGAGGCCACTGACTATGGACTGCAGAACTTGAGGGACGACAACACAGGGGTTCCATGGGCTTCCTTTTTCTCCCCTACATATCTCAGACTGGAGCTTGAGAGCCTGTAAGTTGGACCAACAGTCATAGACCAAGAAAAAACAAAGTCCACTCCCTCTGACCAAAGGACCAGGAAAGGAGAAGCCCAACAGAGACCTAGTGCTGACCGCCATCAGGGAACCTTGTGGCATCTGCTGTCTGATCTATATGAGTGGCAGCCCGAAAGCCCCAGCAGGTGACCCAGACCCTGTTCCGCAAGTAGGCACAGGCAGTTGGGCCATTCCAACAACAGGGCCAGCAGCAGTGGGACCCGTAATCCCTTGGCCCTCCACCCAATGGCACAAGGCAAACCAGGCCCAGCAGAGTCTGCCCCTGACCCCGGAAAGTGGCCTGGCTACACCAGGAGCCCATGGGAGAGCCTCTTTTCCCTGCAGGCAATGGCAGAGGCATATGTGAGTCCAACAGCACCGCGAGAGTGAGGCAGACCAGAATAACATTGAAAGGGCCCTGAAAACGAAACTGGAAACTGTCATTGCAATTGCAGCCACAAAACTACGCAAGAACCTATTCCCTAAACCTAAACAGGGAAACTCCCTGCTAGAATAAAGTCTTAGAAAGGATGAAGACTCTCCTAACATAATACCAAAATGTTCTCGTACAATCGAAAATAATTCATCACACCAAGAGCCAGTATTTACAATTACAATTTATCTTGAAACAATTTTTTTAAATGGAAAATCTCAGCAAAGAAATAAAAATTATTCTAAAAAGAATCAAATGAAAAATATAATAACTGAAATTTTTAAAACTCACTGGGTAGACTCAGTAGTAGTGTGGAGATGATAGGATAGAATCAACGAACATGAGGACAAATCAATAGATTTTACTCAAGATAATCAAGATATTTTATCTTGAACAAGATAAAATAGAAAAACATGAACAGAGCCTCTAGGATCTGTGGGGCAGCAACAAAAGATCTAGTATTCATATTATTAGAGTGTCAGAAGCAGAAGGAAGGGGTGTGCGACTGAGAAAGTAGTCAAAGAAATAATGGCTGACAATTTCTCAAATTTGGCAAGACATATATAGGTGTCCCCCACTTTTCAAAAGTTTGATTTATGCCACTTCACTTTTACGAAAGACCTCCATTGGTAGTTGTTTTTGCCTATGGAAAGAAATTCAAAGAAGATTTTTGCTTTCACCAAAAAAGGCAAAAGGTGAAAATAGTGTTCAGCATTTGTTTTGCAGCAGCCATTACAGAGGCACCAAGGACCCCGAGCAGTGAGAATGGCTCCGCCAATCTCCTTCCCTAGAAACTGCACTCAGCATCTCAGCATCATCCTGCCATAGCTTTGAACTGTGCTTTATCTCAGTTTATTATGTGCATCTGCTAGCAATATGCATCCTAAAGTAATTGCTTCCTCGCTTTACACCATTTTGTCTTACAAAAGGTTTCATAGGAGCACTCTGCTTTCGGACAGTGCAGAAAACCTGTGCCTACAAATTCAAGAAGCTGAGGAAAACTTACATTGGATAAATCCAAATAAATCCACACCAAAACTTCCTAATTACACTTCTAAAAACTAAGGACAAAGGAAAATTTCTTAAAAATAGCCAGAGAGAAACAACACATTCTCTACAGAGAAAGACCAATGTAAATGATGGCAGATTTCTCACATAAGACAATGGAGGCCAGAAGGAGGTGACATTTTCAAATTTTGAAAGAAAACTGTCAATTTTGAATCCACTATCTGGAAAAACTGTCTTCAGGAAGGAATGGAAAATAAAGACATTTCTCAGATTAAGGAAAACAGATAGTTTGTTGTTAGCAGAGTAATCCTTTAAAAATAGGTGAAAGGGACTTCCCTGGTAGCCCAGTGGTTAAGACTCTGCACTCCCAGTGCAGGAGGCCTGGGTTCGATCCCTGGTCAGGGAGCTGGATCCCGCATGCCGCAACTAGGAACCCGCGTGCCACAACTAAAAGGATCCCGCATGCCGCAACTGAAGATCCTGCATACTGCAGTGGAGATCCCGCACCTGGCAATGAAGATACCGTATGCGGCAACGAAGATCCCATGTGCTGCAACTAAGACCCAGTGAAGCCAAATAAATAAATAAATAAATAAATAAAATTAAAAATGAAAATAGGTGAGAAAGCTCTCCAAACAGAAAACGGCAATAGAAGTAGGCTGAGACCTTCAGAAATTAAAAAAAAAATAAGGCAACAAAACAGCTAAAAATGGAGGTATGTATAATATAATAGATCATCATTTGTCTCATGAGTTTCTGTAATTATATTTTGTGGCTGAAGCAAAACTTATAACACCATCTGATGTGGTGCTCAACGTATGCAGAGGAAATACTGAAGACAATTATACTTAGAATTTGGGGAGGGTAAGCAATGCTCGTCTGTGGCCCTGGTAGCAGCCCACCAACTTCAGCCATGGCTATAGACTCTCCATCCTTCAATTCTCATTTTGAACATTTCTGCTGCATCTCTTTAGGTGGGATGGGGACATAATGGAATAAGGAGTGAGAGGTAGGCGGCCAGCTGTGGACAAAGCTGTGGACAGGAGGCTGGCTCCTGCAGGAGGCTGTAGCTTGACATCCAAGGCAGAGGCTCGGGTCATTGCCAACACCTCCACTACCAAGAGGCAGGGCCAGGACCCTTCCAGGAGTGCTGCTGTGTTCTCTTCTCTATCCCAGAGTTCCCCTACTCTCTCAAGCCTTGAGTCTGCCCATTTTCACGTTTTGCACCCTAGGTTGATTCCTCACTCCACGTGACTGTGATTAGGGAGAGAGACATTAGTACCAGGACCAGGGCCACTTGTAAAAAATAGCTCTCTGGCTGTCCAGGGCCCAAGGCCTGGCAAAGAGGGTACTGGCTGAATTTCAGTCCTCATTTCCTCTTCAGCCAGATGCCCCTGTGCAGTGAACAACCTACCCAATATCACATTGTGGCTCTGTCCTACAGAAGACCTAGGCTCCTGTGTACCTTGTCACTTTATGTCCAGAGAAATCTAAAGATTACATCCTGAGGTGAGGACAACTCTGTTACCTGCCTTCTTGCCTTTCTTTTCCAGAAGACAGCCTTTGCAGGGCCTGTGCATTCTACCTGCCAGCCATGTTCAATTCCTGTGCTTAGTGGCTCCTTTAAGCCCCTTCAGTTACTACATCAGTACTTGCTACTCTCTATGAAATTTCAAGGGAAAAAAAGTCCTTTGCCTGTGTGAGTCCCCAATATGGAATCTGTTTTCTCTTCATTGTTTCCAGACAAATATTGAATTCTTCGTTGTGCTCTGAAGATTGTTAAGCACTTGAAATGTGTTTGCTTACATCTATCATATGAATATTCTCCTAAATTATTTTTTAATATTAGTCTTCCATATTGCTAAATGATACAGGGTACATATATCCCTGCATGAAATGTTACTAGAAGAAGGACAGAAAAGGCAAAGAGGAAGCTGGAGTCTCTGGAAACTTGTACACCAGATTCTTATACATCATCACTTTTGTGGTCTTATTTTCTTAGTCATTCTGATAATCTTTAAATTATTTCTCTTGACCTGCCTAACCTCTCACTGAAACATCCTCTTGGTGAGTAGGAACAAACGATTTGCTCATAGATAGGTTCTGCTCTTTGCAGATGACAGGACACCCGAGCCATAGGCTCCTGCAGGACCTGAAACACCACTACATTTTCATAATGTAGCATAATTTTTTAAAAGCACTGTAATTAAAATTGAAAGCAATCCCAGAAAGGCATGTGTTGGATTTCAAGAATTCTTACTTATTTCCTAATAATTTTTTTTAAATCTGTGTTCTGCCTCTGTTTTTAAGGATGCCCTGAGTAAGAAAGGTCTCTGCACATACAAGGGGGATTGCAAAGAAGCAGGACCATTTGAGGGAGACTAGACCAGGGTAGTATGAGAAAATTAGTTATAGTTTAACATTTTTTCCATATTATACTTAAAGACATTAAAAATGTTTTTATCCACATAGAAAATGATCTATTATCTTATTTAAAATGTTTCTGTGATATGAAGAATTTTTAAATCCTCTCACATTGTGAATAAGCAAAAAAAAAAAAAAGTTACAAAAATTAAGAGGAAAGAATGGAAATTCCCATTCAATAGAGACTGATGCTAAACATAGATTAAGGGACTAGGCAAGAGAAGTCACATGGTTTTCAGATTCTACCTACACAGATTGAATTTTTTATGAATTATGTGAATTTACATTACTTATTAGATCATTTATCTCCTTCCAAACCAAGAAACTAAATGAATTTAAAGGATTAAGATGAAAATGCTTTTCAAAATTACAAATAACTCAAAGAGTTATTTGCTGCAATATATTCTAACACTGTCACATTGCACAAACTTTTTTAAAAAATTCACAAAACAACAATTTGTCTTATATGTTTAAACCGTTGTTGAGTATGGTTTCACTAACCTTCTCATTTGAAAAATAAAAATAAAAATCTGAGCCTGTAAAATAACTAAATTACCTGCAAGTAATTTAAACCGTTTTGTCCTGCTCTTAGCAGCATTATACCCCATGTAAATGTACGTTGATTTTAGTATACTAATTACATTTTGGAAGAAGGAAGGAATGGAAAAAAAAAGCCAGTTTCTCTGTTATGCTGTTTTTTCCAATGGTTGCTCATACACACCACCCCATGGCAGCCAATTAAGGCCATATTTCACAGGGGAGATTTGACTGCTTTTTATTTATTATTATTACTGCACCACTATATTCTTGAAATGTCGCTGCTCATGTCATTGTGCAAGGCAGGCTATGAAATGCTTCAACATTTACCGTTTCCAAGTTCACGTTAGTACAGGATTAAATCAATTTTAATTTCTCTGAGAGAGTCTCATTCTATTTTTAAACGAATTCGATTCAGCCTCCGGTCGTTGTCATTTTAATAGCGAAAGTGTGCCACTTGTACACACATCCGCCTCTCCAGGCGATCTTTGATTTGGGTTGTTATGGAAATGAAGCCGCCCCAGTCAGGTTTAACCTGCGGAGAGGTGAGGACTACTTGTCAAAAACTCCCCCGGGCAGATCCTGCGCCTGGGGGCGCGCAGAGGCTGGGCGCAAGTGGCTGCCAGCTCCAGCCGCGCCCAGGACGCGCTGGGAGGGCATGGGGACCGAGCGCACCTGAGCCCAAAACTCCAGCGCTAGTTACAGAAGCCCTTGAAATACTAGAGAATACTGTTAACTGAAAGGCACAGACGACCAGTTTCATCGTTCCCACCCGGGAAAGTAATGTGATGGACTCAACATAGCAAGAACTGTGACACAGAGAAATCTGTCCTGTTATCTCGTTAGCGCATCTCCAAAGAGAGTAAGGTCATTTAGCAAGCCCCACTGGGGCTTCAAGGAGCCAAGCCAGGGACCTCAAGGTAGGACTCAAAATCTGCCTCTTTTTTTTTTTGGAAATATGGTAATTGTCACCAATATAGCCGCCTTTGCTGTCAGGTATTCTAGTTCTGGTGGCCTAATAGGTGGCCAGATTTGATTGTGTGAACTCCAGTCATCTCAGGGTGCTTTATTTTGTGTGATTTTGTTTTCTTTTTTTTTTTTTTAATTGAAGTATATTTGCTGTACAATATTATATAAGTTACAGGCACACAATATAATGATTCACAAATTTTAAAGGTTATACTCCATTTATAGTTTTAAAAGTTATATCCATTTATAGTTATTATAAAATGTTGGCTATATTCCCTGCATTGTACAATATATCCTTGTATTTTATACCTAACAGTTTGTACCTCTTACTCCCCAATCCCTATCTTGCCCCTTCTCCCTTCCCTCTCCCCAATGGTAACCACTGATGGGTTCTCTATATCTGTGAGTCTGCTTCTTTTTTGTTATATTCACTAGATTGTTTTCTTTTTTACATTCCACATATAAGTGTTATGGTACAGTTTTGTCTTTCTCTGTCTGACTTATTTCACTCCAAGTCCATCCATGTTGCTGCAAATGGAAAAATTTCATTCTTTTTATGGCTGAGTAGTATTACAATGTATATATATATACACCACATCTTTATCCATTCATCTGTTGATGGACACTTTGGTTGCTTGTTTTTCTTTTTTTAAATACAAAAGAGTTGGAAAAATCCTGGGGTGCTGGCTGGGAATACACTTCTCCAGTTATAAATGGGCTTCTCAATGTTCCTGCCAGGAAAGATGGCACCATTTTCCACACTGGTTTTTCTACTTCATGCCTCTTGTTTTTAACAGCTCTAATATAGTTGGTTCATTCATTCAAATGTTGTGTTGCAGATACTACAAATCTAAAATAAAATAAAATAAAAATCCCCCAAAGGACTTCCCTGGCTGTCTAGTGGTTAAGACTCTGCGCTTCCACTGCAGAGGGCATGGGTTCGATCCCTGGTCGGAGAACTAAGGTCCCGCAGCGCGGCCACAGAAAAAAATAAAGTCCCCCAAATCTCAGTAGTTCCTTCATACCTAGAGACAGCACCTAGATGGAGAGGGCACTCTCACCTGGTAATGAGGAGTCTTCAGTAGAGAGTGAATGCCAGGTGGGAAGCTGCTCCCTCCAAGTTTGGGGGAATCTAGCTCATGTCTTTATCATCAAGCTTAGCTTCCTCCGGGCATATTGCCCACAAGGCAAGAGACTAAAAATGCAGATTCCTCCATTAGAGTTTTCTGTCCACGGAAACACGAGTTTCGCATGCTCATTTTTCAATGATATTATTTGAAACGTTCCAATGTTATTACAACAACCATAGGAACCCCTGGTACCATAAGTTCCATTAATTTTAAACACTCTGTTTTACTTGATATACAAACATTCAATGCTTGAGGAAATGCAATACATAGCAATACTGAATCACAAAATATAAGTGGGTAAATACTAAGAAAAATCATTTTTCCCTTTGGGATTTTGAATCCCAAGGGTGGGCAGTGGAGGTGACAGGGGAGAGGGACAAGCCAGTATGCAGCCTTGAGGGAAGGAAGAGGAGGGCGGCACTGACAACACCAACACCACTGTCTCCTGAATTTCTTTCTTGGATTTCTGGTCCCCAACATTGCCTGTATTGGCCTCATTCAACTTAATTCTCACAAGACAGAATTAGGCTTTCGCAGAAGGCATGTCTTAGAACGAGCAGGTGAGTTTGTCGAGTGCAGCTCTGAAAGCTTTGCTTACCAGCCTTGAATGCTGCTTCTTGCTCTGGGCCCTTGAAACCTCCTTGCCTACCTATATTAATGCCCCATGGCTTGAGCTTTGCCACTGAGGATCACCTGGACCCACTGTCTTGGGGTCAGAGTCCCTAGGGAAGATGCCATCTTCCCTGGAGCTCACCTCTCCCTGTGCCATTTCACCCTGTCCTCTCTCCTACTTCCTCAGAGGCCTCCTCAAGTTACCTGTCTATCCCTGAGGGACTCTTCCCCAGTTTCCCTCTAAGGACCCGTTGACAGTCCCCCACCCTCCTCCTCCTCAGAATGGGAAATGGCATCCAACTTCCCATCACTACAGATATGCACTATCACATGAAACTAAAAATACTCTGAATATAAACAGTACTCGTGGAGAATTGTCAAAGTGAAATTATTTCCAACCAGTCGCTGCTGTGCATTACTTAGCCAGCCCTAGATAGGAAATGCCTTTCAATAGTCCTTTGTGTGTGGAATACCAAAGACCCTTTTAAAATGTAAGTTGTTCCTGTTTATAAAACACACCCAACAAGTACAACTGGTAGGATGTAACACAAATGCAATTTTATTTTGCTTTCCTGTTGTCTCTTTAAAAATGTGCTCGGGGGCTTCCCTGGTGGCATAGTGGTTGGGAGTCCGCCTGCTGATGCAGGGGACACGGGTTCGTGCCCCGGTCCGGGAAGATCCCACATGCTGCGGAGCGGCTGGGCCCGTGAGCCATGGCCGCTGAGCCTGCGCTTCCGGAGCCTGGGCTCCACAACGGGAGAGGCCACAACAGTGAGAGGCCCGCGTACCGCAAAAAAAAAAAAATGTGCTCAGTGGGGGATGTTTATCAACCTCGGCCCTTGCTCAGGTAGGTCCCAAATATGCCCAAGTTAAATTTTTTTTTAAATCTTAGGTGATTTTAAGTGACCAACACAGTCTCATTTGGTAGCTGAGTCACCTCTCCCCGCACTGGGCTCTGAGCTGGGCTGCGAGGAGAACCAGTTCTGCCTCCCCTTTCTTGCTCGTCCCCTCCCCCTACACTGATGAGCTTACCAGTGTCTGGTCCCTGGGCTCAGCAGGAGAAAGGAAATGGGGGCACAGGGTCCTTACCTGACTGAAACGATTACAGAATGCTTTGCCTTCTCTGGGATGGCCGCTGACAAATGCCAGCTCTTTTCTCTCATAAGCACTTTCACAGCAGAGAAGCAGTGCACACACATCCCCTTCCCTCCCCCCTCCCCCCTCCCCCCTCCCCCAGGTCCCTTCTACTGCAACACCACCACTCCCACCCCACCCCCCAGGCATAGGCAATGCATCCCATTCCCCAGACTGCCATCCCTGCTCTGTCCCTGGCTTCTGATGGTCCACCCCTCCAGACTCACCTAGGGGAAGTCCCACTGACCTCCCAGTGGTCAAGTGCTCCTGACTCCCGAACTTGTTACCAACTAAATCAGGTCCCACTGCTCGCCCTTACAAAATCAATTACATACTCCTAAATGGTAGAGGAGAAAGGGGCCTTCAATCAGAATGCCAGCAATCTGAGGAGATGGTGAACTCAGCATCCCCCCAAAACCACCTCCAAAGATTCTGCTTGGCCTTAAGAGGTAATCTCAGTTAACCATTGGGATGTGTGCAGGCTTGTGTACAGGCTTGTCGATGCCTTGTGATCTTCCTCTAGGTGTTATCTTGTTCACACAGTTTAGTCACATAGTCTGCTCCCGAGATTACTGAAGGGGAAGCTAGGGAAGAGATCTGGTCATCGGTTAATTACTTACTCTTCATTTCTACTTCTTTGATCTATGGGAAGAACCGACAAGTCAGGCAAGGTATTGTGTGATTAAAAGATTTGAAAGGTGTGCTTGCGCTGGAGATGAGCAGAGCATTGGGGTGCCTGGGTTAAAAGTTAGTTGCAATATAGCTTTGCTAAAGTGACAGGAAAAGGGACTTCCTGCTGAGTGCAGTTTCCTGTAAAGAGCTGCTTACAAACTCTTGCTCATAGGAACCTAATTTATTCCCATGTACCCTTTAACTGGGGAAGTCTTTCCAGTTATTATTGCTATATAACAAAATACCCCAAAACTTAGTGGTATAAAACAACAACCATTTTGTTGTGATCATTTGATTTGGTCAGTTAGAAACAAACATCCCAATACAAAACGGGTAAAAGGTTAGAACAGATAATTTACCAATGAAAATATAAAAGTGGCATAGCAGCACATAATAAGATGTTCAACATTATTAATCACGAGGGAAATGAAAATTACAACATCAATGAGATGTCAACACACACCTATTCAAATATCTAAAATTAAGAAGACTGACCATACCAAGTGCTGGTGAAAAGGTGGAGACACGGGAACTCTCACAGGCTGCTGCTAGTGGGATGTAAAATGGGACAGCCACTTCTGAAAACAGCTTGGCATTTGATTAAGTTCAACATGCAACTACCATGTGACCCAGCAACTTCTCCCCTAGATATTCACAGGAGAGAAATGAAAACTGATGCCACACAGGTTTGTACAGGAATGTTCCCAGTGGCCACACGTAGCACAACATCAGGTCGTGGTCAGGGAATATGGTGGTCCTGACGTTGATCTTTTGATGCTTGTCCTTCCCTGTGGCCCCACATGCTCTCAGTTTTCATAACTCTCCTACATAAGCTAAAAACGGTGCAATCGCAACAGAGTTTAGTATAGGAGTTGGTGAACTACAGCCTATAGTCCAAGTATAGTCACCTGCCTGTATCTTGTAAATAAAGGTCTATTGGAATACCATCCTGCCCCTAATTTAGGTACTGTCTATTTAGCACTATGACTGCAGAGTTAAGTAGTCGTGATACAGACTATATGGCCCTTGACCTCTGGTCAAGCAGAGAAGAGCTCGGGATCTGGTTCAGGTAAGCTCAGATTCAGCTGTGCCTCTTACTGGCTGAGTAATCCCGGGTCATTGACTCAGCTCCTCTCTGCGTCAGTTTCCTAAGTTAGCAGGAGTTAGTCATGTAAAGCACATAGAATGCTGCTGGGCTCATGGTAAGCACTTCACAAATGTTAGCAGTTATTATTATTTGTTTGGCACAGGGTCCTAAGAATGTGCTTTATTTTATTGCCAGCTTTTGATTTTGTTCTTCAAATATTTCATATCTTTACTAAATATTTGGCTGATTGATCTGTTCATTTCTGGAAGAGATGTGTTAAAATCTGCCACTATCCTTGTAGAATTTTGCTTTATAATATGTTGAAAAAGAGTTGTTAGGTATAAAAATTAATAAAGAGAAACCTCAATTACAGTAGAGTCAGGAGGCCAGAAGGGGGAGCTCTCACACCCCACAGGTTATAGCAGAGCCTGAGAGGCAGAAGAAAGACTTTCTCTTCTTACC
This sequence comes from Monodon monoceros, assembly GCF_005190385.1. Taxonomy (NCBI): domain Eukaryota; kingdom Metazoa; phylum Chordata; class Mammalia; order Artiodactyla; family Monodontidae; genus Monodon; species Monodon monoceros. The sequence goes on along the minus strand of NW_021703782.1, from coordinate 21,816,760 downwards.
TGGTAAGAGCTCAGCCAATGAGAAACTGTTAATTCAGCCAATGGAAAAGCAGTATACTCTCAATTCCTCCAATGGACTCTTGGTTTACTATGGCCCTCCCAACTTCCTTTCCCCCTCTTTCAAAGAGTCTTCTTGTTGCTTGAAGCCTTGCACATGGCTTGCCATGGTTGCAGACCCCAAATTGCAATTCTTTGCTGATACCAAATAAACTGATTTTTTGCTGGAGAAACAACTGAGAGTCTATTGTTTCAGGTCAACATAGGTCTTGTGCTTTTAAAATTGTTATATCTTCCTGGTAATTATTCCTTTATCATCAATAATGACCCTTTTTAATCCTTAAATATTTTTTTCTTCAGAGTCTAATTTATCTTAAATTTATACTGCTATATCATCTTTCTTTTGGTTACTGTTTTTAAAAGTTATATATCACTGTCATCGTTCCTTGATTATGTCTTAGGTGTCTGTCTTATAAGTCATAGGACTCAATTGTTTTTTCTTATTCCAAATGAATTTTTTTTCTTGTATTGGATATGTTTAATACATTTTCATTTATTGGATTATAGATATATTTGTTTATTTCTTTCATTTGATTTAGTTTTATGTTTACTTTCTATTAAGTTGATAATATTTTCTCCATATTCCTTTTCCTCTGCATTGCTGAAAAGAAAACCATACCCCCCAAATGGTGTCACTCATGCTAAAAGCCCATGATACCAAAACTAGATTTAATACCTGATCTAATTGCAGTTTCAACCTCTTCCAGAAATGTAATCTTAATCAACCAGTTTGGAATTTTCTGGTCAGCACCAATGAGGAAGTCTGTCAAGAAAATGTCCTGATATAAAAATAATCCTTTCTTTTATTTTGCTAATATCTCCCTTGCTCCACGCTTCTTCCTATAAAAACCTTCCATTTTTTTACAACCCCTCCGAGCACCCTTCTAGTTGCTAGACGGGATGCTGCCTGCTTCATGAATTGCCTAATAAAGCCAATTAGATTTTCAAATTTACTCTGTTGAATTTTGTTTTTTAACAGTATTAATTTAAAGGTTATAGTCGTCTTTTGCTGAGACAGAGACAGAAAAGAGAGATTTTTAATAATAGGTAACCCAACATAAGGATTTTAAAAATTAATCATGAATTACATGTCCCATCCCGCAGCTTCCCTCCCCAGAGACACCAACTCTTACCAGGTTTCTTCCAGGAACATTCTATGCTTCAGATACTGCATTGAATTCTACCCCATGTTAATTTTCAAGTCTACAATCTGTTTTTCTCCCCCTTATTATATTCCTCATTTTTCCTTAATCCTTCCATCCTTCCACCAACCTTAGCAGGAGGAGACAAGCAGAGAGAGACAAGAAGTGGAGAACAGAATTTGGAAGTGAGGGAAGAAGAAAAGAATTATCAAAGAAATTTAAACTCAGAAAGAAACTTTAAAAGAACTAGTCCAACCAGAGTTCCATATGTCTTTGATCTTTGTCCCCAGTTCCTGGCAGAGCTCTTAAAACCCTCACAATCTCTTGAGTAGTAAGAGTGTCCATTATTATTCATAAGGAGCCCCAATGAGTTTATTTTAATGAGGTGACTCAAGTTGGGGTCTCAGGATGGGGCTGATCATCAGAAAGACCAAACAGGAGATTAGAAGGTGAAGACTTTCCCAGACTTCCAGATGTGGAGGGGAGCTAGAGATTTAGTTATAAAAACTCTTGAACAGTGAGATTCAGACCGCTTCCAGGTTGATGAACACATTGATGTGCTGGGAGGTGGCTTGTCCAGAGTGGGCATGGGAGCTTGCACCTCCCACCACTTACCTTATCCTATGCACCTCTTCCATGTGGCTGTTCTGAGTTGTCCCCTTTACAGCAAATCAGGGAATGTAAGTAAAGTAAGCATAAGGTCTGTGAGTCTTTCTAGTGAATTATCGAACCTAAGGAAGAGGACATGGGAACCTTCTATTTACAGCTGGTGGGTCAGAAACACAGGTGACAACCTAGGGTGAGAGTTGGTGTCAGAATGAACCAGAATGAATGAATTGTAGGACACCCACCTGGTGTCAGAATTGGAGAACTGATTGGTGTCAGGAAGCACCCCACGTCTGGTGTCAGAAAAAAGACATCACATTTCCAGAAGAGGAAAACAGGGATGACAGGCATGAGGGACACTGCATTGCTTCACCACACTCTGATTATACACGTGTGAGAATTAAAAAAAAAAAAAACAAACAAAAAAAACCTTCGAGAAGATTGAGCCAGTCCTGGATGACAGGAGCACAGATAGCTTTTGGGAAGAACCTAAAGTCCCCAGATGTGCTGATCAAACGCTGTCCCACTTCATCCCATACATCCTTCTGATCTCAGATGGAGGAAACAAGTCAATACAGTACACAAATCCCTGCATAGGAAAGACATCGGTGATGTGCAAGTGTCTCTTTTGTTTCTTGGTAAGAATTTTCATTCTGGGGACTTCCCTGGTAGTCCAGTGGATAAGACACTGTGCTCCCAATGCAGGGGGCCTGGGTTCGATCCCTGGTCGGGGAGCTAGATCCCACATGCATGCCACAACTAAGAAGTCCGCATGCCGCAACTAAAGATCCCACCTGCTGGAACTAATACCAGGTGCAGCCATAAATAAATATTAAAAAAAACAAAAAGAATTTTCATTCTGAAGATCTTTTACTAGGATTTGAAAATCTGGTAAACCAAAATTTTGTTGACTTGATTATAAGAAGATTGCCAAGGAAATAGCCTTAAAGTATGCAATTTTATTTGCTAAATAGGGTAAACATTCCATATTTTAAAAAGTTTTAAAACATTATATTTTCCTTTGCCTAATAAATTTAAGTAACAAAATAGAGCATGCATGCATTCATAGACATATGCATATTTTTAAGCTACTCGAATGGCTAAACTTCTTACAACCAAAGAGACTATATTAGTCAGGAGTTCTTCTGTTGCAAGGGACTGAAACAGAATTCAAAACTATCTTAAAAAAGCAAAGAAGACCTAAATAAATGGAGGGCATGCCGTATTCATAGGCTAGAAGACTCAAAATGGTAAAGGTGTCAATTGTCCCTAAATCGATCTATAGATTTAATGCAATTCTATCCAAATCCCTGCACATTTATTTTTTTTTTGGTATACATAGCCATGCTTATTCTAAAACGTATATGGAAATGGAAAGGCCCTAGAATAACCAAAACAGTTCTGAAAAACAAGAATAAAGCTGCAGTCACAGAACTAGAACAAAAAATTTCGCAATTTGTATGGAAACACAAAAGACCCCGAATAGCCAAAGCAATCTTGAGAACGAAAAAAGGAGCTGGAGGAATCAGGCTCCCTGACTTCAGACTATACTACAAAGCTACAGTAATCAAGACAGTATGGTACTGGCACAAAAACAGAAAGATAAATCAATGGAACAGGATAGAAAGCCCAGAGATAAACCCACGCACATATGGACACCTTATCTTTGATAAAGGTGGCAGGAAAGTACAGTGGAGAAAGGACAGCCTCTTCAATAAATGGTGCTGGGAAAACTGGACAGGTACATGTAAAAGTATGAGATTAGATCACTCCCTAACACCACACACAAAAATAAGCTCAAAATGGATTAAAGACCTAAATGTAAGGCCAGAAACTATCAAACTCTTAGAGGAAAACATAGGCAGAACACTCTATGACATAAACCACAGCAGGATCCTTTCTGATCCACCTCCTAGAGTAATGGAAATAAAAACAAAAATAAACAAATGGGACCTAATGAAACTTCAAAGCTCTTGCACAGCAAAGGAAACCATAAACAAGACCAAAAGACAACCCTCAGAATGGGAGAAAATATTTGCAAATGAAGCAACTGACAAAGGATTAATCTCCAAAATTTACAAGCAGCTCATGCAGCTCAATAACAAAAAAACAAAAAACCCAATCCAAAAATGGGCAGAAGACCTAAACAGACATTTCTCCAAAGGAGATATACAGAATGCCAACAAACACATGAAAGAATGCTCAACATCATTAAACATTAGAGAAATGCAAATCAAAACTACAATGAGATATCATCTCACACCAGTCAGAATGGCCATCATCAAAAAAGCTAGAAATAATAAATGCTGGAGAGGGTGTGGAGAAAAGGGAACACTCTTGCACTGATGGTGGGAATGTGAATTGGTTCAGCCACTATGGAGAACAGTATGGAGGTTCCTTAAAAAACTACAAATAGAATTACCATATGACCCAGCAATCCCACTACTGGGCATATACCCTGAGAAAACCAAAATTCAAAAAGAGTCATGTACCAAAATGTTCATTGCAGCTCTATTTACAATAGCCCGGAGATGGAAACAACCTAAGTGCCCATCATTGGATGAATGGATAAAGAAGATGTGGCACATATATACAATGGAATATTACTCAGCCTTAAAAAGAAACGAAATTGAGCTATTTGTAATGAGATGGATAGACCTAGAGTCTGTCATACAGAGTGAAGCAAGTCAGAAAGAAAAAGACAAATACCGTATGCTAACACATATATATGGAATTTAAGAAAAAAAAATGTCATGAAGAACCTAGGGGTAAGACAGGAATAAAGACGCAGACCTACTGGAGAACGGACTTGAGGATATGGGGAGGGGGAAGGGTGAGCTTTGACAGGGCGAGAGAGAGTCATGGACATATACACACTAACAAACGTAGTAAGGTAGATAGCTAGTGGGAAGCAGCCGCATGGCACAGGGATATTAGCTTGGTGCTTTGTGACAGCCTGGAGGGGTGGGATAGGGAGAGTGGGAGGGAGGGAGACGCAAGAGGGAAGACATATGGGAACATATGTATATGTATAACTGATTCACTTTGTTATAAAGCAGAAACTAACACACAATTGTAAAGCAATTATACCCCAATAAAGACGTTAAAAAAAAAAAAAAAGAATAAAGCTGCAGGACAATTCTTCCTAATTCTGATGGGCTGAGTTGTGTCCTCCAAAATTTATATGTTGAAGCCCTAACCCCCAGTACCTTAGAATGTGACTGTATTTGGAGACAGGGACTTTAAAGAGGTGATTAAGTTAAATGGGGTCAAATGGATCATGAACTTAGATGTAAAACATAAAAATATAAAACTTATAGGAAAAAATCTTTGGGATCTAGGACTAGGCAAAGAGTTCATAGACTTGACAACAAATGTGAAATTCACAAAAGGAAACATTGACAAATTGGACCTCATCTAAATTAAAATTTTTTGATCTGTTAAAGGCCCTTTAAAAGGATGAAAAAATGAGCTACAGATTAGGAGAAAATACTGCAAACCACATGTCCGACCAAGGACTAGTATCTAGAATATATAACTCAACTCACAACTCAACAATTAAAAACATTTTCAATTAGAAAGTGGGCAAAAGGGGGGCTTCCCTGGTGGCACAGTTGTTAAGAACCTGCCTGCCAATGCAGGGGACACAGATTCGAGCCCTGGTCCGGGAAGATCCCACATGCCTGGGAGTAACTAAGCCCATGCGCCACATCTACTGAGCCTGTGCTCTAGAGCCCACAAGTCACAACTACTGAGCCCACGTGCCACAACTACTGAAGCCCGCGTGCCTAGAGCCCGTGATTCACAACAAGAGAAGCCACCACAGTGAGAAGCCCGCGTACCACAAGGAAGAGTAGCCCCCTCTCACCACACCTAGAGAAAGCCCACGCGCAGCAACGAAGACCCAATGCAGCCAAAAATAAATTAATTAATTTAATTAATTAAAAAAAAAAGAGAGAGAGTGGGCAAAAGGGACTTCCCTGGTGGTCCAGTGGTTAAGAATCTGCCTTCCAATGCAGGATACAAAGGTTCGATCTCTGGGTGGGGAACTAAGATTCCACATGCCTTGGGGCAACTAGCCCTCTCACTGCAACTACTGAGGCCATGTGTTCTAGAGCCTGCACACCACAACTAGAGAGAAGCCCGAGCACTGCAATGAAGAGCCTACGCACAACAACTAAGACCTGATGCAGCCAAGTAAATTAATTAATTAATTAATTTTAAAAAAAGAAAAAATGGGCAAAAGACATGAACAGATATTTCACAGAAGAGGACGCACAGATGGCAGATAAGGACATGAAAAGATGTTCAATTTTATTATTCAATAGGAAAATATAAATTAAAACCATAATGAGATATTGCTACACATTTATCAAAATAAAAATTAGTGACCACACTAAATGCTGGCAAAGATGCAGAGAAACTGAGTCACTCATACATTGCTGGTGAGAATATAAAATGGTACAGCCACACTGGTAAATGGTTGGGTAATTTCTTAAAAAATTAAGCATGCAATTACCATACGACCCATAATTTTGTACTCTTGGGCATTTATCTCAGATAAAGGAAAACTTGTGTTCACATCAAAACCTGCATACTAATATTTATAGCAGTGTCATCAGTAATAGCCAAAATTGGAAAGATCCTGGGTGTTCTTAAACTGTTGCGTGTGTGATTTACCATAGAATCTACTCAGTAACTTTTAAAAAATGAACTACTAATGCAAGCAACAACTTGGATGAATCTCTAGAGAATTGTGCTAAATGAAAAAGCCAGTCCTAAAAGGTTACATACCACATGATACCATTTACATAACATTCTTGAAATGGCAAACTTACAGAAGTGAAGGACAGATTAGCAGTTGCCACGCATTAAGGATGGAGAGGTGAGAGAGGCAGACAGGGGAGGCGTGTGACGTGACAACACTAGGGATCCTTGTGGCGATGGAACTGGTTGGTACCTTTGTTACCAGGCAAGGGCTGGCTGCCTTACGCACATAGAAGACGATACTATGGCACCAGCTTTTGAGAAAAGAAAAAGCAAAGCCCTGTCTCTCCAAATAGCCATTTCACTTCCTAAAAAGAACTCAACTAGTAGAGCCCAGGCCTCAGGTTGCACCTGAGGTGGGAAAAATGGGGCATGTGATTGACACCCCCTGCCCAGTGTTACCTGGAATGAACTCAGTTCCATTTCCAGGAGGAAGGTCTGCAGGCATGTCCACCACAGTGAGAACACAAAATTCGTGACATCAAAATTGTACTTCAGGACTTCCCTGGTGGTGCAGTGGTTAAGAATCCACCTGCCAATTCAGGGCACACGGGTTCGATCCCTGGTCCGGAAAGATCCCACATGCCGCAGAGCAACTAAGCCCGTGCACAACAACTACTGAGCCTGCGCTCTAGAGCCTGCGAGCTACAACTACTGAAGCCCGCACACCTAGAGCTCATGCTCCACAACAAGAGAAGCCACTGAAATGAGAAGCCCACACATCACAGCAAAGAATGCACTCTTGCCACAACTAGAGAAAGCCCACGTGCAGCAACGGAGACCCAACACAGCCAAAAATAAATAAATTTATTTAAAAAAAATTGTACTTCAATATGATTGTATCAAGAGACTTTTCCCAGAATAAATAAATCCTGGAGCATCTAGACACAAAAACGGGCAAAATTGTACAAATTTATAGAAACAATTCTCTGATGATAACTAAATCACTAGGTCTATGGAGTATTACAATTTATGTTGTAAAGAAAATGAGAACTTATAATCAGTGGAGATGAAGAAGGTGGCTTGGAATTAGGAACAAAGTTTTCTGTGCTTTAATGGCACATACTTCTGCTGTATTTGGCAGGAAGCTTTGTTTCTATTAAGATTCTTCTGTTTAGTTTTTCTAGAATTCCTCCTTGAAACAGTCTGCAGGGAGTGCTGGTCAAGGACACTGGGTATGCACATATGACACAGTATTAATCTACTTTGCAAGTATAACTGTAAGGTGCCTCTTTTGCTAAGACAGGACTCTGTTGAGCAGGCGTTTGCAGCGCTTGTGTGTGGGGTGTAGAGATAAAACAGAACCAGGGACAAGGGTGGTGGCCTCGGCTGACTCCAAGACAGTTAGAAGGAGCCCATGTGGCTCCTAACAGCTCTTCCCACCCCTTTGCGTCATGCCCTCCCCAGTCCGGAGTGTGGGTGTGAACAAGGTGAAGTGTGCATGTCCAGGAAGGTCAGAGCAAGCAGTTCAGGTCTGCTCTCTGGAACCGTGGGCCCCGGGGCAGGGCCTATGGCCCCTTTGCGTGATTCTCCTGCTGCACTTTCCTTGCTGTGTGGCAGCAGGCCTTGGCCCTCTGTGCCTCCCTCAGAACTCTGCCTACAGTCTAATACCCTGAATGTATACCAGCTCAAGTGTTTTCCTTGTCTCCAAGAGGCAACAGAGCCTGTAGGGTCAGGATTCAGGGCCCAGTTGCAGAAGACAGCTTCAGGAGAGCATTTTCCCAGGGGCAAAACATTACTTAAATTACCATTAGATACATAAACTGAAGTATCCACATGTAAAATGACGTTTTCTGGGATCTGCTTTAAAATACTCCAGTTTAAAAAAAAATACAAGGGAAATGTTAAAACAGTAGAATGTTAATATCTGTTGAAGCTAGCAATGGATACGTGGGGCTTACAATACTGTTGTCTCTACTTTTGTGTATTATTTGAAGTCCTCATAACACAACAGATTTTAAAAGTTGTTATCACCTTTGACCTCCTACACCTTTGACCCCTTTGGCAGGCTGAGCAGTCGTGCACAAGGCACTCTGGAGGACAGAGCAGGGCTCTCGGCCAGCAGGCACGAGTACGACATGGTGGTTACTAAACATAGGGTATAGTCAGGCCACTCAGGTTGACTCTTCTCTTGCTCTCTGTACATTCCCTGCCCAACAAGTGCCTGCTTCACCTACACCCTACTCACGACTGACCTTCCTGCCTACTTGCCCCAGGCTCCAGCTAGTGATTGCTCTTATCAAAGGGTGGTGAGGGGCATGCCCCTCTGCTGGTTTCCCTGGTAACTAATGAGCCCACCTGACATCAATTCCCCTATAACTGGTAATCTCCCCTTCCCCCGGGAGCGAAGACTGCCACCATGTTCTGCCCGCTGTCCACTGCACACGGTGGGGTGTCACTCCAGGAACTTGTTTCAGACATGTAAGCTCCCCCATCCTTTAAACCATTGATGTCTATGTTGCTGACTCAGGGTTCTTTCTTTGGTCTTGAAGCTGTGCAAGCACAGGTCTTGTAGGCCTGCAGGGTGCAGCCCAACACATGGGAACACTTCTGGACCACTCTCCAGAGCTCCGAGTTCCTTCCCTGTCACCTGAGTCACCCCCACCCTCCACAGAGACCCCATAATCCAGCCAATGGAGGAGGGGCTTGGAGGGGCTCCTCTCCGGCTGTCTGGCTTTTCTATGATTGGTGCCATTGCCAAGCCAGTTGTTAACGTTTGCATGTTGTCCCTGAGGATGATTAACAAATTGGAGAAGGGAGGTGGGACCAGTGATAGATGATTGTTCCCTCCCTTCACTGGGTGACTTGAGTTTTCTATTGGATGAGGGGTTGTTGCACCAGCAAGAGTGAAAGTGGGAGCACCTCACAGGTGTGGTAAGGCTGGGTGGCTGAAGGGTGGGCGGTGAGACACTCAAAGCCAGCCTCCTTCCAGCAGGCTTTCCTGCACTGCAGTGACTGGAAAGCTAAGACTGCATTTCCCAGTCTCCCTTGCCGCCAGGACCCTGAGTTCAGCCAAGCAGATGGGAGAAGGGAGTGGTGAGAAGTAGCGCAGGGAAACACATCTCCTGAGACAGGTCTGGTGGAGGTTCTAGAATCACAGAGGATTGATTCTGGCATGGGAATCCCATTATAAAAGTCCTAAGCATCTTCTGGTTCCCCTTGGTTCCTCCAGGAATTTCTTTAAGCCAATAGATACTCTTTTTGCTTAAGAATGAATTTCTTTTTGCTTAAACCCACTTGAATGGATTCCGTGCCCACTTTGTATAATAGTTAATGCTAGAAGAGCCACAGTTTTCTTAAGAATTTAGGGAAGAGAGCACTGTACTCAAAGGATAATAGATAAAAAGCTAAACTAGAACGAAAGACCCCAGCCTGGGCTCCAGAAAGGGTGCCTCACTTTGCAGGGCCTGTGACCACCCCTGACCTGTGGCCCCCAGCCTCCATCACTCTGGTTCTCACTTCTAGGACCCGAGCCTTAGCATCAGTCCACTGTCAGCTCCATTCCCGAGTCCCCTGCAGAACCTTCTCCTTTCTCCACAGCTATTGACTTGCCAGAGCCATCCTACGCCTTTTCATCCTGTCCTTCACCTTGGGAATGATGTTCATTTCCAGGGCTCGTCCTTTGTTGACCAGCACATCTATGACCCCGCCCTCAGTCAGTCCTGACCAACTCAGACCCCCTCATGTCCAGGTTCACCTTCCGGTCCCCTGTGTCCCCTCAGTCCTCATTCACTCTGTCACCTACGGGTATGGATCATGATTGAGTGTTGTTATATGAGGACCCAGCGTCAGTCATCACTTTTTCTAAAAGGCCTTCTCTCATCAAGTCAATGTTGTCACTGCCGTGCCCCCATCACATTGGTCTGCAATGGCCTTGTCACATGCCTGTCCTCCCTGGCTGAGAGGAGGCACAGAGACCAGGGATCATTCCCGATGAGCCTGATGTTGTCAACAGATGCTTTTTAATGGAATTAAATTTACTCATTGTATTAGGGTTTCCCAAAGAAACAGAACAAGTTGAATGTGTGTGTATAAAGAGAGGTTTATTTTAAGCAAATGGCACGCATGATTGTGGGGGCTGGCAAGTCTGAAGTCCGCAGGGCGGGTTCCAAGGATGACAGAATAGCTGATGCTGATGTTGCAACCGGAGTCAGAATCCCCTCTTCCCCCTGGAGGTCAGTCTTTGCTCTTAAAGTCTTCAGCTGAGTGGAAGAGCCCCACCCACATTATATTAATATAAAGCAATCTGCTTTACACAAATCTACTGATTTAAATGCGAATCTCATCTACAAAATACCTTTACAGGGATGCGTGGACTGGGCACCATAGCCTAATAAAGGTGACACATAAAATTCACCACATTGATATACCTTTTGTCCAACACCTGGTAGTTGTTCCACTGTAACTGAGCAGGACACTATGGGGAGTTCCCAGGGCACACCTTTCCCCCCATCCTTTGCTTTAGCTCCTCTCTGAAGTTCCTAGATAACAGTATCTGAGGCACATTTCCAGATGTGAAAATCCCCCACCGAATGAAAGATGTTAACTGCTTGATGACCATGAGCATGTAGCCCCCAGGCCTACTGGTGCCTAAGGTCTGATAATGTTAACGCCTGTTACCTCACCAACAGCCAATCAGAGAATTGTGCACGAGCTGATCACATACCCTGCCACCCCCTTCCCTCACCTGGCCTTTAAAACTGCTTTGCTGAAACCCGGGAGTTCACGGTTTTGGGGGGGCATGAGCCGCACATCTCCCTGCATGACCCTGCAGTAAACCTTCTCCGCTCCAAACTCTGACGTTTCCCACTGTGCTTCAGGCACACGAATTTGTGCTAAACAGTAAGTGAGGGAGGGTGGAAGGACAGAGGAGGAAGGAAGGAGGGAGGAAGGAAGAGGGAGGACGGGGGAGGCTTCGCTCTCCCATCCCCCCAGGTTAGGTGCGCGGGGCTTATGAGAAGACAACCAGGCACCTGGATTCACCTAAATCTGTGGTGTTAAACAAAATCCAATCCCGTAAATGGTAAAGCTCTAACTGGCTTTATTGAACAATTCATGAATCAGGCAGCAAAGGACTACAGAAAAGGAAAGGTTTTGAAAGGCATGACAAGGAAGTCATAAACAAAAAAGATGATTTCAGGCTTAGGTGACCTACCTATGAGGGACGGAAGGGGTCTATGTGGTAGATTACCTCATCTTCCTTTGGGGCATGGAGAGTGCCCATGTGACAGATTACCTCATTGGGGTTGACCAGAAAACTCCGTTCCTGAGAGAGGCTGTAAATGGCTGTTGGGTTAGGTATAAAGCCCCAGGTTTGGTGGCCTGGCTAACATAAGTGACTCCATTTGGGGCCTGTGATTTTCCTTTTAACAGTAGCTAGGTGAAATTTTCCAGAAACAGGGCATTTCCTTTTTCCAGCTTTAGTTTCTGAACTTCCCAGTGCTGAGTTGAATGGACAACTGACTGCCTCCTTCCTCTGGGATTAGCCTGGCCTCCTTGGGTTTCCTAGGAAAATCAGGAACATGCTAATAGACTGGACCTTATGAAAAGCAGCATGACTGCAAAGGAGTGCCTTCGTCAGCCCTGCAGTGCCCACCTTGAATTTCAAATTGCGGCCCACTGTTTTAAAGCAGTGTTTTCTCTGTCTGCATGTCTAAACTCTCCCAACCTAGAGCCTCTCTAACCACTTGCTGGCAGCTCTGAGGAAGGGCTGCGTTATCTCCAGAAGGCACCCGCACCCCAGTGTATCTCCCCAAATATTCACACATAGCATAATGTGTTATTTTAACATACTCCAAACACTCTCTCAGAATATAGTTTAAAACACATCGAATCACTTCCTTATGATGCAGTGATAAAAACTCGAAAAACAATTTAGTTGTGACAGATTCCATCAGGGAAAAAAAAATCTTGCTTTAGTTTTCGCTTTCTGTGACTAGTTACCTCTCTTTTAAATGTTGTTTCAAATCTTCCTCATTTGGAAACTACTTTACACCATTTATGCCATTTAATTACATTCCTTATTCTTCTCCTAGACTACACGGACTCTAAATTTGCTTCCTGTTTTCAGAAAAAAGAAGAAAGGTGTCTTCAAAACAATACAGTAATGTTCCTAATGAGAGTCTGAAGCCCATGGCACACTTCATCAGCAGAAACCATTTTTCCCAAGGACAGAAAATTTCGGAGGCAAGGAGAGGAGCTCCAGCTCCTGAATCCCGTCCCTGGAATACCCTGGGAGGGGCAGGCGTGGTGGGGCAGGGCTGCTGGGCTCTGAGGTAGGAGCTCCCTGTGGCTCCCAGGCCAAGTTCAAGTTCAGGGACCAGACTGGAGGTCAGGTCCAGCCTCTAAGATACACACATTAGCTCATACATGTGCTTTCCCGGAAATTCATTCATCCATACCAGGCAAATATCAAAGCGATAGCACATTCTCAGTGAGCTGAGACGGATGGTAGAACAAGTAGGACATGGTAGAAAAACACACTTGCTCACCGTGTACTTCTGAGAGTTCACTCCTGACTTTAGGCATTTCTTTTCTTCACACTTGAACACACAGTCAAGTGGCTTAAGCCTCCAGTGAGTAACAAGTCCCACTTGCCCAGGACTGTCCCAGTTTTAAAACTGAAAGTCCTGTGTCCCTGTTATCCCCTCAGTCCCAGGTAAGAGTTTGTCACTCTACTTGAGTGGGCATCTGACTGAACCCAGGTATGAGACCCTCAGAAGGCACACACCAGATTCATAGCAGGCAAAAACAATCAATGCTGTTAGAAGTTAGGAGAATGCAGACTGGAGGAAAGGGCTAACAACGGAAAAGGGACCGGGGGTTTCTGGGGGGCTGGTCAAATTCTAGTTCTTTATCTGGTGCTGGTGGCCTGGAGGTTCAGTTTGCAAAGATGCTGTGAACTGCTCCATGTGACGTGTGTACTTCTTTGTATGGATAACACACTTCAATACAGAGAGAGTCAGAGAGAGGAGGTAGATTTGCAGCATCCCTCAGGATTTCCTACAAGGTTTTCATTAGATTCCACTCCTGAGACTGGAATGAACTAAATTTTGTTCCCTCACAATTCATATGTTGAAGCGTTAACTCCCAATGTCACTGTATTAGGAGATAAGGTTTTAAAGGAGGTGATTAGAGTTAAATGAGGTCATATGGTTGAGGCCCTAATCTGATAGGACTAGTGTACACCTTAGCAGAAGAGTAACAGACAACAGGGCTCTCTCTCTCCATGCTGTGAGGAAAAGCCATGTGAGGACACAGCAAGAAAGCAGCTGTCTCACCAACACCAACCCTGCCAGCACCTCGCTCTTGGACTTCAGCCTCCAAAACTGTGAGAAATAAATGTGTGTTGTCTAACCCACCGAGCCTGAGGTATTTTGTCTTGGCAGCCAAGCAGACTACGATGAAACCTATCTGAGTACACTATAAGAAGTCTCCCTCCCTCCCGGTCACCCCACTGAGGCCACTGTCACGGCCAGTACGCTGGGTATCCTTTTAGAGATATTCTGTGCAAGTACAGAGGGTGATATAATATACCTGCTGTTCTGTCCTGCCCACTGCAATTTTCACTTTCCTTGTTGAAATAGCTCCACATTAATAAGGAAAAGTCCTCCTTAGTCTTATTACAGACGGAAGATACCATTTAATGAATGTAGCATCATTTATTAAACCATTCCCCTATTAATGGACATTTTGGTTATTTCCAATATTCCCATTCCATGTTTCAATGGAGAACTTTTATTTATGTCATTTCACTTGTGCATGAGTATACCTGAGAAAGCTCTAGGAGTGGACTTAACTAGGCCTCTTGGTCAGATGTATTAGTAAGGTCAGTAGATGTTGCACAAGTGCCCTCCATAGACCTTGAACCCATGGCACTGGCAGTGCCCGTCTCATGTCCTCACCCCACAGTGTGTTGTCACACTTACTAATCTTGCCAATATGAGAGATGAAAGTGATATCTGAAGATTATGAACACTCTCATTTTTTAGTTTTCTATTCATTTCAATAAAATAATGCCAAGCCCAATAGACTGGTCAAGGAATTACACAACTGAACACTCTCGCTGAGAGAGGATGGAAAGCAGCCGAGTGGCATCTTGGCTGGCAGGCAGAGGTCCCAAGCCATTGCGCAGAACCTTCATTTGTCAGCAGAATTTTGCATCTCAAAGGCCATTTAGGTGTGACAATATGAACTGTGCAAAAATCTGTGTCCTCAGAGGTGAGGCACGAGCAGCCGAGGTCCAGCTCTTGCTGAGGCAGCCCAGTTCTTCCTTATCCACTGACCAACACAGAGACCCTCTGCCTCTCTGCTCTGGTCCAACGTGACTTCATCTGGGGGAGACTGGGCCCCAAAGGATTTGCTAGGCCACAAATGCATGAATGATATATTGCATTTTTACTTTTGTTCCTTGTCACTTTTACAGCATCCCTTATCACATTTGTATTAATTCACTCATTTGATTATTACTTATGGAATATTGCACCCAGTGCAGACCAGTGAAGACCACTATAGATCAGTGGAGGTCAGTATAGACCAGGACAGACCAGTACAGACCACTGTAGACCAGTACAGACCAATATAGACCTATGCAGACCATAGAGAAAATGCAGACCAGTAGAGTCCAGTATGGACTAGTGCAGACCAGGACAGACCAGCATAGACCAGTGCAGACAAGGACAGGCTTCTGCAGCTGCTCGGGTGGCAGTGACTCTTCAAAGGCTACACAGACCAGAGCAGCCTGCTTGACCACGCAAACTTGACAAGCACCCATTTTGTGCCAGGTATCAGGATACAGCAGGAAACACAACAAAAGGACAGCCCTGACCTCTTGGAGCTTACACTGCAGTGGAGGAGAGAGAAGGTAAACAAGATACGTAGGTAAGATGTCTAGTACACCAGGCAGTGATGGGTGCTGATGAGAAACATAAATCAAAGAGTGGAACCGGGATGTGCTGCAATGGGTAAGAGGTATGAGTTCAGGCTGGATGCCCAGGGGCTGAGCAAGGGGCATGGAGGGAGTCCTGCTCCGGAGAAGCCGAGGGAAATTGTGATAGAAGTCTAGGAGAAAAGCATAGGGCAGAGGGGATGGCAGATGCAAAGTCCCTGAGTGGAGCATTTTGCATGCTCAAGGAAGGGCTCAGAAACCGGATGCCTGGACAGAGGGAGGGGAGGGAGTGCAGTAAGACCTGAAGCAGAGGGTCAGCAGGGGACGGCCATGCAGGGCCTTGGAGGCCACAGGGAGCTCTGGATTCACTCTGAGCGAGATGAGAAGGTGTGCATTCAGAACAGACTTACATTTTTTACATCCTTTTATGATGGCGCTGGCTGCTGCATGGAGAACAGAGACAGGTACAGGTGCAGAGGGCAAATTAAACTGTGATGCAGCAGTCCAGGTGTGAGGGCACGGTGCCTCGGACCTGGCCAGGAACAGAGCACCAGGAGTAGTGGCATTCTGGGTGTATTTTGAAGGTAGAGCTGATGGGATTTGCTCACGGATCGGATGTGGGTTGTGGAAAAGGAGTCAAGGACAAGCTGAAGGTTGTTGGCATGTGAACGGGAAGCATGCTGTTTCCATTTGTGACATGGGGAAGACTGTGGACAGAGCAGGCCTGGCAGGGAGGGGGGCATTGGTTTTAGACATGCTAAGTTCAAGATATTAGAAGTCCAAGGGCAATGTTAAGAAAGCTGTCAGATATAGGAATCTAGAGTTGAAGGAAAAAGTAAGGGCTAGACGTGTAAATTTGGGCATGGTCAGCATATCTGTGGTATTTAAAGCCATAAGATCATGGCTCGAGTGTGGATAGAAAAGAGAACACAATCTAAATCCTGAGTTTGGGGAGCACTCCAGCAGCTAGGGTTTGAGGAGAGGGGAAAGAATGGCCCAAGAAGAAGGAAAAGAGGGAGAGAGTAACCAACTTTGTCCAGTGGTCCCCAGTTAGATTGAAACAGAGAGTGGATGGTTGGATTTAGAAATGTTGGGCATTTCTTGGGACTTCCCTGGTGGTCCAGTGGTTAAGACTCTGTGCTTCCACTGCAGGGGGCGCCGGTTTGATCCCTGATCAGGGAACTAAGGTCTCACATGCCCCGCGGCGTGGCCCAAAAAAAAAAAAAAGAAGAGGTGTGGGCATTTCCTGGTGGCCTAAGTAAGAGCAGCTGTGGCAGATTGCACTGGACCCAGAAGAGAACAGGAGGACAGAACACAGAGATGACCCTTACAAGGGTATTTGTTGTAACCTTAGAGTATAAAGCTAAGAAGAGATAAGGGGTAAGGTGTTAGCCAGAAAGGGAGGTTAAGTCAGGAAAGAGATTCAGTTTTAGGAGGTGGTAAGAGGTATCTCTGATTCTATGGTCTTGCTAGTCTTTTACTTTGGGATCCATTTTGAAGACAGTAATGATGATGGTTGATAGATAGATGAATTTATAGCCTAATTCTTTCAGTCATTCTATTGATTCAAAAATACCTGGTGCATATCTAATATGGGGCCAGCACCATGGTAACACCAGAAATCAAAGGAAAAGCAAAGGGGCCTGGTCTTCAGAGGCAGTGCTGGGGAACATCCTTCACTAGACTGGCAAATATGTTTCATTTCTAATATTACCACCGAGTTTAGTAAGAAACATCTGTGCTACCAAAATGGGATGGGGAGAGTATTTTTTAAGTTGCATTCAACAGTAATCTGCATTTCCAATGACTCCTCTCAATATTCATGTGTAGTAGAATTCTGGTATAAAATAAATATCATCATTATAAGAATATAGGTATACCTGGAGATATATAATAATTGGACACACAAAGTGTAACAACTTGGAACAGTTTAGGCCTGGTATGGCATAGTTAAGGCACACTTCTCCTCATCTAGCTCCCTGACACTCCAAATATGAAGGACAATGATGATTTTAGTAATCAATGCTGTTCCACATTTCTCAAACAAACATCTCACTGAGCACTCACTAAGTCCCTGGTCCTGTGCTAAGTACCAGGAATAGAATGATGGGGCAAAGAGTGACACAGCCCCTCCCTGAAAGCAAACTTAACAGTGGGACCATATCTCACCTGGAGGAACAGTGAGGGCTCCCTGAGGAAGTCATGTAGGAGGTGAAACCTCAAAGACATGACAGTTGGGAGGAGACTTCCCGGGAGAGGGAGAAGCATAGGCAAAGGCTCTGCAGCATGAGGGACCTGGAGCATAGGGAGAACAGAAAAAGGCCAGTGTGGCTGGAGAGCAGAGAAGAGGGGGAGAGTAGGGCCCATAGGTCCCAGAGGTCAGCAGAACAAGCCACACAAGGCCTTCTTGGACCCCAAACATAACTACATGAAAGACAAGCTCATTGCTTCTTATGGACTCTTCATGCCATGTTCCATGCCTCCATAGTGAGCAATGTGGGTACCACAAGAAGATGGGAGAACAGAATAGAGTGACAACCAGGTGTCTTTAGTGTCACCATTGACACTTAGGACTGCAATAGGAAATGTATTTATTTGTGAGAACTTGTCAAGTACACTAGCTGCTCCTTTGAAGTCTCAAACCTTTGAGACTCAACAAAGAACTTTGGAATAGTTAGAACTAGGCTCCTCAAGTGACAAACTCCAGATAGTTTTTGCTTACCTTAGTAGAAGTTGATTTTTCTTACACATAAATAAACCTAGCCCAGAAGCTTTAGCAGCACCCACATTCCAGAAAGCAAGGAGAAATGAATAAAGACGGCAAAAGATGCAAGTTGCTGGATCTTAAGGAAAGCTCCAAGAAGGTGAAATAGTTTTAACTGCATAGAGACACAGCCATGTGACCGCAAGTACCTGCAAGTGATGCTGGGAAATGTAGTCTTTACTCTGAGCAACTAGGAGCCTGTCTAAACTTGTACTATCACCAGGAGAACAAATTGTGAGTAATAACAAACCCCTGACTTTATATCACACCTTGTAATTTCCCAGTGTTTCAAGTACCCTACAAAGATAACATAATTTAAATTCTGATGATTTAGATGATCTCAATTGATTCATTTCCAAAATGTTTCAATAGTTTATAATCCTCCACAGTGAAATCTAAATAAGTTCCTATATTTCATCTACCTCTAGCCAACATTCTCCAAGTTTAAAAATATTATTCATAAAATAAAGAATATTGTTAACTAAATGTTCATACTAAATTTTCTAATTTTCATGATATATATATATAAATTAAGAATGTTTAACACAATAATTAATACACCACCGTACTCTTGGCAGTAATTCATGATAATTCTAAATGGTAGGACTTTTTGAAATGTGTTTATTTTAGCCTTAATTCTGCTCTAAATTTCTACACCAGTAAGACACTTTCCTCTCAGTAGCTCCATCTGCTAATTGAAATTTTGTTTTAAGAAACCATGGTAACATGTGTTTTGCCATAACACAGAGTGGAGGAATTAATTTCAGGTTCTTTGCACAAAATCAAGCCTTCTGTAAAACACAAAGGCAATCAAATTATTGGGAGAGATGTTTCTTAAGAACCCCATTCAGATAATTCATGATTGGTGGAGTACCACAGAAGAGTAGTAACAAGGTAACCTACCCTTATAAAATGCATTTTTTTAACCTTGGGTAAAAGTGAGTTGAGTTAGTCATACTCTTTCATTTGTAAAATATAATTAGCATCAGTCTGTGCAAGAAGCTTCTCTTGTTTATTCTGCCCTCCCCTTCAGAACCTGGCACCTCCCATTTCCTACTTCCTCCTCACCACTGGCATCCACTTGAGGTGCTGTGTATTAGATTTCCATGAGCTTGTCTCTTGGTAGTGTTGTTTTGTGTGTGTGCACATTTTAGGTCACAGAAATGGTTCTGTGCTTTTGTAACTGAGCAGGACCCTATGGGGCCTTCCCAGAACAGCTCCCCAACCCATGTCCTCCGCCTGCCTCTTGTCTGTAGAAAAACATTAGCCTCCTAGGCCTTACCCGAGTTCCAAGGAGTAAATTTAATCAGAGAAGTGAGAAAATGAAGAAAGAAAGGAAAACAGTCAAACTAGACAAAATATTAGTAGTTTAGCCATTACACAAAGTCAAGAACCTTTAGTTCCTCCTCGAGGGCTGTAGGTAATATTCTGAGCCATGTGCTTTGAGCTGTTGTGCAGATACTGAAACCCCCACCGGGTGGAAGAAGTTAACTGTATGCTGCCCACAGGCACATACATAGATAGATCACAGATCCGTTGGAACCAGAGACTGATGATATTGACTCCTGATTACCTCACCACCAACCAATCAGAAGAACGTCCACGAGCTGATCATGCACCTCACAACACCCTTCCCTCACCCTGCCTTTAAACACCTTCCCCCAGGGACTTCCCTGGTGGTCTAGTGGGTAAGACACCGCCCTCCCAATACAGGGGGCCTGGATTCGATCCCTGGTTGGGGAACTAGATCCCGCACGCATGCCTCAACTAAAGATCCCGCATGTCGCAACAAAGATCCTGTGAATGCTTCTTAAGCACTAGCTGCTCCTTGGACTCTTTGCTTGGCACCCTGCAATAAATGCTGCACTTTCCTTCACCACAGCTGGTGTCAATAAATAGGCTTTACTGTACACAGGCAAAGAGACTCAAGTTTGGTTCGGTAACACTTTCTCCCGCTGGTTTTCCCCCTTCACCACCATGGTTTGTTAGTTCTAACCATGTATTTCTGAGCTTGCTCCCACCCCATTTTAATTATCCATCCTCCCCAAGATTAGCATGTTGGCTGCCCCAACTCCCTGCCACACCCCACCATCATGAGCACTGTGGTGTATGTTCCCTTGTCAGCCTGCAGGGGGATACCTGGCAACACACACCCTGGAGTGTGTCTCAGAGACAAAGCCAACTGCATCCTTCATTTCAATGGTATCTGTCAAGTCCCAGCAGGAAGCAGATGAAAAGTTATCCACTAGGCAATTGGAGGAGGGCTTGAACACAAGGGTTAGTGAGAGTACAGCCATGACCACCCCTGGGTCCTGTGGTTCCAGGGAAGGAGTCCTGTGGAGAGGGTCACCTTGACGACGTGTGGCCACCAGCAGAGGGAGTAAGGCAGCCTGGCCCTCCTCATCAGTCTCCCACCCCTCAGAGCCCTCCACTGGGAAACATACCAGAGGGCAGAGGGCAGGATTCCCTGATGCAACTGTCTTGTCCCCCCACACAGAGGATGGGGCCCCCATCAAAGAGCCAATGTTAGGTAGTGGCACAGCCATGTTCTAAACTATAGTAAATCTTATCATTACAAATTCAATTCACCAGAAAGTTCTACATGCACCCAATCAAGCGGGCTCCTGGGAGACCACTGACACCGAAAACAATTTTTCTAAGTTGTAGGGTTGCCATTTAACATTTATGGTTCTGTGGCCAATAGATACCACCCTGTCGATCTGATTCTGAAAAATCACTTGTAAATGATATAAAATGTCACTTGTCGTCTGGGTTTCATGGAGTACCTGCCATAAATCTGTTTCATGGTTTTGAAGCGTTTTTTTTGTTTTTGTGCGTGTGTTTAGTCTAAAAAAATATTAATACTGATGCTCTACTCCAGACCAGTGAAATCAGAATCTCTGGGCCTGAGGTCTGGCCTTGGGGTGTGTAAGTGTGCGTCGTGTACGTGAGCGTGTGCGTGTGTATGCACGTGTGCTTTCATTTTTAAATCTCAAAGGGAAAAACATGTAATTTCTGGAAGTGTTCAGTGGCACCAAATTGCCATCAGGGACCACGGAGAAGAATGAGGACACAGGAAGGGACACCGAGACGGCCATTGCACCTGGTGCTTACTACCTCACTCTTTCCGACCCTCCTCCTGCACCGAATCAGCCACAGATGAGAGAGCCGGCTGCTGAGTGAAGAGATGAGAGAGATATGGCCTGGCTACATGCGAACCTGTGGTCTGATGTCCCAGGCATTGCTCTGCTGGCAAGCTGTCTGTGTCCCCTGAAGAGAAGTTTCTGGGGCTCCGCCAGCAGGGAGTGAAGACGGTTTCAATTACAGTTCATCAGCGTGTCCAGTTAGGAAGTTAGCACAGGACCAGATCTCGATGTGGATCCTACCTCCAAGAGCACCGTCCACCCGTGGCGGTAACAGGCTGGATGCAGAACTGAAATTCATTACTTTAAACACAGTTTTAATGAGTTTTCTAAAGTGAGATTATTCACTTGATCTTTTTTGAACTCACTGCCTTCCAGCTAACTCAAATTGCTTCTGAAACAAATATCCTTTTAAATATCCTCAGTCAAGCTTTATTCTCTACAAGCTGGGCTGGTCCGAGTTCACCAGAATAACTTAGATCAGCATGGTGTTTACAGTTCTCAGAGGGTTCTCCTGTGTGTTATTCTGAGCACCTCGGAGAAGCGTTTGTAGAGTGTGTGACCTGGGCCAGGCACTGGCCAGACTCAAGCTTTTTTATTCTCTTAATGTCACTAGCCAATGTTATCATATTACAACTAAAGTAAGGGAGAAAAGCAAATTCAATGCTTTGGCCTGAGGTCCCATCTCCTGCCAGGGCAAGACTGGAGTCCAGAAGGTCCCAGGACAAAACATGCACTTCCCCACCCCCTGAAGATGTTGACGCCCTGATCCCCAGAGCCTGTGACTGCTATCTTACCCGGCTAGTGTGATTAAGGGCATGGACCTTGAGATGGGGAGGGTAGCCTGCCTTATTCAGGTGGGCTCAATCTAGCCCCATGAGCCCTTAAAAGAGGAGAATATCTCCAGTTGAGAGAGAGGGATGTGAGGACCTTGAGATGGGAAGAGTAGCCTTCCTTATTCAGATGGGCTCAATCTAGCCCCATGAGTCCTTAAAAGAGGAGAACATCTCCAGTTGAGAGAGAGGGATTTGAGGATGGAAGGTGGCTGGGGAGATGTGACATGAGAAGGACCACCTTTGCTTTGCTGACTTTGAAGGTGGAGGAAGGAGGTCAGAGCCAAAGAAGGAGCTAGAAGCTGGAAGAGGTAAGGAAACGGATTCTCCCTGAGAGCTCCCAGGAAGGAAAGCAGCCCGGCCAACACCTGATTTTAGCCTGTGGGACCTGTGTCAGGAATTCTGGCCTGTGTGACAGTGAGATAGAGTTTGTGTTTGTTAAGCCACTAAGCTTGTGGCGACTTGTTATTGCGGCCACAGGAAACAAACACACTGCCCAGGGACCAGAATCTGCTACGGGGCTTTAACCGTCTTAACCTCAGAAGCCGGTTGACCTTTATCATTGTTTTTTTTTTCCACCAACAGACACTAAAAAGAGTTCTCATCCTCTGAACCAAGTAATGGAGGAAAATGACTGAAAGCCTCTTGAGAGGCAGACGGAAGAATGTGGGCCCTCAAGTCCCGGATGATGACGAAATTCAACACACAGCAACCTAAATGATAACGGCCGAGGGTGGCAGTACTGAGTTGGCTCTAGCCTGGTATTGCCTCAGCACTTGCAATGATTTGACTCACAACAACCTTTCAGGGTGAGTATTGTTATCATTCCTCCATCATACAGATTTGGAAACTGAAGCTCAGAGGTGGTTAAGTAACTAGCTGAGGGTCACTTGGCCAAGCAGTGCTGGAGCAGAGACTGGGTACAGGGGTTCAAGCCTCTCCCCTGCTCTCCTGAGGGTGGGCAGAAGGTTCCAGTAGGTGGCCCTGAGAGCAGCCGTTGTGAATAAGCTGAGAGGTCAGGTGACTACTGACCTCAGTGCCCAAGGCACTGTTTTGTTGTTGTTTTTGCAAACTCCTACACCTATATATGTGATAAGAGACTGAAGCAAAGACCCAGGAGAAACAGTATTAACTGGAGGGGAAAGTATACTGAATCAAGCCAGAGATTATACTAGATCAGTTCCAAAGAATCATGGGCGAGGGGATCAAACTAATATCCAACATGTAAAAGCTGACACTGGGGCACCAGCCAAGATACACACCAAGAACCTGGACTGACTTAGTCAAGAATGATGTCAACCAGAGCAGGAAGCTAAGATCAAAATAAGCCAGATTAGGCCTCGGAATGGGGAGGATGTATTCATAAAAGCCAAGAGAATAGCTACTCTGAGACAATTGTATTGATTGTGTGGCCAGGGTTGGGGGAGCAGGAGAATGACAGAAGAAGGATGGCCTGGAGTGGGGGGAATCAGGAAGAGAGAAAAACTGTTCTCCTGGAATATGGTATAAGGAAGCCCAAGTAGTAATGTGGAGGCCCATTTGGAGAGGAACCCAAACCCCAGACAAGCTCCAGCTGAGCTACCAGCCAACAGCCAAGCCCCCAGTGTCAACCAAGTGAGTGCCCCAACTGACACTGCCTAGAGCAGAGATGGCCAAGTCCTGCCCAATTCCTTATTTGGGAGCAATATAAATGATCAGTATTTTTAAAGAAAAAAATGTAACACCTCCCTGGAATTTTAGGAGATTGATTCTAATGTACATTTCACAGATGAGGAAACTAAGATTCAGAAAAGTTACTCACCTAAGGTCACATACAGTGATGTAACCAAAGTTCTCACCCAGGTCTTAATGCAAAGCCCTCATGCTGAATGTATGATTCTACACGATCTGACATGTACCCATCCCTCCGAAACACACTAGGCTCATAAGAGCACCACTTCTCCAGGGAGAGCAGTGTTCCCTGGGATTGCCTACTGAGCCATCCTGGAGATCCTTCAAGGGTGTCTCAGACATATGTGTGCATAGTGCATAGGGCAGACACAAGCGTCCCAAACACACCACCCACCTCCAAGTCTCCAGCCCTCTCTGTTCAAGGGATTCTCTCCAGCAGGAACTGTCTCCTGTTCCTCCTTGCCTTTCAGAGTCCCGCAAATTACCCAGAGTCCTACTGAAATGCTCTCATTTTTGTGACTTTTATCCAACCAAAATTAATTTCTCTCAAAATGAATGGTTCTGCAGTCCCCAATCATTTCACTTGTACTTTCATTAAAACTTAATTATATTCTGCCTTGTAAAAGTTGTCTTTCTCACTTAGAAATGGTGTTTATGTAACTTTTGATAATTAAAATATAATCTGGATTAATTTATCTGAAAAGTGCTCTTTTTAAAAGAAATTCAAAATTAGAATATGACAGTTTCCACTAAAGATTCTTGGCATACATATAAGTGGCATATTGTTAGGTATAGGTAGTTATTGACATGTTGCAGTGAGTATCTATGGGGTTACCTTTCCAACCCCCACTCTTTAAAGCTACCCTTTCCTCCATTCCCATGATTATTAGAATGAAAATTCCCTGAGCACAGGGACATTGCTTTGTTCACTACTGTATCTCTGTGCTTAGAACACCTGGCTAGTGCTTCAGAAATATTTCTTGAACTAATGAAGCAGTGAGTCCCCAGTAGTCAAGTGACCTCAACCCTCTGGCTATTAGTCAATAAGTGGTCCATTCAGTTATCATTATTTGGAACTGGAATAAGAAAAAAATGGCAGTCTCTGATTGACTAGATCCATAATATGTACCCTCAGGAGCTGTGTTTTCTGTCATGTGGACCTAAGATGCAGAGGAAGCTTGTCTTCAAAGAAGACAAGAATCACAGGAAAAGACAGTCTTTTCAACAAAGGGCATTAGGAAAACTGCATATCCATATGCAAAAAAAAAAAGAAGTTGGACCTTTACTTTACCCCATATTAGGGAGGGGGAAATTTCCCCCTCTATCCTTCTTGAGTTCTTGTGATTTGCCACAGGACAGATTAACAGGAGGAAAAGAAACAAATTTTAACTCATGCACACAGAGGTTTTATAGGAACAGGACCTAATAAGCAGCCAAAGCAGGCAATTTTATACTTTTTAGACAAAGAAACAATAAATCTGTGAGGAATTAATGGAACAAAGAAACTTGGGCTTTGGGTGCTTAATTAGTGAAGAATCTAAACAGAGTTTGGGCTTGGGCTAGTAACTTAAAGAAAGAACAAAGTTTGTTTATACAGGCTTCTTGGCCCAAATTCCCTATCTCTGGTGATGGGGGTGTCCTTTTACCTTCAAGTGCAAGTATGCACCTTTCCCAGACAGAGAAGAGGGTCAAAGTGTTCCTCTTACATCAGCCATTTCTTGAGTAACTCTAACTCAAAATGATCAATATGACATTGAGACATATTTTGGGGTGGTCGGCCCTGAGCCCCAACATCCATATACAAAAATTAACTCAAAATGTATCAAACACTTAAATGTAAGTGTTAAAACTATAAAACTCTTAGAAGAAAACGTAGACTAAACCTTCGTGACATTGGTTTTGGCAGTGTTTTTTGTATATGACACCAAAAGCACAGACAACAAAAAGAAAAAACAGATAAACTGGACTTTATCAAAATTAAAAACTTTGTGCATCAACGTGCACAATAACAGAGTGAAAAGGCAGTGATGGAATGAGAGATAATATTTGCAAATGATATATCTGATATGGGATTAATATCCAGAATATATAGAGAACTCCCACAACTCAACAACAATAAAAGCTAACAATTCAATTGAAAAATGGACAAAGGACTTGAATAGACATCACCAAAGAAGATATACAATAAGCACGTGAAAAGATTCTCAATGTCAGTAATCATCAGGGGAATGCAAATCAAAATCACAGTGAGACACCATTTTACTCCCATTAGGATGGCCACTTGATAGACAGAAAATAAACGTGTTGGCAAGAATGTGGGAAAATTTAGAATTCTTGTGCATTGAGAGTGGGAATGTAGAATGATGTAGCTGCTGTGGAAAACAGTATGGTGATTCCTCATAAAATTAAATATAGAATTACCCTATGATCCAGAGATTCCACTTTTGGGTGTGTACCCAAAAGAATTGAAAGTGGAGACTCTGTACACCCATGTTCATTGCAACATTATTCACAATAGCCAAAAGGTGGAAATAACCCATGTGTTCATCAATGGAAGAACTGGATAAACAAAATATGGTATATCCACCCAATAGAATATTATTCAGCCTGGAAAAGTGAGAAAATTCTAATACATGCTACAACATGAATGAACCTTGAGGATATTATGCTAAGTGAAATAAGCCAATCACAGAAGGATAAATATTATATGATTCCACTTATGTAAGGTACTTAGAGCAGTCAAATTCATAGAGATTGAATACAGAATAGTGGTTACCAGGGGCTGGGGGAGAGGGAAATAGGGAACTTAATGCACATAGAGTTTTACTTTAGAATGGTGAAAAAGTTCTGAAGATGGATAGTGGTGGGGTTGCACAACAATACGCATGTACTTAGTGCCACAAAACGGTACAATTAAAATGGTTAAAATGGTAAATTTTATGGCATGTACATCTTGCCACAACAACAAAGAATCAGAGGAAACAACAAGACAAAATTCTGAAGCATTCAAGTCGTTGGTTCCAACAGCATCCTGACCCCTGGGTTGCATGAAACACCCATTTCTCCAGTTGGTTTGTGTTGCTTGCAACCAAAAGAATTTGGTTGTTACTTGTAATAAAGATACCTGCCCCCCACCCCACCCCAAGATCATAAGGATCTAGAGAATGTGATCCTATCTCATTATTGATATGAGATGGTTACTGATAAAAAATAAATAAACATATAGACAGACAGGAGAGAAGGGGTGTCATTCTTTTAAGTTGTCTGTGTTGGTCACCTTGGTCGGCCCCACTGCAGCTATAACAATGCTTTTGTGCATGGTGAGTTGGTTGAATCAAGGGTATGAAATAAGAGCTAATAAGTTCCCCAAATTAATCTAGGATAGAAAAAAAAAAAAGCCATCTCTGAAAACTAGTTACTGTAGTGTTGTAGTAACTGAGAAACTAAGCCAGGGAAAGCATATTAACACATCTGCAAGTGGGCACTACCTGGACCCTTCTCAGTAACCATGGTAACTACTGATATGTGGGTAAAAATAAAAAGGTATTAACTTTTAATGCCTATATAGCTAGTTCAATCAGTCTTTGCCTAAGTACCAGACATTTTTATAAAAAAAAGGACTGAATCATTGAATTTTAATGAAGATATTATGAATTACAACAAAAATTGGAAGCCAATGGATAATAAAAACTAATATGTTTTGGCCTTGAAGCTAAACAACAGTGTAGACTCTGAAGTTTACAAAGATAATTTTTAAGGAACTGTCTCATATAGAGCATCACTGAGGATAAGGACACTATAAATGAACACAAATTAGAAGTTATACATTAAATTAAAGTTATGTTTCTTCCTTGAAATGGTTTAAGTCTAACTCATACTGGAGTCTGAAGCAATAAAAAAAGAAGAGACATTAAGAAAAAAAAATAGAGCCTTACTGCCCAATACCTCAAAAAGCAACTGCGTCAAGATGCATCAGGAAACTCTGACTACCAATAATATTCTAGTTCCTCAGTTGAGCATTAGGAGTGTGAGTGTTGATTTTATCATTCTTCTTTTAATTTTACACATACAGTAAATATTGTCTTCTGCATCTAAGGTTTATTTCACAATGAAATTTTATATATGTAAAAAAAAGAATAGGTAGAGGAAAAAGCCCCCCTTTCAAAACATAAGGTCGCAGGCCAGCCTAGAGGAGAGAATAAAAGTTGCAGCTGAGAGAGAGAAAAAAAAATTCCCTGAGACCCTGTGATTCTCAGACTCACCAGGAGAGTCTGTTAAAACACTTGTTGATGGGCCCACCCCAGAGTTTTTGATCCAACAAGTCTGGGGTGAGCCTGAGAATCTGCATTTCTAACAGGTTCCCAGGTGCTGCTGCTGCTGCTCTGGGCCACACCCTGGGAACCTGTGCTTTGAACCATTCATTCTGAAGTCAGTCTGCCCCACCCTCTATTTGTTTGACTATTTTATTATGCTGGGTCACAATGTGAGGTCCCACCAAGGGCTGACTTCCACTTTCAAAAGAGGTATGGTATTTTGTGACACATGAAAATAACTTTTTCCTTTTGTTCCAGTATTCTTCCCTTCATTTTCATTTTTTTTTATTTTAAATTTCACATGCACCCAGTTTACAGAGTCAAAGTCATTGGAAAATCAAAGAATTAAAATATTTTCCTTTTCACCCAGCATACTGACGACATTATATTTATTTGGCAATGACAAATATATGTAATATATCAAAATTAAACAGACATTCCATTCTTAAATTTCTTCTCTGGCTTCAGCTACTTATTGAACCACCAACACCAAGTCTGGAATAAGCCTAATTGTTGCAGGAAGGGGTACGCATTTCAGGGCCCAAGAGTGGGCTCTTGTTTGACACTCAGAAATGAATTGTCCGAGGAGACACACGCGCTGACAAAGCAAGAGACTTTATTGGTAAGGGGCACCCAGGCAGAGAGCAGCAGGGTAAGGGAACCCAGGAGAACTGCTCTGCCTCGTGGCTCACATTCTTAAATTTTACAGTAATGGGGTTAGTTTCCAGGTTGTCCCTGGCCTCTCATTCTGACTCAGGGTCCTTCCTGGTGGTGTGGGCATCACTCAGCCAAGATGGATTCCAGTGATAAGGATTCTGGGAGGTTGGTAGAACATACGGACTGGCGTCTCCTCTCTCCTTTTAACCTTTCCCGAATTCTTTCGATTTGTGTTATTAGCTCATTAGTTCCACATTCCTTACCAGGACCTCCTGTTGTAAGATAACTCATGCAAGTGGTTACTATCGGGCCTGGCCAGGTTGGGGGGGTTTTGGTCAGTGGTTCCCCTAACATAATTGTGACAAATTAAAACAGTGTTGTACTTCATTAGAGGTCCATATTAAGTGCTCATGATAGAGGTTTACAGTAGTGCTTACTCCTAGGAAGTGAAACAGGAGGGAAGGGGGCAGGGCACAGCCTTTGAAAGAATGACATAGCCCTTGAGGATAGACATAAACCGGTTAGAACCAACTAGGTCCAAGATGGCGGAAGATTCGACTTCCAGTAGACCTTGAGCCTCATTATACACTCATTGTAATACATCAGCATGCTAAATGACACACAAACAAGCACCATGATGCTTCTGAAGCCAACCATAAAAGGTCAAAAAGTGGGCAGTGGCCCAATCCCTGAAAATCTCCACCCCCTTCCCCCAAATAGTTGGAATAATCCCTCCACTCATTAGCCTATGAAATTACCTAGCACATAAAAACTAACCACATGGGACCTCCCTGGTTGTCCAACCGCTCAGACTCTGTGCTCCCAATGCAGGGGGCCTGGGTTTGACCCCTGGTCAGGGAACTAGATCCCACATGCATGCCACAACTAGGGGTTCTCATGCTACAACTAAAGATCCCGCATGCAGCAGTGAAGATCCCGTGTGCTGCAACTAAGACCCAATGCAGCCAAATAAATATATAAATATTAAAAAAAAAACAAACTAACCACACAATATTTTGGGGCCTCTCGCCTTTTAAGATGGCCCATACTCTGTCTGTGGAGTGTGTTTCTCTCTAAATAAATCCACTTCTTACCTATCTTACCTATCACTTTGTCTCTCACTTTTGTCTCTCACTGACAAAAAGAACCTGAGTTCATTAAGTCCTGAGACCAGGTGTGTGATCTCAATTAAAAGACAGTGGGTTCTGGCTGGGTTTGAGTTCTAGCCTGTGGTTTCAAGTCCCAATCTGGGTTTGGCTTGGTTCGAGTCCCAGCTCATGGATTCACTTCCCATCTGAGTTGTGCGGTTTCAGCAGGACAAGTCTCATTTCTTAGAATGTATCTTTTTTTGGCTGTAACTTGAGGCTTGCGGGATCTTAGTTCCCTGACCAGAGGGATTGAACCCATGCAGTGAAAGCGTGGAGTCCTAACCACTGGACCGCCAGGGAATTCCCAGTAAGTTTTTTTTTTTTTTTAATATTTATTTATTTATTTATTTAGGCTGCACCAGGTCTTAGTTGCAGCATGCAGGATTTCTGTTGCCACATGCGAGATCTTTAGTTGCCGCACGCAGAATCTTTAGCTGCAGTATGTGAACTCCTAATTGTGGTATTCATGTGGGATTTTGTTCCCTGCCCAGGGATTGAACCCTGGCCCCCTGCATTGGGAGCACAGAGTCTTAGCCACTGGACCACCAGGGAAGTCCCGCCTGGGGAAAGAAAGTAGGTATCTTTACCCCCAGTAAGTATCTTTTAACACTGGGGTCAATAAAAGGTATTCTCTTGTTTTCTACCTTTCCTGCTGTCTGTCAGCTTTTTTTTTTTTCTTATTTTATTTGTTACTTTAAAAGTTACTAATGAGAAAAGCCCACATTTAAAGATAACGCTTTTCCAGCTACCCGGTCCTGAGACTGGCCAGTCTTCTCCCTGAGCCCCAGCCCGCTCCCTGCACCCTACAATCAGCCACGTGCTGCAACTGACCCGATGTTAGTTATTAGGAATCCTGTGAGCCTGTTGCTAAACAGTTGTAGCTTGAAATCTGGTACTGGGAGAGGATTTACACGGAGGAAATGGGGGCAAATGCTGCTAGAGCTTCCTCCACCCCCAGAGCCAGTTGTTAACAGTTACTTAGTGCACACTGCCTACAAACCTACAGCAAAAAACAGGAAGGAAGGGAGGGAGGGAGGGAGGGAGGAAGGAACACAGGGAGGGAGTGGGGAGAGAGAGAGAGAAGGAAGGAAGGGAAAAAGGAGAAAAGGAAGAAATGGGTATCTCTGAAGCCACTGCTTATAAACCTGAGGAGCAGCAAACCCTCTTGTGACTGTTCCCAGAATTGCAGAGGATGCAGGGAGAAGGCGACACAATCAAGATTTCATCCCAAACACATTTTATATAAGGCTTTAGAGGGAGAGTGTTGTTGGTTTAGTTCAATGTCACCTATCTCTGAGCAGACTTTCCTTAAACCACCTGAGGATGTCACTTAAATATCTTTCTCAAGAACTGGAATTACCTTCTTATGAAGAGTAGGCTTTTCTTTGTGTTAGTATAGAAGGCCTACAACATTTTTTTTTTAAGAACATAAATTTTCTGTGGGTTACTGTGGGCTTGTCCCAGCAAGGTGGTGCGCCCTGAAGTTGTCTGTGTCCTTAGCTGTCCGGAGAACCCATGTGAGGAAAACAAACAGACATATAAAACACAAACCTCACCAGGCCACCCAACAATGGTTTCCCACTGTATCTAAAATAAAGCCCAAACTCCTCGCCAAGCCCCATGTCCCTGGGTCAGGTACGTCCTGCTAGTTCTGGTGCTTGGCTGCCACCCTCCCTGCCCATCCCCTCCACCCTGCACTGTCCCCTACCCATTAAGCAGGTGTTTGCTCAAAGACCACTCTTCAGTGGGGTCTTTTCTGGGGACCTGTTCTAAATCAGTGCACACCCACCATCTGTCCATTGGTCACATCACCAGGTTGGTTTTCCTCCATCTGTCTCTACCTGGAATCACACTGATTGTTTCTGTGTTTAACTAACTGACCGCTCAGTAGAATGGAAGCTGGAAGCTCAGTGTGAATAACGCCTTTGTCTCACTCGCAATGTTTCCCCCACGGCAGGCCTCTAGCATCGGGAAGGCAACAGATGTCCACAAAGGAATTGGGAGCCCAGCACCAACCCAGCCTCCCACCTGGGTGTAGGGTAACCAACTCTCCCAGTTTGCCTGGAGTTGTCCCTGTTTTAGCATTGAAAGTCCCCATCCTGGGCAACCCCTCAGCTCTGGTCACCCTCTAACTGGGTTATGTACTTATCTAGAATTACCTTCTGGAATGATTGTGAAAAGTAACTTAAATGACAGTAAAATATTTTAACATAAAAGCTTCCTCTGAAAACAGAATTAAACTTGCAGATTATCCTTTAATACTCTGTGAAAAGTTATTTGAATTAGCAGAATTAACCTATCTTAGTATATTCATTTGTATTTGCCTTAGTACTTAAAATATATATGCACCATATTGTTTTAAAAAAAGGATCATATTGCATTTGTCAGGTAGTGTTTTTAATTTTAAATGTCACTGCAGAAATAATGTGTTACAAACACTGCATGCATGACTCATTGCTGGTAGGGCTTGAAACTTCCCACTCGAAGTTACTTAGATTCCTAAAATAAGTTTATTCCTGTGTTTCTTTTACATTATATCTTCCTGATTAAAAACTCAAAATATTGCGTTTTTCCCATTTAATTTTCGAAAAAAATATTCTTCAGCATTTCTACTTCTCCTTGAAATTGAAGGGAAAAGCACTGTCAGGAGAAGTAATCACACCAAGGACATTGACTAAGCTATCAAAGTTATCTAAGCTGGGAAGGGATTAGTTGGCTTTCTGTTTATGTTTATCAGAATGCCTCGCTGAAATCACCAAACTTTTCAAAAGGTAAATTTAAAATCTCTATTTAGCGAATTAAAAAGCAACCATGTGGGGCTTCCCTGGTGGCGCAGTGGTTGGGAGTCCGCCTGCCGATGCAGGGGACACGGGTTTGTGCCCCGGTCCGGGAGGATCCCACATGCCGCGGAGCGGCTGGGCCCGTGAGCCATGGCCACTAAGCCTTCGCATCCAGAGCCTGTGCTCCACAACATGGCAGTGAGAGGCCCGCGTACTGCAAAAAAAAAGCAACCATGTGCAATCTGAGACCACCCAAAGTGTGCAGAAGAGCTGTGATCTCTATCATACGTGTGCTGAAAATGTATTAGAGGCCAGCAAAATATTTCTGACTGTTGTTTGTATCATCCAGTAGGCAAGGAGATGGCAGGCAAAGAGAGACACGAGGCCAAGGGCCACAGAGGACATCGGGTAGTGAAGTGGATAAACAACACCCTCCCTGCTCTTTCCAGTCCTCGCTCTCACCCTCATCAGGCTGTCCACCTGCCCTCTGAAATCATGAAGAGCCAGCAGGTTGGGAGAGGGCACAGAAGCAGCTTGTAAGCTTTTCCAGTCTACGTTGACTGTTGACCTTGCAGAAGGAACTGCCTCTCCCGTGTCCCTCCCGTACTGACTGTTGATCACATTCCAAGGCCAAGAAGTGACTTGCTAGACAAAGTCTTGAGTACAAATCTATAAAGTCACTGCCTTAGTTCACACCCATGGCATTTCTTACAGTGTGATCCAGTGAACACCCACATCCCAAAATCACAAAAGAGCTTTTCAAGAATACGGGTTCCTGGGCTCTGCTGCATCAGAATCCCTGGGAGGGGCCCCAGGAACCTGCATTTGTAACACATCCTCCGATGGTTCTGGTGCACACTAGGGTTGAGTCTCGGTGACCCTTGATCTTCAGAGCATAACTTTCATAAACCCCTCCCCCAAAAGACATCTACCATCCCAGCCATGCCCATGGAGAGCTCCCTTCCCGACATCCTTCTCGATGGGAAATACCCATGGGTCCTGAGGATCTGAAATTAAGTGCACACAAAAGTGCCTCCCTGACTTGGTCTCCTGAAAAGAATAGCCTGTTTCCCAAGTCAACGTCACATATAAAATAGCACACGTTGGTCTTCTCTGCAGAACTTGGGCTTCACTTGGACTTGAAGAGGCCAACTTTACGTTTGCCTGTCCTTGAGCCTGTTTCTCCGGCAGATGGACAGCGAGCCACTTGGCAGGTGTGGCTATCCCTGTTTCTTGCACAAACCCTGGACCCACAAGCTAGACTCGAAGCTGCCTGTGACAGTGCTGTTCCCACACCCTTGCTGACATTCTTCAATTCGGCAGTATCCTGGTAGGTGTTTTCAGAAGTAAAGCTTCATTGGACACTCAGAAAAAGTAAATATTAAAGCATACCTGGGGACTTCCTTGGTGGTCCAGTGGTTAAGAATCCACCTTCAATGCAGGGGATGCGGGTTTGATCCCTGTTCAGGGAACTAAGATCCCACATGCCGCAGGCAACTAAGCCTGCGGACTCTGGAGCCCGCACACCACAACTAGAGAGCCTGTACGCCGCAACGAAGAGCCCACATTCCACAACTAAGACTCTCAGCCAAATAAATAAATAAAAATAAAGCATAACTAAGCTAGCAATAACTAATTTATTAAATGTAACTACAGCACAAAATAATGCCAGATGTGTTGGAATATTATCAATATATAGCAGTGCACTCTAAAACACAAAAAAAATGGATTTAGTTTAAGCATTGCCTAAGTGCAAATAAATTTTAAAATATATGTAATTTAAAATACTATATAATGATTACAAATAGGAATAAGGTTGTTGTCTTTATACATAGTTCCTACTTTCTCTTTTTCCTGGTTACTAGAATCAAGTTTTGGACCAGCTCATTCTGGACTATCTCTAAATGCTACAGCTGCTACCAGAAAAGAACCAAGAACTGTAACTATAAAAAAATGAACAATGGGCTTCCCTGGTGGCGCAGTGGTTGAGAATCTGCCTGCCAATGCAGGGGACACGGGTTCGAGCCCTGGTCTGGGAAGATCCCACGTGCCGCGGAGCAGCTGGGCCCATGAACCACAACTACTGAGCATGCGCGTCTGGAGCCTGTGCTCCGCAACTAGAGGCTGTGATAGTGAGAGGCCTGCGCACCACGATGAAGAGTGGGCCCCGCTTGCCACAACTAGAGAAAGCCCTCGCACAGAAACGAAGACCCAACACAGCCATAAATAAATAAATAAATAAATAAAAAACAATGAACATTGCCTGGGATCGAAGAAGGCCCTCGGCTGATATCAAAGGCGGCCCACCTGCCTCCACGACTCTTGGACAATTGATTTTCCATTGATACCACCTGGGCAAAGGGCACACTGACTTCTTCAAGGTTCGCTCCAAGGAGACGGCTGTCCTCCCGACATGGCACCTCTCCCACCCAGCTACTCAGTACTAAACATCCAGGCACCAAACAGCTCTCTCCACTTCTAGAGCAGCCCTAGCAATTCTCCACCCTCCCAGAAGGTTCTAGTCTTGCAAATCCCAACTAAGCAGCATGCTGGTAGAAACTCAGAGTAAAAGTTCTGGACAGTGAAAATAAATAGCATGAAATCCTTGTACTTAACCTCATCAGAATCCTTCAAAACCTTCCACAGGGCACACTGACTATTCTCGCTTAGATTCATGTGGCCATTTCTGATCTCAAGTAGCATTAGAAGGAAAAGTATAGATGGCGATGGAGGCAAGTATTTAAATAATAGATACATGAATTCACCAGTGATGAGGCAAAATAAAAACAGGAGATACTCAGTACCTACTACAAACCAGGCATTGTGTTGACCCTGGAGACGTAACTGAGCAGAATCCTATGAGGCCTTTCTAGAATAGACCCCCAGCCATGTCCTCTGCCTGCCTTTTGTAGAAAAACTTTAGCCAAGGAAAAATTTTAATCAGAGAAGTGAGAAAGTTCAGAAAGAAAGGAAAACAGTCAAGCAAGACAAAATAATAATACTTTAGCCATTAAACAAAGTCAAGGACTTTTAGTTCCTCCTCGAGGGCTGTAGGTAATATTCTGAGCCATGTGCTTTGAGCTGTTTTGCAGATACTGAAACCCCCACCAGGTGGGAGAAGTTAACTGTATGCTGCCCACAAGCATGTAGACCCCAGACCGCTTAGAACTAGAAGGTTGACGATGCTGACTCCCAATTGCCTCACCACCAACCAATCAGAAGAATGCCCACAAGCTGATCACTCCCTCCTCTTTGAACACTAAAAGACTCCTCACTACCCCTTCCAGGGCGGGGCATATAGTCTGGAGGGCATCAGCCCCCTCTGGCCCCCTTTTCCTGGCAAAGCTATTTCTTTCTTTAATACTTCACCCAAAACTCTGTCTCTGAGATTTAATCCAGCACCCGTGTACAGAGGCCGAATTTCGGAAACAGAGAGATGAAAATAAATAAGGCCCTGATCTTGCACTCATGTTATACACAGTCTGTGTGTTTAGACTAACACACAAATGATTAACTTTAATATAATGAAAACAAAGTAGCAATTACATTAGTACAGGTACCAAATTTGACCTAACTTCAGCATAAATGGCATTTGCTGGAACGGTGTTGGTGACTCAAATAATTATTGGTCAATCTAGACAATCAACCAAGAGAGACAGAGACCAAAGCAACCCCAAAGATCTCAGCAACAAGAATTCCTATACTGTCACCTAAGTTTGCTGCCATTCTAATTGCCTCTCATCTCAAGATTCACTTTCCTGAGAGAAAAGATGTTGTCATTCTAATATGCATTACCAACCCTTCTTGTGGTCAGGGGGACAAAGTCCCATAGATTGCAGACCAAGAATCACCTGGAGTGAGGACTGAAGTGGGAGATGCCTTGTCTTGCCAGCACACATATAGACACACCTTTCCATACAGATCTCTGCCTAACCAAGAGGCCTCTAACATTCTGCAAATACCACCAACACACTCACCTGCTCCCCAAATGGAACACAACCCTAAATGACATTTAGCAACTGCATCTGAGGTAGGAGAAAGATGGGCTCCTGGGCTGGACAGCTGGTGTTTGTCAAGTGGAGTAGAACTGAAGCTTTGTTCTCACCCAGATACTCCAAGGACAAAGCAAGTGGCAGAAGCTGAGCTCTGCTGAAGTAAAGAGATAAGATGACCCGTTCCTGAGGCCAAGGAAAGCTTCCCTGTCTGCATATGCACAAGAAGGCTCCTTGGGGGTTAAAAAGGGAGGTGGCACCACCCCATAATAAGTGTGGACATGCACCCACAGGCCTCTTCAGTGGGATCCATCTTAGCAAAAATTTGTTCATGCATCTTGGGGAGGGTCCTAGGACCAGTGAAGTGTGAAGAAAGAAACAAGATAATTGGTGAAAGGTAACTGTCCTATACAAGGGATTTAAATCACCTCTTTACTAAGCTCTTCCTCATTAGAGAGGACGCCCACACCCTTTCTCTCCAGGTGTGTATTTCTTCCTTGCTTCTGTCGTAAGTAAACAAACTGCTTCTCTGTGTGCTCTCCCACATGTTATGCTGTGTCTCTAATAATAAACTTTGTACCTGTTTTTACAGTTTTTGCCTCCTTGAAACACTCTTGCTTTCAATGGGGGTAAGAGCCAAGGGAACTTTGCTTCTGACATCTAGCCTCTGGTGGTCTAGTGGCTAGGATTCCTGGTTTTCATCCTGGCTACCCAGGTTCAATTCTTGTTCAGGGAATTAAGATCTCACTTCACGCCACCGCTCACTGCTGCCTTTCCGAGATCACATCCAGAGTAAGATATGGTACCCAGTTGGGGCTACACATTGGATTATCTTGCTGGCAAATTGGACACTTGATTATGGCCAAGTGAGTTGTATCAATAGAAGTTCATATTTTTGAGTCCAAGGGAGCAGAAGAATCTTTTAATAATTGTTCATCCAGACCCCCTAATTGTTAAGAATCTCTCCTATAGAAAGGGCCCTTTGGTTAGCATTCAAACTGAGCATTGTATTCTTAGGTTCTGGGCCTCTTCAAGCAGCAGTCTCAAGTCCCTGTCCCGAGTCCTGTTGCCTGCAGACCTCCAATTTCAGTCCTTCCAAGTACCTGACGGATGACAGGACCCATGTAAGGACTGAAAGAAGCATGACAGAGGGGTCCCACTCCCCACTTGCCTTCTCCCTTTGCCCGCTTTCTTTCTTTTTGACTACCTGCCTTCCTTGTGCCATGAACTTAGACTACCCAGTGGACCACAAGGCTAGCAAAAGCAGTAACTGGTAAATGGTTATCAGGATTGTACCAACAACTCCAAACAAAGGACATGAAAATAGGAAACCACCCCCCACCAAGTTTTGGTTAAAACAGAAAATGCTGCCTATGTTAAAACTGCAAGGATGTGTACTCAACTTTCTCCTGTCCTATAAAAATGCTGACCCTTCTCCAGTTGGGGGGCGGGGTGGTGCTCACTGTGTGCCCATCAGCTGAAGAAAGCCTTTAACCTCGTTTGGTCTCTTAACTCATTTTCCTTCTTACGAGGAATAGGTCCAGATCTGAAGCTCAGGCCATTTTGGTTTGCAGGCGAAGTGGACATTGAGGTGCTCTACTCAAACAACGCCTACTTGGAAGACATTTCTTCTGCTCTGTTGTCCATCAGAGCCACCTAAAAAGGACGCAGTGCCTCAAATATGTATTTCTCTTAAGTGCAGCCATATTCTTACACCAAACTCCTTTATTTTTTATTTGTAATTCTCAGTGAGTCAGTCACAGGGCCATATGCTTCATATGATGAAAGAGTGGAAACACAAGAACCCTAGGAGGGGAACAGTGCAATCCCATGTCTTCCAGAAGCTTCCTTGTGTTTTCACGTCTTGCCAGGCCCAATTCAGTACTGACCACCTTCCTGTGATGCTTCAGTGTTGTTGGAGGAGGTCATCAAGAGGACATGACCTCTAGTTGATGTGAGAGCAGGATCCTGGCAATCAGAGGTTCCTTACCCACTCCCCTGTCCTTGGAAGGTACACTCCCATTCCCACAGCTGGAGTTGTTTCAGAGACTTAGTCTTGAGAGAGCAATGTGTTGTTGAGACC
This sequence comes from Monodon monoceros, assembly GCF_005190385.1. NCBI lineage: Eukaryota > Metazoa > Chordata > Mammalia > Artiodactyla > Monodontidae > Monodon > Monodon monoceros. The sequence continues at coordinate 21,777,918 of NW_021703782.1, read as the reverse complement.
ATCTGGACTGAATATGTGACTGAACCCAGGTAAGGCCTCTCTATAAACTCTTAAGATTCTTGTGGGCAGGTGTGAAGGTCTACTGGTCTGCGGCCACCCAAGACAGACTCCTATGTAAGGTCCCTTGATTATTACTGTCACCTACCAATCTGGAGCGTTCTGCCTCTTTCTTTGGTCTTTCCTTGCCCCCTGTGTAAGGGGGCCAGTTTGCAAACCAAGAAATGTTCCTGGGTACAACTGCCTTATGGCCAGGTGAATCAGCTGGAGCCCAAGTCAGGATGGAAGCTTGAAGCCCTGGGGTCCATGATCATAGAGGAATTCTGTCCCCACAATAGGTCCATATCTGTATGTCTCTATTCTGACATTTTAAATTTCTTCCTATATATTTTATGCCAAGATTTCTGGCCCTGTAATGTTCCTTTGTTTGAGCCAGGATTTGGTCTAGGTTGTGTTAGCCAACCCAGGAAACTGTTGGAATTGTAACCAGCTGCAAGCCAGCACCTTGAATGCAGAACTTCTGATAAGGACATCCACAGAAGCGATGTCGTTCTATCTAAAATTAGGTTTTGCCCTTCTTAGCCTCCCACGCTCAGAAAATTTCTTTCCTCAAGTATAAATTAGTAAACTCCTGCAGTTCCTCCTCTTTCTTACTCTGGTTCAGTCACACACACCCCACCTACACACCATATACCACACCCAATCACACACACAACACAATGCACCCACACCCCAGGCAGGTTAAGTATGAATCCTGGGAAGCTTAGAGCAGGAAGATAATGTTTTTCTACAGGAGAGGCAGCTTTGTCGAGCTAGAGAAACATAGGGGAAGGGGATAATTAAGAGGACTTGGGCGCTGAGTCTTCCAACTTGCCCCGATGACACCAATACCAATTTGGGGAACCCATCCTTTCCAAATTAATGCTGTAATTTCAAGGAAGAAACCTGGTGAGATAGTGAATTCAACTGGCAATCTAGTTCAGGAACCTGTAAAATCCATCTCTGAGGTTTGGTTTTGCAGAGATCTTAAAGCCAAAGCTTCAGGGATGCTTTCAGGATGTCAAGGAAAGACCCTGAGATTTGTCTCCTGCCTCACAGGGGAACTGAGATTCATGGCATTCTTTTCTCATTTTAAATCAGCTCCTGAGTCCAAAACACTCGTGGAACCCTGTGATCTTGGCAGTTCCCTTCTCCTTTTATGGGGTCTCGAGCTCTGTCAGGAGACCTAGAGCCTCAGGGAGCCGCAGGCAATGGCTCAACAGGCCAGCTGTCCGCTGTGCACTGCCTGTCACAGAACAGGAGTCGGTGACACAGCCGTCCCTCAGGCAGCTAACACTTCCAACGTCCCACAGGCCTATAACCCACTTCTGCTGAAAGCCTTTTTTTTTTTTTTTTTAAAGTCATTATGGTTGTTTGGAGGCTAAATCTATAAAAGTGAATTACCCCCAGGTCACTCACAGGATCAGAAAGCAGGAGAGGGGCAGCCTGGGGGCTTGGGGAAGGACACCCAGCCCACGACTTGGGGACAACTGCCACTGCATGACTTCCTTCAGCTGTGTTCAGTCCCTCTCAACATCCAGACTCCAGGAGAGATGACAGCTTGCTCATATGGGGCCACATGCTCTTCAGGCGGTTGAGGGTTAGGGTCCCATGTTCTATAGCGCAAATGAAAGATGTCTGTGACAGGGCTAGTGATAGAAAGTAGAAAGATCTATGGAAACAGAAAGGAGGGACTGCAGTGATTTCACTTGGAGTAGAGGGAGAAATGGGAAGTTGCCAAACAGGAAGGAAATTCTGGACCAACATACCCCTCAAAAAACTAAAAAAAAATTAATAATCCTGGGGCCATGAGCAATAATCCAGTCGGCCCTGAGCTAGCTATCAGAACCAGTTATGGGGAAAATCACATTCCCCATATCAGTATGTCCCATGGATGGGTGTGGGCTGTAGACCCAAGCAGCATGGGGGACATGGATTTGACATTCACGGTCATTGATGCTCCTTTAACCTGGCCTGGGTCAGGCACTTCTGACAGCTCCCTTGGGCACTTGCTGGCAGGGTCAGAGCGCCAGTTGAAGGAAAGGGCATTGCGTGGGTGGGGTTCACTAAGGGTCCACAGAGGGGTCCTGAGACCATTCTGTCCTGTGGCCTCCTCATTTCTTTTTAGATTTAAAGTATTCTGAGGAAGCAGGGAGATTTTGTGAGCTCTACCTTCAAGTATAAAAACAGAGAGGTGGGACTTCCCTGACGTTTCAATGGTTAAGACTCCACGTTTCCAATGCAGGGGACATGGGTTCCATCCCTGGTCGGGGAACTAATATCCCACATGCTGAGCAGCCAACGAAAAAAAAAAAAAAAAACAGAAACGGAGAAGAAGTGCAGCAGAATTTTTCAGCTCCCATTGAGTACAGAATACAGGGCCTACAGACCCAGAACCTGTCTGAGGTCCACTAGCCAAGTGCTTCCATGTTAAATCTCCAAAATCTATGCTAGTTTTAGGAACTTCTAGGAACACATATAGTAACTGTTATTTTTTATAAAACCATGCTTAAATTTATAATTCATGCTGATTTTTAAAAATGTTTTACTTTGGAATAACTTCAAATTTACAGGAAAATTGCAAGAATAATACAAAACACTCCCATATAACCTTTACCCCCAAATCACATTTTTTTCAAAATTACCTCAATTCACAATTTTTCACATTCCATCACATTTGTTTTATCACTTTCTCTCTCTGTCTTTCTTTCTCCATACACTCACAGACACATTAAAGAATGTCCTCATTCTGAGGAAATTACTGTATTTGTGTGTATATATAGTGTTTTATATATATAAAATATATATAGTATGTAAGATATGTAAATATATATAGTAAAACAGTACATGCCTTTTTTTTTGGCCGTACCTCACAGCATGAGGAACTTTCCTAACCAGGGATTGAGCCTGAGCCCCCTGCAGTCGAAGCACGGAGTCTTAACCACTGGACCACCAGGGAAGCCCTGTACATGTCTAATTTTGAACCATTTGAGAGTAGGTTGCAGACATGCTCCTTTATCCTTAATACTGAAGTATGTATTTCTTAAGAATGAGGACATTATTTACCTAACCACAGTATACATATCAAATTCAGAAAATTTAACTTCGACACTTTATATGACCTACCATCCTTTAAATGTCTCAAAAACGTCTTTTGTAGCCTTTTTTCTTTTTCCTGGTACAGGATCACATACTGCATTTAGTTGTCATATCCCTTTGGCTTCCTTTAATATGGAACTGTTCCTCAACCTTTGTCTTTCATATTAACAATTTTTAATACTGCTGTTCATTTATTTTAAAGACTACTCCACTTCCATTTGATGTTTCCTCACTGGTAGATTTAGGTTGAGCATTTTTGGCTTAAGTGGTGGTGGTCCCACATCTGAAGGCATGTGATTTCCATCTGCTCTTATGGGTGATGTGCCTTTGATCACTTGGTTAAGGTGTCCGGTTTCTCCTCTTTGTAAGTAGGATTTTCCCCTTTGTAATTAGTAAGTAACTCCTGTGGAAAATTGTCACACATTTTACCAAACTATCAGAACAAGATAAACTTTCTGCATATGACTTGGCATACCAAAATGACTTCCTGGAATATTTAACAGATTCAGAAATGGGGACATCACTGCATCCAGGTCATGGATTCCCATAGGCAAAGCTCTACAGCTCTCTGCACTGCCCAGCACCTTGCAAAGCGCAGATAAATGAACAATTACCCCTGTCCTCCCCCTCCTCCTTTTAAAGGCCTTCACAGTACCATGACCGAGGTCTGTTGTTCATGGCCCCAGGATTATTAGTTCTTTTTGTATTTTCTGAGGGGAACGTTGGTCCAGAATATTCTTCCTGTTTGGCAAATCCCCACCCCTCCCTCTGGAAGCAGCAATCACTTTCTCCATGAAGTTTACCTGGGGCAGTTGTCCCTCCTCTCCAGGTGAAAATAATTTATTCCCTCCTCCTCCCCTCCTCCGAATCAAAACCGCTTCCAACTGTGCCATGTTTCAGCTGGGAACTAGTAGGAAAATCTATTTAACTGAGGTGACTCCTCAGTCCTCAAGTGTTTGCATTCTTCTAAAACTCTCTGATTGTTAGGACTTTATGTGAAATTTTTCTGTCTTGAGGGAAGATTTGCAGGAGGTAACACAGGATGCAGCTAGTGCCTGTGCACACAGTCTAGTAGTCTGCATGCAGCCTAGCTCCAGGGGGCTCTTCCCACAGAGACTGAAATGAGCAGGACCCTATGGGGCTCCCAGGCACGGAAGCCTGTTTCCCCATTTCTTATTTGTAGGGAATAGACTCCAACCTCCACTACCTTCCCTGAGTCCCAAAGGACAGATTAGAACAGTTGCTAATCAGGGAAGGGAGGGGATGCAGAGACAAGGGAGGAAACCACCTGAGGCCAGATTAAGGGAGTGCAGGCTCTGCACACACCCTGATCCTTATCAGCAACGCTGCCTTTGAGCCATTGCTATAAAACTCCTCACTAATCTTCCCGGGTTGGGACATACAGTTTTTCAGGGCACAAGCCCGCTGTGTCCCCCTTTGCCTGGCAAAGCAATGCAGGTATTCTTTTTCACTTCACCCCAAACTCCATCTCTGAGATTTGATTCAGCACCAGTGCACAGAGGTTGAGTTTTCAGCATCAAGACCACGAGGTGAAGGGCATCCCAGAGCCGACCAGAGGGAGATATCCCCACATTCTAGTAGAGATTTTCAAACGTAAGAAGTGTACAGATCACTTTTGAAGGGAAGTAAATCTCTCCAATCAATCACCAGTGTAAACTTTATATCCATTATACTAGGGGAAAAAACCCACATATCTTTATTATAACGTTATATACCTAAATATACAAAAATAGAATACGGCTTATACCTTTTAAACAAAATATCAAAATGTCAAATACAAGCTAAACTTACTTCAGTTTAAATACAAATTAAATTGACTTTAATGTGATAGATGTTTTGCTGAAACCAATCATCACCGTCAACACACTATGATAGTCCTAAAGACGGGTTTTTTCTGAGGCCAGCATGACTTACCAATCCTATTGGGCTTTTTGATACTTCATATTGTGATATTGTGATTTATAAAAGCAATACTTATTTGGTCTTTGACCCTGTTTCTGGCACAGAGCTCCTAAAATGCTAGTAATTTACAAAGACCAGAGAGCAATAAAGGTGTCCTCCTATGTTAATGAGGTGACTTTCGGAATACACATAAGAATGGGGGCTGGGGCTTCCCTGGTGGCTCAGTGGTTGAGAGTCTGCCTGCCAATGCAGGGGACACGGGTTCGTGTCCCGGTCCGGGAAAATCCCACATGCCGCGGAGCGGCTGCGCCCCTGAGGCATGGCCATTGAGCCTGCGCGTCCGGAGCCTGTGCAAAAAAAAAAAAAAAAAAAAGAATGGGGGCTGGCTACCAGTGTAACCAAACACCGGCGTGTTGGAAATTTCAGTCCCACCTCCCGACCTCCGGGGAGGGGAGAGGGGCTGGAGGCTGAGTCAGTCACCAATGGCCAATGATTTAGTCAATCAGGCCTGTGTAACGAGGTCTCCATGAAAACCCAAAAAAGAAAAAAGACGGGGTTTGGAGAGCTTCTGGTTGGTGAACGTGTGGACGCTTGGTGAGAGCTCAGGGAGGGCATGGAAGCTCTGTCCCCTTTCCCCATGCCTTGCCCTGTGCATCTCTTGCATCTGGATGCTCCTGAGTTGAATCCTTTTATAATTAACCAGTAATCTAGGAAGTAAGATGTTTCTCTGAGTTCTGTGAGCCACTCTAGCAAATTAATTAAACCTGAGGAGGGAGTTGTGGGAACCTCTGATCCATAGGTGGTTGGTCAGAAGTTCAGGTGACAATCTGGACTTGCAGTTGGCATCCTGAGTTGCAGGTGGTCGTAGGAACCTCCAGTTTGTATTCGGTCGATCAGAAGCACAGGTAACAAAACTGGGCTTGAGACTGGTGTCTGAAGTTGTGTGTGTGGTGGGGCCGGGGGCAGTCTTGTACAACTGAGCCTTAACCTGTGGCTATCTCCAGGTAGTGTCAGCACTGAGATGAATTGCAGAATACCCAGCTGGTGTCAGAGAAATGCTTGGTGGTGTTGGTAAGGGGAGCCTCCCCCAGCTCCGCACGGGCCCCAACCATTTAGGAATTTGTGATCAGGAAAAAAAGACAAATCCTTTATTACTTTATTCTAACAACTGCAAAAACTTTTCTATAGTGTACCTTTTGTTTTCCTTTGACATATTCTAACTCTGTTAGTTTCTCATTGGTCCACACAATTAAAGGAAGACTAACAGGAACAAAAAACATGCTTGGGCTCTGAAATTAAGAAGTCATATAGATGATGTAGAATTAATTTGTCCATGGACTTAAAACGCAAAGTTTAAACAGTCTGGCAGGGAACTTGAGGATCCTTCCCATCTGTGGAACCTAATTTGAGAAACGTTGCTCTTAAAAGCTGTTTTCTTTCACAGCTTATTCTCTTCATCCATTCACATCCTTTGGCAACCTTTAAAAGATTCCATAGTAATAAATGACAAAAATCTTAAGCAGAACCCAGTTTTTCACCTATGAAAAAGTGACAAAATATTTCAATAAGAATAGTAACAATATGATTAGGTAAATTCAGACTTTGCTTTTTTAGACAATAAATGTACGAAGTTACTTACTTTGCTTTATTTCCAATATATTTTAAATTGTCTTGAATTTATTCTACTCCTTCTTTCAACACTTTGTGAACAGTAATACATTTTCTTCTTGAATCCAGTGTTGCTTTTGAGATTGTTACTGTCTATTCTTGTTGCTTTGTAGGTGTGATTGGCAACTTCTCCCTGGAAGCTTTTAGAACTTTCCTTTCTCTTTGATGTTCTTAAATTGCACTATAATCTCTCGCTGGCACTCTATAAGCCCTTTCAATCTGAAGTCTTTTTTATCTTTCCTTAAAACTGGGAAATTCACAGCCATTATATTTGTGTAGTATTTCCTCTCCTGTTTATTCTCTCTCTTGTATCAAATGGGACTCTTGTATCTAATGTTGTCACCTCTCCCTTTAGCCTCCAGGTCTTTTTACTTCATGTTTTCCATCTCTACCCCTAACTGATGGTTTCTGGGACTGTTACTCAGCCCTGTGTTCTAGCTCACTGATTGTTCTTCATTAGTATCCACAATACTTTCAGTTTACCTACTGAATATTTTATTTCAACTATTTAGTTTTCAATAATATTGCTATTTGACCTTTCCTTAAGACTGCAATTACTAATATCCTTTAATCTCTTATGATATTTATAACTTATAGTCATAATTCCAAAAAAATAATCAAATGTAAAAAAGAGAATCTTTTAAAGTATGTGGTGAACTACAATGGGTATTTATGATAAAAATTTAGCAAATTAGTAATGAAAAGAGTACACACAACCTCAAAATGACAGAGTAGCTAGAACTTCAACAAAACTGCAGTGAACATTATACTGGGCTGGTTATTACATCCCAAAGTCAGTTTGTCTATCAAGTTATCTTAATTTTTATAAGCCACTGCTACACTGTCTTAATTACTATAGGTTCTTAATAAATCACGATCTACTAGAATCCATTAAAGTGTCTTTGCTATTCTTGGCCCTTTTCTCATCCATATTATAGTCAAATAAGTCCTTTGAATGTGGTATTTTTATTGGAATTAGATTGACTTGACAATCAATTTGGAGATAATTTATATCTTGACCATATTGAGTCTTCCTAAGCATGAACATAGTATATTTGTCCATTTATTCAAGTCTTCATTTATGTCTCTCAAAATTTCATAATTTTGCGTATCAGCACTTTGTATATCCTTTGTTAGGCTTATTCCTAGGTAGGTGAATTTGATGCTAATACTTTCTTTTTGAATAGGTTTTCTAGTTGTTTCTGCTATATAGGAATGCAACAGACTTTGGATATGAATCTTAGACATATAATTACATCAGTTGCAAATGATAGTTTTATTTCTCTTTCCAAATAATTTGCCTTAAACTTCTCTTAATTGTGACGGCTGACTTCGGTACATTGTTCAATATAATTGGAGATAATAGAACATTTTAAAGAGAATGCTCCCAATGTTTCCTCATGAAAATTATATTGTTTTTTATAGATACCTTTACAAGGTTTTAACAAAGTTTCCTCCTACTCCTAATTACTAAGAGTGTTATCACTGGTGAGTGGTGGGTTTACAGTTTGTATTATAAAAGAGTGGTGAATGTTAGCAAATGTTTTCTTCTGCTTCCATTGAGAGGATTTTTTTCTCACTTCCACTGTTAATGTGGTGAATTACATTAGCAGATTTTCTAACATTAAACTATCCTTGCATTTGAAGATAGTATATCACCCTTTTAAAAAATACAATTGGATTCAGTTGGCCAGCATTTTATTTAGGATTTTTACATGTATCTATTTGAGTGGAAGGTACAGGTACTTTCCTTTCTCATGTTGTTTTTTTGAATCAACATTATTCTTGCCTAATAGAATCAACTTCTGCTCTAGAAGAGTTTATAATTAAGAAATAAACTCTTGGTAAAACTTTTCTGTAAAGCTATTTGGGGCTAGAGCTTTATTTTTAATTTATGTTTTTAATTGAAATATTCATATACCGTACATACGGCTCACCCTTACGTATACAGTTGTTTTTTCCTATTCACAAAGTTATGCTGCCACTACCAGAGTTGGACTTTTAATTACTGCTGTAAGTTAATTGATACAGGACTCTTCAGTCTTTCTCTGGCTTCTTGAGCCAGTAGAGGAAGACAAGCAAGGGGAAGCAGATGAAGGAAAGACGGAGAGACCAAATAGAAAACAACTAACAGAGACTAACGAGGAATCTAAGTGTAGTAATGACACGGCGCTAAGTATTTTTAAAATTTTTCCTGAGATTGTATACCGTGTACAGAGACATACACAGAAGTATTATCTCAGAGTGAAATAACATTATATTTGGGATCTCTTTAAAAATATTCTAGGAGGGCTTCCCTGGTGGCGCAGTGGTTGAGAGTCCGCCTGCCAATGCAGGGCACACGGGTTCGTGCCCCGGTCCGGGAAGATTCCACATGCCGCGGAGCGGCTGGGCCCGTGAGCCATGGCCGCTGAGCCTGCGCGTCCGGAGCCTGTGCTCCGCAACGGGAGACGCCACAGCAGTGAGAGGCCCGCGTACCTCAAAGGAAAAAAAAAAAAATCTAGGAAAAAGGGGGAATAGGTAAAACAAGATGGGACAAACGTTAATGGCTGAAGCTGAGCAACTGGTACATGGAAGGTGATTATATTACTATTCTACTTTTCTGTGTTTGAGATTTTCCACAATGGTCTCTGTAAAAATATACCTCTTAGTAAGCTTTCCTTTCCCAGGTTCCACCAAAAAGTTAGTGACTTCCTTACCCATCTCCCTTAACGGGCTATTCACATCTTTTCTTTTTTTGGCTGAGTCATGCCGGATCTTAGTTCCCTGACCAGGGATCAAACCCACGTCCACGGCAGTGAAAGTGCCCAGTTCTAACCACTGAACCGCCAGGGAATTCCCTACACGTACCTGTATTTTAAACTAGGATTCAATGCTAAGAAGCCAAAGGACTTTTTTTTTTTTTTTTGCGGTAGACGGGCCTCTCACTGTTGTGGCCTCTCCCGTTGCGGAGCACAGGCTCCGGACGCGCAGGCTCAGCGGCCATGGCTCACGGGCCCAGCCGCTCCACGGCACGTGGGATCTTCCCGGACCGGGACAGCCGTGTGCCCTGCGTCGGCAGGCGGACTCTCAACCACTGCGCCACCTGGGAAGCCCCCAAAGGAATTTTTGCTAACCACTTTTAATCCCATTGTCCTCTACTAAACATCATTATTTTAGTAATCTTTTTATTTTCCCATATACACGCACACACGCATATCTACAGAGTTGTCGGAGTGCGCAAACGGCATGGGAAGGCAGTTTTCACCTAACATAGGTCTCTGGGCCATGGCCCCACCGCCATCTACGCAGCACTCCGTGGCGAAGTTCCGGAACGTCCCACTTATCCTGGCGGCGCGCATCGCCGCGGTGAGACATCTGGACGTCTTCCTCATGTCTGGGCACAACTTCTGGTTCTCCCCGTCCTTACTCCCACAAACCGGCCTTGGGCGCCCGCGGTGATACTCCTCCCCTCACGCTTCCCACGCCTGGGTTTCCCACAGTCTAGGACCACGGCCTGGCTCTTCTCACCTCCCACTGGCTTAAGACGCGTTGCCGGGTCTGCGGAGGGTGCGCCTGCGCACAGAGTGCCGTTCGTCGGGCAGCCCCCACCCCCCGCCCTCGCCAAACCCCGCGATACCTTACCCCTCCCGCAGGCTCGCTGCCCCAACGGCTCCGCGGACCTGGAACTTTCTAAACCCCTGCGCACGCGCTCTACGGCCCTTAACGTCCCGGCTCCGCCCTTCCCTGGCCGCTCCCCTTTTCGTCAGGGAGATCCCCGCCCTAACGCCACGCCAATCATCCACTTCTTTCCTAGGCCGACCTCGCAACAGGCCTTTGATTGGCTGATCTGGGTGCGAACGCAGCGGAGGGGCGGCGACGATAGGCTGGGAGCCGGTCCCGGCGTATCCGCAGAGTGCGTGTAAGGTGATTGGTCAACACCGTCGTCCAATCAGCGGCGGGCTGTCGGATTCAAACCGGACTCGTTTGGCTTACGGTCGGTTGGTCTCAGTCGAGTCGTTGCCTTCACTTGGCGAGGGCGTGTCGCTCGCCTGCGCAGGTTCTTCGCGCCTCGTCGCTCCAGTCCCTTGCTGCCCACCGCCCTCCCGCAGGATGGCCCATAAGCAGATCTACTACTCGGACAAGTACTTCGATGAGCACTACGAGTACCGGTGAGCGGACCGGACGGCCTAACTCAGCCGCGGCCCCGGCCGAGCCTGAGCTGGAACTCGGGCCGGGTACCAGGGGCCAGGACCGGGAATCGGGGTCGAAGCGCGTCGGGCTGAGGTTTGGGTCGGAGCTCGGGGCCGGGGGCCGGAGGTAGGGTCAGAGTCGAGCCCGAGGGCCTGCCGGGAGTCACGGTTGTGTCGGGGTCGGGCCGCCCGGGCGGGAGCTTGCGCTTCTCCTCGCCTGGCGGGCCGGCCCGGCTGGCTTCCGCCCTTTGTTCCTGTTTGTGAAGAGGACGAGGCTGGGGCGGGGATGGGGCCGCTTCTGGTGCAGAATTGCTACCTTAAGGGGAAGGGGCCGAGGGCCTGAGCGGACCCGGCGTAGCTGAAGTGCAACGCCGAGAGCCCGAATCGCAGCGGTTCCTAAGAACTTAGGCCTAGTTCGCATTTAGGCAAACGTCCCCCTCCCAGTCACAGCGGGCGAAGGGCTGTCGGAAGGGTAATTTTGCACAGGTAACGTCGCCAGAGAAACACTTCTCTTTTTCTCTCATTTGAAGTTAATGGCCCTAAAAAGTAGCTTGTAGGGGAGTCCCCCTAAAATGAGCTTCCTTGGGATTCGAAATGTGTCTTGGGTATGGCGACTTCGGCAGAGGCTCGTGCGTGTTAATCCTCTTGGGTTATTATTAAAGGGGCTTCCTTTTGAGACAAAATTGAGAACTCGAATGGATTTGGGGCATTTTTTTCTGCTAGTGTGTATCGGCAAAATTTTTGGCTTTGAGGGATTTCTGGTTTCTGCATCATTATGTGATGCACTAGAGCATAGTTGCTAAATTGTAAGATTAGCAAATTGGATTGTGTGAGGGAAGAAACACTTAACATTAGCTTTAATATATGCAGGAGACTTAGCTGGGGTGTGGCTTCAAAGACCAGCGCCACCCAGTTCTCCTGGGTGGTGACTAGGACGCTGCATTCTGGGAAACTACCAACTTGTAGGAGGGGCCAAATAGTGACCTTATTTTCTGCCTCCTATCCTTTTACGTTAGATTTCCAAGAATGCTATTTGAGTTAGAAAGGATATAACAGTGGGTGGCCTCTTTTTTCCCTCCCCTTAGTATCTTGTAATTCTTTCTTAGTATCTTGTAAATCTTTCTCTGGAGAAAAACGGAGGATTTCTCTGGGCAGCTTTGCAGGTTAGTAATACCTGAATTGTCCAGCAGGGGTTATCCAATAATGGACAGAATGTAAAACCACAATCTTTATAAAAATCTTAATTTTGAAACATGTCTGGCTCCGAGTAGTACTTTTCAGGACTTTTCCTGGCAGTAGTTCCATTTTCTAGTTTTCTAGTTTCAGTATACTAGCATAATTATTGATGAGCACGAAGTAAACTAGTCTATGCTATCAAGATTTTAGCCTAATAGACTAAGTGGTTTATGTGTAGTAATGAATAGAAGAAAATCCTGTCATATCTGAAATGATATATTCTAATCCAGTTTTAATCTAATTACTATCTAATCCAGTATTAATCTAATTAATATCTAATCCAATATTAATGAAACCTGGTCTTTCTTGACCAAGCCACTTGCCTTTATCAAACAGGACAGTAATGTCCAGAGAAGGGAAATTTAATTGTATCTTGCAGTGTTATCTTAGTAGCTCCTTTGTTGTTTGTACTGCTATGGCCTTTTTTTTTTTTTACCCCCTCTTCACCCTCCATGATAAGCCCTTGGTACTGAAATAAATGTTAGATTTTTGGAAACAGTTCTCCTTACATGTAGTTAGAAATACATAGAGGAGTTATATCCATGCAGAAAAAAATACAGGTAGACTTCCCATCTGAGTTTGAAGCTACTTACCCATTTTTCCCTCGTAATCAAATCCTGATGAAGTTAGCCTGTCTCCATGGTTTATGGAGAAGGTAGGGTATATGACTTATATCTAGACATAAATTGGAACATTTTGTACGGCATACATGAGTACAAAGGCTAGTTTGCATTTTACATTTCTCTTGAGACTAATCAACAATTATGTAGAAGATAGAAATAAGGTAACAGGCTATTTGCAGAGCCTTAAAAGTAGATGTTAAAGCAGTATTTCAAGAGTCAATGAGCTAGCTGTTAAGTATTGCTAAGAATCATCATGTAGTTCACTGGAATTGGTAAAATTTTTACCAACTGTGATAGTAAGCATAATTTGACTTGGTGGCCTTGTGGCCAGCAAGCAACATAACACAACAGTTCTAAGGCTTGATTTTGTTATGCAAATTATAGGAAATTGGTACTTAACCAACCACTCTCAGACTAGAACTTAAGTTGGTGACAGTTTAGTGCTTATTATGGGTTATGGGTTCAGTTTTCCTGTGACCTGACTGCTCCTTTCTTTCCCCAGCCAACAAATTCGCAGGCATATATCTAATACTGGTCAAAAAATTTGGTTGGTGGTAATGGATGACGGTATAAAACTACTGCTCCTGGAAGTGATTAAAAATGAGCCTGGGAATTTTGATTTTTATAAAGATCCTTTCAATTGTAATTAAATAAGAATTCGGTGGGGGTGCATATTTGTTTTCTAAGAATTTTTCAAATCTCCAATTGTACCTATTCTTGATGGTTTGACATTGAAGAATATTGCATGCCTTCTTTAAAAATTGATTAAAGTTTTGGATATAGGCCAGTAACTTATTGGAAAACTGAATGTGTTTTAGGTAGCAGGTACATGTATATGTGCATTTAGTGTTTTTTGCTTTTAATTTCGAACAAAGTATAAAGCAACTTTTGGAGTTATGTACAAGGACTTGTGTCTACTACAGATCTATAGAGTAATAGGAAACCCAAATTAACTGTAACAAGCTAGATTCCCCCAGCCCTGCTACCTGGGGCTAGTATGACACTTCTTAAAATCAGGGACCATTCTTAATTTATAATCACTTCTGTGTTCTTAGATGGTTTCTCTGGCTCCCTGATCATATCAATCTGCTTCATAACTAACAGGAAGGAGAAAAAAGAGAATTGGGCATGTTCTTTTCTTTCGAGGATACTTTCCATAAGTTGCATAATTTCTGCTTATATCCCTTTGGGCAGGATTTAGTCACATGTGATCAGAGGTAGCTGCAGGGGAGGCTGGGATGTCTTGGATAACCATGTGTCCCACTTAGTTTTTGAGGTTCTATTCCTGAAGAAGATTGAGACAATTAGCAAGCAGTCTCTATTAGGGAAAAAAGTTAATCATAAATAAAATGCCTTCTACTTTTGGACTGCATATTCTAATCTCTAATTTGAACACAGGCCATCAAGATCAGAATTAAAGGTAGTAGAGAGTAGTCTTTAAGATTGATGCTAATGGTAATGTAACAGGGGTTGCTTTAAAGAACTTTAAGGGCAAAGAACTCAAATTTTAAGTATCCTAAAGATGCATGTATAAAGTGACCATAATTGTAGGAAAGGCATATTCACTTAGAGCACTAATATTTCGCTGTATTTTTTCACAGGCATGTCATGTTACCCAGAGAACTTTCCAAACAAGTACCCAAAACCCATCTGATGTCTGAAGAGGAGTGGAGGAGACTTGGTGTCCAACAGAGTCTAGGCTGGGTTCATTACATGATTCATGAGCCAGGTAAGTTTTGCTATTAGGGGAGCACTAATTGAATTAAAACAGTAGTGGTTGTTAAAATTTTTTTAGTAATATTGACGTTTCAGTGGTATCCCAAAGTAACTCTGATAAGCTTGACTATTTTTGAATGACTGATACCTCCCTAGAGAGGGTTCCAATTTTATAGTAAATAAAATACCATGAGTGAAAATAATGCATTCTTCTAAACTGCAAAAATAAACTATTTAGTTAAGAAAAAAGAAAAGGATATTCTGTTTTATTTTAAAATGCGTGTCATTGCTAGTAGTATCTTGAAGTATTTTGCCATAAATATATTTAGAATTCTGGTATATCTTTGAAAACTAAGAACTTAATGTAAGACAACTGAGTGTCCTGTGTATAGAAATTGATGCAATTTGAAGTGATTTGTTTTTTCCTTTAGACAATTAGTATCTACCACATTAAGATGAAATGAGATAGCATAGCTAGTGAACTCAAATGTGCTGCCTGTGTTATACTTGAGTGCTTATGCTATTACGTGGTATTTACCAGAGAGCTTTCCAGATTACTGTTAGTAACTATTAGTAAACCAGACTAAGAAACTTTGTGGTGTTAAACTGTGTTTTTGGGTTATCAGTAAATCTAACTAAAGGACTTAAACTGCTTTGAACAAAATTTTAAGTCTTAGAAGCTGAATTAGGTAAAACTAAAGCTATCTTGCTTTCTGCTTTTGTTAAAAGCAGCAGCAGCAGCAAAAACTCTAAGACTTGTAACTTTCTTGAGATTGGAGCATATAATTATATTAAAAAGGTGTTTCTCCAGATAATACAATGCAGCTGAGGATCTTACCTATAGGTTCATATTCAGTCCTCCACCTGCCGAAACAGAATCTACAGGGATGGGCCCCTAGGACCTGCATATTTTGAATGAGGTGTTAAGTGTCTTTTCCAAAGAAGAGAAGACCTTTTTCTTTTCACTGGAATTGAGATTCTAAAGATAGAAACCATTCTCCTTCTCAAATTGCATCTTTACTTAACAGCCCTTTTCTCCAGGGTGTGTAAAAACTGGGGGAATATTGTTAGGTTGTTTTCTTCTGTTTACTGTTTACAGTGACATGGAGCAAAATTTATTTCAGATACCTCAATAAGTAACATTAATTGACCATAGATTTATTTTACTTTATTTTGGTTCAACTGAGAATTCTTTGAATTTATGTTGAATGAATGAAAATTAACCATATAATATTAAAATAATATAAAACATTTTCTTTCTACAGAACCACACATTCTTCTCTTTAGACGACCTCTACCAAAAGATCAACAAAAATGAAGTATATCTGGGGATCATCAATTAAATCTTTTTCAAATTTAATGTATATGTGTATATAAGGTAGTATTCAGTGAATACTTGAAAAATGTACAAAGTGTTCATCCATTCCTGTGCATGAGCTGTATTCTTCACAGCAACAAAGCTCAGTTAAGTGCAACTGCAAGTAGGTTACTGTAAGGTGTTTAAAATTTCTAGTCAGTTTTTCTTTTAATGTAAGTGCCTGTTTGACTTTACCTGTTACTTTTGTTAAATAAAGTTTGTATGTTGCATTTATCACTGTTTGAAGTTATTGAGGTTTGTTTTCTTAAGGTTAATTTGTGACTATTGAGGATGTTGGATGATTTCAGTTTTTTAATTTTAGTCCTGAGGAAATAAATTCACTTTATAGAAATAAAATGTTAGGTGGGTTTAAACCCATTAGCTTGGTGTGATTGAGGGTACCATTTTTTAATTTATTTAAAATTTTTGGCTGTGTTGGGTCTTTGTTACTGCGCATGGGCTTTCTCTAGTTGCGGCAGGTGGGGCTACTCTTCGTTGCATTATGCGGGCTTCTCATTGCAGTGGCTTCTTGTTGTGCAGCATGGGCTCTAGGTGTGCAGGCTTCAGTAGTTGTAGCACATGGGCTCAGTAGTTGCGGCACATGGGCTCTAGAGCGCAGGCTCAGTAGTTGTGGCGCACGGGCTCAGCTGCTCCGTGGTATGTGGAATCTTCCCGGACTAGGTATCGAACCCGTGTCCCCTGCATTGTCAGGCAGATTCCCAACCACTGCGCCACCAGGGAAATCCTAAGGGGGTACCATTTAAATTCACTTATGAAGACACTAAGAACTAGGGATAAGTTTAATAGAGCCAAGGTAGATTTTATAGCTCTGTCATTAATTTAATTCCTAAAGAATTGTCTAGAATCTCCAACTGAACAAAAAGAAACCCAACTTAATACTCTGGGCTACCTCCACTTATGTAAATACTGCCACACCTAGTTACCTTGGGAGAAACCATTTAACCCCATTTCTCTTTTCCATGTGCCAAATGGGGATACGGTTTTCTATAAAATATCAGCATTTTAAAAACTTCGAAAGCACTGTAAAGAGCACCCGTCTTTCGGTGTGCATTTTGTGTCTGTTAAATTGCTTTTTTAGCTGCTAGGAAAATAGAGTGAATGCAAACAGAGGCTTTTTACCTTCATTGCTTTATGCTGGAGAAACCTTTTAGGTGAGCTGCGAGTAAGCATAAGACCCCAGACCCCAGTGTGGTGGTCCTCTATGCCCCTCTCTTTAGAAAAGGGTGGTGCCTTTACACAATGAGCAAAATAAATACTGAAGGTGGTGATGGGCAGGAGCCTAGAACTTATTTCATCCCCAGGGATCCACCCATTGGCGAGAGGTCCCAGGTTAGGACAACAGAAGGATGCCAGAATTGTTAAAGTAAACTATTGTATTTAGTACAGACCAGTATACTGCATAATGCTCAACCTGTCCCCACTCTGGAGGTTTGGGTGTGTCTAAGTATGTTTAATCGCCCTGTGGGATCTGCACAGAAGGACACCAGGAGATGAGCTGGAGCTGCCTGCATTTACTGCTTGAAATACCTGGTAGTCACTCAACAGAGGAAACCTACAATCAGCCTCCAGTTTGATTTTCAACCTAATTAACCGCTGTCAAACAGCTTGCACTCTTCACCAAGTAAGCAAGAGTTCTTGACTCTGCACCGTCCCTCCCTCCCCACTTCCTCACTCCTTGTCTCCCACTTCCCATCCTACCTAAAGTCTCCTGCCCTGGAGACTGCTTACTTTCACCCTACTTTTCCATCTCTACCTTTCCCAGCACATTCCCTAGTGGTCAATAGCTGTCTGTTGAACTGAGCAGTTTTGAAATTCTTTTCCGCGGTTACTTCCAAACTGCTTTAGGTTCCTGGAAATTTAAGACGCCAAATCTTGTTGTCTTTTTCCCTTCGTAGGAGTACAGGGTATGCGGTTCCCTTAAGTCCCCAGCCTCCCCACAGACTCCTGCCCCGCTCCAGGTGCCCGCCACCCTGTGCACCGTCCCCTCGTCCAGGCCTGGCCGACCGGGGGTTGTCCGCTGTCTTTGCGGAGACAGTTTCCTGTTAACTCCACACTCCACACGCGCTGGGCTTTGGCGGCCCAGAGGGTCACCCCACCGGGCACCTCGCGCAGGCCCAAAACTGTCACCGCGCACACTTCCGGCCGGAAGCAGGGCGGGGCCGGGGCGCGTTTTTGTGACGGAGTTCCTGGAGTTCGCTCCAAAGGTGGAAAAGCGGGGAGGAGGAGCGTCGCGCTTCCGTTCCGCCTGCCGTCGGGCTACTGGCTTACCTGGCCAGGCGTCTTCCTAGCCGCCCGCCATGGCGTCGGAGGGACCGCGGGAGCCCGCGGGAGAGGTGAGGATGGCGGCCCTGGGCGCCCCAAAATGATGGTCTTGCGCGGACGGGGTGGGAGCTGGATTAGCGTGGCCCGGAGGCTTGTTGGGGACAGAGCCGGGGGCGTCGGGGTGGGCGGCCGCGGTCCCCAGCCCCCGGGCGCGCCCACACGGCCCGCCGTTAAACGCGGTGAGAAAGGACGCTGTCGACGGGAAACCGCCTTACGTCCCGAGGCTGCGGAGGGGTTGCGCTACCGTGCCGGCTCACCGCACTGCTGATTGGGAGCCGAGTGTTTAAAGCAGCTTGTTAGTAACGTTTTCTGAAACGGAAGTCTGCTCGACGTGCTTAGAGTACCTCTAGAAGGAGCCCTGGCAATCGCATAAATCGGCTTTCACACAAATTAAAAACCATGATTATAAGTTGTTAGTGGAAGTAAAACTCTCAATACAGATGTAAAAACTGAAAGAATAAAAGCCCAACAAGTTTTTTTATATTCGTATTCCAAGGGCTCATGGCGATAGAAAGATTTTCTAGCAACGCTTACTTTTGCGTTTCAACAAAACAACTTTTAGTGCTTCGATGAGTGAAAAGCAACAGTTTTAAGTTCTTTGGGAAATTTAATAGAAATAAACTTCCGCAGTGTGTTTTGAGCGCTACAGTTAAGTTTGACAGTCTCGATTGTCCCTAACTCAGCTGAGAGAGGTAAACTACCATATTCTACGTTAAAGCTAAGGAAACGTCACTTGTGGTTCTAACTATACAGTCTGGGTTGACTTTTACTCTCACTTTAATTGGTTGTCCTTATTCTTCATTTTAAATATTTGGCAGACTGTTTTTTCTAGTGAAAAAGTGTTTGCGGAGAAATTGTTAGCAAACAAATTCTTGTCCTTGCTAGGTAGAATTATTTGGACAACAACATTAGCATTTCTGGGGCTTCGAGAAGGGAGGGACTCTCCCTTTATTTTTTTTCCCCCCACTTGGTTGATCTCAGAAGGTAGCCAAAACCCCCTTTTTTTCCTCAGGGCATCAAGTTGTCAGCAGATGTCAAACCATTTGTCCCTAAATTTGCTGGGCTCAGTGTGACATGGTCAGAGTCTTCAGAAGCACGCGTTTTTCCCAGCTGTGCAGCCACGACATACTATCCATGTGTCCAGGAACTAGCAGTGCCTGAGTATGTATCCTTCTGAATGTTTTGCCTTACCTGGGGACTTTTTTGCTTGACTTTAATGGTGATTAGACTTGAAATATGCAGCAGCTAACACATTAACGTTTTCAGAGCAACTGGAGAAGATGCTCCTCAGCCAAGAAGCGTCTGAGCCAGTAGCACAACTTAACTGTGTCCCACACCAAAAACTGAAGCTCCAGCTCTCCTTTTCTTTCTCCATATTCATTTGATTATTTTTGGCACAGAAAGTGGAGACTGCATTGCATTTATTAGTGGGAAATGCAGTTCATTTGTGCATACAGTTTATAAGTGTATCATGTATCTAATGGGAGACGAAATGGCAGGAATGAGTGGGCGAGAGGAAATGGGGCAAAGACACGCCCAAATAAATAAACATGAGGAATGAGTGGGTTTTGCTTTTATCTGTTTTGCTTTGTACATGTCCTATGGAGATGGATTCTACAAATTTTGGTTATAAATTCTAGATTTGACTTGAAAGAAGGCTTATATTGTCCTTTAAATGTTCTTTTTCCTTCTCAGGATTTATTCTCTAGGTATTTACAAAATGGTTTCCATTTATTAGCTGAATTTAGAAAAATAAATGTTAAGCCTTGCACATAATTGTGTGGATTACTTGTAGGTTTATTTTTAAGGCATGGATCACCTTTATTCATGCCTTGTCTTTATGTTCCTTTGTTGGGTCAGACTTGTTTCCTTTTTTTCCCCATACCTACGTGGTGTAATTGAAAATAGTTTATACTTCATACAAATTCTAGAACTGTATTCACGAGAATGAAAGTTGGAATGAATAAGAAAATCATTGGGTTGTCTGGTGTATTTAGGAAATAAGGAAAGTTATATTTTTTGACAAAAGTTGAAGTCCTGCCTGAATGTGCTGAAGGTCTTTGGTAGGAATACCAAGTTTTCCATTGTAATTTCATCCTTTGTAAAAGGGAGGTTGGCATGGGTCTCTTTTGAGTCATTTCCTACCTTGAGTGGCTCACATAATAAAATACAAGATGTATCGCTCTCAGTGACAAGAACTCTTAAGTCATCTGCTGGGTGAAATTCTAGTGACCCAATATAAAGGTGGAAAATATTTGTATAGCTAAAGCAGCATTCTGGTAGTAACATGAATTGAGATTAATCAGAGGCTCAAGGATGCTAAATGCTGAATTTTAAAATTATGTTTCTTAACCCCTTATCCCTTTATAGCTTTGATTTTTTTTTTTTAATTGTTTATAACCACTGAAAAGGTTCACTGACAGTATTCCTGCCTGGCAAGAAAACAATTAAAGACAAAGGAGGCATGAAACCAAAGGGCAAGTTTAGAAAGAATGAGTGCCTTTAAAGTGGAGATGAAATGGTGAGACTTTACACAGTAGAGAAGTGATTATCTAGTCAGTTCTAATGTAAGTTAAGACTTGCATTGCTATAGTCAGATTTTGTTTAAATGGAGATCTCTTGCTGCCTTGAAAAAAGGAGTAGAATTTTCTGTAACAAACATATGTCCTCTTTCCTACTTATTCCAGTATAGCAACCTAATTCTGTATGTCCTTAAAGGAGTGACCTTTAACAGAATATCCATCTCTAGTACCTCTAGCAGTGCTTGCCAAGGGACTTCATTTATTCATTTGGAGTTCATTAGTGAAAGGCTATTACATGGAAAAGCACTAGTTCCTAAGCGGGGAAAGACTGTCTCATGAGCTATGCTCCTGCTTTTGTCTTATATATAGATTTGAACTGGTGGAGATGGAAGAACACGAACTACCAATCTCCAGGTTTATGTTATAGACAAGACAAATATCAATAGAAGTATTCTGGTATATAGAATTGGCCATGTTTGGGAAGTAGTGAGTATTTACTGGTGTAATGAACAAATAGAGGTTATGCAAACAAAGTAAGTTCTCTGTTCCCAGTCATCACCCCTGGACGATGGCTTTGTTGATTGTCATAGTACCTGCTTTGTGACAAATCCTGTGTAACACATGCATGAGGACATGTGTGTTTTGTTTGGGAATTACTGAATATGTTCATTTCTTTCATGCTTGCCGCAATCCATGAGGTTGGCAGGGAGGTGTAGTGTTATTTTACACAGGAGAAACTGAGACTAGAAATGCTTGTCCAAAGTTCCTCAGAGACGTAGCACCAGGACCAGAATTAGCATTCAGTTCTTCTGACCTGAGTTCATTGTATTCCCCAAAGCTGCTATTGCTGTCGGTAAAGTTGAGCTTTTTCAGTATCTTGTAGTATACTGTAAAAATCACAGTGCCAATGGATGCTTTTAAGTTAAACCTCTCATCTATGAGAATTAGCAGTTCTCCACAGAGTGTGGCTCACGTCAGGTGGGTGGGTGGAGGAGTGACTGGATTCCTGACAGGTTCTGGCCTGGTTAGAGGGGACCAGATGCAAGATATGTTTGGGAGACAGTAGAGGAGTATGGCCCCATTGTTAGGGGGAAGCCACTAGTCAATTGGCCTACATGGTACAGCTGAAAAGTTAGGTTTGTTGGGTAGGAAATAGAGAGCTCTTGGGGCTGTTTTGGTTGGGGTCATGATAATCACTCCTGATTTCTGGCTCAACTTAAGGGAAAGGGGCTTGAAGGTTTTGATTGGGTTCTAGGCACTGGAAATAGAGAAGAAAATACCTGGAGACCTGCTGCAAGAGAAAAGGGTTCAGTGGTTGTCCATATGGGTTTTGGTGGAAAAGACGCTATAGCAGTTTCCAGTTGAATACATGGAACGATTTGGGATTATTCGTGAGAGCATAAGTTGGCAGTGGGGCTGGTTTGGGGACCAGTTGTTATGTTTTGGAGCTATATGTGCCAGATGGGGGAAAAGTGAACTATTAAGTGGAAATGACCTGTAAGTTGGAGATAGAGGCCTGGAGATGGTGAAAGTGTTGGAATTGAAGTATGTAAGTGAAGTCCTGAGCAGAACGAGGAGAAATTCTGACTCAGAGTGAGTCTGCCAGATGAGATAGGGAGAGTGTAGGGAAGGCCACGCCATGGAGGAACCTTTGGAAAATGGGTGAGAGCAAGGAGAGGGCAGAGGCTGCCAAGTGCAGGCTAGTGGAGCTTTTCAAGTGATGTGATAAAAGTAGACACCATGCAATAGAGGCTACTGAGCTTGGCAGGAAGGAGAGTCCTGGGAGACTTGGTGGTCGTCGGTAGTGATGGGGTAAGGGGAAGTGGGGCTGAGAGATTAGCAGGGGAGGTTAGGGGCTGCTAATAGCAAAAGGAGGGGGGCAGATGAGACGGTGGGGCATAGAGGAAGTGTGTTACTATGGTTAAGGGCCGTTTGAGTGATTCGTGGCAACTGGAACTTTAGAGGCAAGCCATTTGAAGCCGCAACTGCAGATGCTGTGGGTTATCTCTTTGAAGTTTTGTGTTGTATGTTGCTCTCTGCATGTAACTATATTTACCTGGGATGGAAAGAAGAAATATCAACTTTCCAGAGGAAGAAGGATCAGTGAGGGGATAGAAACCCAAGTGACTTGTCCAAAGGGGGAAACCAGATTGTGACCCAAACCGAGGTCTCCTGATTCACAGGAGAAAAATTTTCTGGGTGACAGCAGCCTTCAAAACCATTACTGGATCCTGCCTCCTCCCACCTCCCTTTCCTTCTTTACCTGAATTTCATTGGTTTGTTCATTTATCCATTTTTTGGACTTGGGCTAGTAATTTTAACTTTTTTTTTTTTTTTTGCTATCAGCCCATCTTCTTTGCCTATCTTCTTTTGTGGAGAACAGGTTCTTCACCTTCACCTGCCCTCCCTTAGATTTTCTGAGCATCAAACAAAATAAAGCAGAGATTCACATCTAGGGTTAGCATCTGGGGAGCAGGATGAAGCTTTGAATATTTCTCTTCTCAGCAAAGAGCAGTACTAGGCCAGGTGTTCTGTGGGGCAGAAAATGGTCAGTAAAAGGGTTCGTTGGGGTTTTAATCAGGAATATTTCATTACTAGAATCAATTGCTTACAAGAAAAAGATCTTATAAGATTTAAACTTGTTATAAAATGTCATGAATTAATAGACGGTGATTCCAGGCAGTTCAGTGCTGCATGGAAGCGAAAGCAGTGAACATTCTCATCAGTGTGTTAACAGGTCTAGCCTGTAGATAGTGACTCCTTTCCTTCCTCAGTGCAGACTCTTACTTGCAGCAGAGTAGAAACATGACTTCTAGTAAGTGGTGCCTACGCGCATATCTCCTGACAGTTGAACAGTTGGAAGATCATATGGGATGTCTCATCATTAGCTTTGGCTCTTCCTGCCTTTCAGTGGACCAGTACACTTTGGGATTTCATTGATTTGCTACAAGATAATTTGGAGCTCTGGAAAGTCACAGAAACATCTGCTGGTGCTTATTTGTAGGAATGAGAAGATAGTGATTTGTATTTAACTCAGCTGCTTAGCATTTTGTCATTGTATCAACTTTCATTGCAAAATGGTTGAAACCTCTGGCTGTATACCAAATTTGCTAAAAAAAAAAAAAAAAATCAATGTTAAATTATATTTCAGTTTAGCCTAGCAGCTTGAGAAAGTTGAGGCAGTAGCAGTGTTCAGAGATGGTTCCATCTTGTTAGCAGCGTGTGTAGTTCCTGGACCACCTTGTGCGTAGTGTCCCCATTGCAACTCCAGCCCCAAGAGTCAGTAGAGCACAGGATGTGGCAGTGGGCTTGGAGCAGGGAAGGGGCTGGGCAGGCTGTCTGCGGGCACCTGGGGCCTCAGGAGGCAGGCCCTGCAGGTTGTCGGGGTAGAGGTTGGATGGGCAGTAAAAAACTCCCTCTACTGAGACAATGGTCTGGATAGCTCTTTTGGCCAGGGTTGCTGAGAGAGGCTTTTCCAAATGTTTGACAGCATGAGAGTGGAAAGCTGCTGGAGCATCCTTGGACTTTTCTAATGTTCCTTATAATTGGGTCCTTTCATGGAGGTTCCAGATAAGTAATGAAAAAAACAGAACTAGGTCAGCATCTTTCTTTGCAGGTTAAGAAAAAGTGCTCAGAGGTTTTATTTGGTTTTTAATTTGAGGTATTGCTAGAATAAATGACCTCAAAAATAGTAAAAAGTTTAAATTTGTTTATTACAAAATATTAAGCTCCTTGGTTTGTGGTATGAAATCTGCAACTAAAATTTACATGTTTTATTTAGACAGAAACTCTATGCCGAAGATATGGCTTTTGGAGCTTCAACTTTTCCACCTCAATATTTATCTCCTGAGATCCCTCTTCATCCATATGCCTATTCTCCTTACACCCTGGAGTCGTCACAAAATGTTTGCCCAGTGCGTGGCTCCCAGTATGATTACAACCAACCCGGTTGTTTCGGAGGTTTTCAAACCGTGAAGCCACGAAACGAGCACGTGTGCCCTCTCCCGCAAGACACAAAAGCTCTGTTTAAGGTCTGTAAATGTTTTGGTTTTGTTGATCACTTTAGCATTTAAAACATAAAGAACTGGTAAGTTTTTGCGTGTTATTTAAGGTATTTAAATTTTGAGATATTTAAAATTTGATATGGTCTAACCTTTCTAAAAAATGGTTGAGTTGTACTTATGAATTTGCAAATTTGAGCCTTTTTTATAGTGAATTTATGTTACTTTTTAATATGTTACTTTTCAATTATGTTTACTTTTTAATGTTTCCTGCAGAAGAAAACCTGTGATGAGCAGAAGTTTGACACTAAGAAGACTGATGGACCTATATCATCTGATTTAAAATCAGTTAAAAGTTCACCTCGTATGTCCATTCATGCTGAGAATAGTTTGAAATCAGGTAAAAATAACATGCTGTGTATGTTATGTCTTCCTACCTTGTCTACCCCCAGAAACGTCTCTGTTCTTTGAACTATTTTTGTGGGCTTACTCATCATGAAAAACTGAGGCCATCAGGTTTCCTGTGGGATCCTGGGGGCCTTTCCTCCCGGGGAGGGAACTTGTTTGTGTGGGCTCTATGACGTGTCCTTAACATGTTATTACCTTGTTTTGTGCAAGAACTTCTGTTAAGTCACATAGCAAGTAGGTGATAATCACCCGCCTCAAAACAGTTGTTAAATAAAAGTGAATTACAGTCACATCCCTTGTACTATATTTGATTATGTTCATCCCTGAACTAGCTTCTCTGGTATTCTGTTGGGACACTTTTTAATACGTGGGAGAGTTGACTGTGGTTTAAATCCCATCCTAAACAATACCAAACCTGAGGCAGGACAGTCATTCAGAGGACATGTCTGCTCTGGTCTTGAAAACTGCTGTTCCAGTCTCTGGCTGAAAGTTACTGATTATACATGATGTCTTGTTTTTTTCGTGTAAATTACTTACTATTGCACGTTGATCACAGCCATCATCTGTTTATATAATAACTTAAAACCTTTGTAATAGCGTACTTACTGGGAATGGTCATTTTATTTACATGTGTAATTTATTGTTACTTGATATGTAACTTTTTCTCTTGGTGTTGACTTCACTCATAAACCATCTGGTACATGGTAATGTGAAAGAAAATTTGAACAGTTAACTGTAATAACTCTAGCCTTACAATTAAATAATTTAGAAAATGCCGGGGCTTTATGACATTGTAACCTGTAGCATCATTCATTTGCATTTGAAGGAGAAAGATGGGAAAGAGCTTATAAGTTTCATTTTACTTGTTTCTCTCCAGTTTCTTCCAGCAAACTAAAACATGGAAATTTTATTATTTAAAGAAAATTTGTAAGAGTCCCCTTAATCTCACAAATCTCTAAAGTGTGTATTAAGAATAATTGAAATGCCCAGCTGCACAGTCAGGTTAAGGTAGCCATTTCATCCACTTTAGAATTACTCCTAAAATTTGCAGTGTGTTTTCGTTTTTCTGCTTGGTGGCCCCCATGGTCATTTATGTTTTCCACTGTTACAGAGAAGGTTAACAACACTACAAAAAATTAGGCTGTTTGGACAATAACGTGTTGCATCAATAGCAATAGACTTTCTACTCTGCAATTTAAGTGTGAGTACAGGTCATTAGACAACATCTAAATTTTTACCCCTACTTTTAATTCTGTAAATACAGATGGTTATTATAAACGAACAGACAGGAAATCCAGAATCATTGAAAAAAGTGGATCTGCCTCCAAACCTGAGTTTGAATTTACCAGGTTGGATTTTCCTGAACTGCAGGGTCGAGAGAACAGTGAGATACCAGAGATACAAAAGCAGCTCAAGTGGGGGCCTTTACGCTCTGCCTCTACTGATGTTTCTCTTCTAAGAGAAGTGGGGAAACCTGCTGCAATGTTAGCAGAGGTGAGTGCAGCCTCCTGCTCTTTTTGTTCCCTTCTTTCTTCCTTTCTCCTCAGTGATGGGTAGTGATGCAAGGACATCACTTCAAATACTACACTTCACATCTTGGTGTGGGAGGGGCCTCTCAGTTCGCTTAGGTGACTTTCTCTGTTGTTTGAACTGTTTATAGTCAGCTGTAACACCTGGTGTGGCTATTCTTTCCAGAGAATCACTTAGCAGGTGTCTTCATATCTGGTGGCTAGAAAGCATTGCAGTGTCTCAGGAGGAGAAGATTGTAGCACGGGTTCCTGCTTCCACAGCACATTGTGAAAATGTTGTTTCTACCATTGCATTCTGGTAGCACTTTTTCCAATACAGGGAAAGAGATTTTTTTAAATCAAATAGTAATGTTAAAACTGTGTAGTGTAACTTCTGATTTTTCCAGGCTTTTTATCTGCACCTCAGTCTTGTCAATGATATGGAAAATGTCATTGCAATAAGTGCACTCAGTGCCTAATAATTTTAAATTGCACTGTATTCACCATTTGATCTCAAAGTTTTACTCCATCAAGTTGATGCATTTTTCCTCTCAAACAGATTGATTTTGAGACTTCCAGGAAAAAACCTTATTGGGTTAGTAGTCCCTAAAATGGCTTGTGACAAATTGGGGCCCATCCCAGTATGGAGGTAAGGAGAAAGAAGAAACAATGAAGAAAACAGAGCTCACCAGTTCATTTAGCTCTTGAATGGAGAAAGGATTTCCATTTCCTGTCCTAGCACTTCTCTTGGGTGCCTGGATACTAAACCCTCTGAAGACTTGATGGTAGTGGCTTATAATGTGCAGAAAATAAATCATTCCCCACATGTTGACCTTAGACTATTATACCTTGGTGTTATAATGTGCAGAAAATAAATCATTCCCCACATGTTGGCCCTTAGACTATTATACCTTGGTGTTTTCCTTTTACACAATGGTGATAAGTAAGGCCGATTGACTGATATAGAAGAATCACAGTTTCATTAGGCAGCTTTGTGACTGCTTTTTGGGCCCTGGCTGGGTGTATGGAATAGCTGAGTAGTCGAGGGGCTCCATGCTTTCATCATGGGTGGTCAGTGGATAATTCCAGACCTGTGAGCACTGTACAAAAGTAGGACAGAGTACAGCGGGTCCAGGGTGAGTGGAAGCATGACTGACACTTTATATCATGGTCACTTGTTACATATGAGTACTGCATATGTGGACAAGAAGTAAGGCATATCATGCTATGTGGGGAGATGTACGTACTCATTGCTTTATATATTCACACTCTTGAATTATGTGTGGAGTATTTTTTTGTTTTTTTCCCATTTTCCCTCTAAAAGAAACCTTTTTTTCCTGATGGTATTAGTAACATCTTTCAACATGAGAAAAATATTCAGGAAAAAAAAAATTGTCTGAAGCTGTACAACCAAGAGAAAACCATGTTTGACACTTACTCTTTTTTTAATGGTACATTGTGGGAATTGAGGGGCATTCCTTTCAATTTAGGATACACATGTATGATACAAGCTTGTGTTTGAATTTTTCAAAACTTGTGGTAGTTTTTCCATGTCATAAAATATTTTTTGAAAATATAACTGTTGCATTGAATCTTTGGTATTGATATATATAATTTACTTAACCATTCTAGAATACGTAAGCCATTTCTAGTGTTTCATTGGCTTTGGTGAGCATAAAAGTTACGTTTACTCAAAGAACAGGCTGTGTTTTAATCATTTATGTTATTTTATTTTCTCCTTCGATGAATTTATTTTTTTTTAGTTAACATAATTGCCTTTACATACTGTGTCTATCTGGAGCCCCATAGAGAACACAGCAGCCTATAGGATGGGGCCGGAAGAGAATTTGTTTCTCAGTGTGCAGTCACTTCCACAGAGCCATGCTGATGCCACATCACCTCCTCCAGGACTAGCCCAGTGTTTTGGAAGCTGAGAAAGGTGCTAATAGAAGGGAGAATGGCATCTTTCTCTTTGCCAGACTCCCAACCTCCCCATGCCTTTGGAGTTTCCAGAAATGTTTCATTAAAAATAAAAATTCACTTCCCCAGTCACTCTTGTTTTGCATCCATTTGGTAGTAGCGAAATGAAATTATCGAGATTCTGTTCAGAGGTTGGGCCTCAGTCCTGCAGTGAATTGAAGCAGACAGCTCCGCACTCCTGGGATGGGGTGGGTGCTCTAGGCGGCACCTCCTGCAAGATTTGTATGGTGTGCGTCTGTCAGGCAGTAATTTGGAATTTGCAGGTTAGCAAGTGACACCTGCCTGCCCAGAGAGCCCTGCCTGATGTCTGTAGGGAAGTGGTGGGTCCTCTGGGGAGGCCCTGGGGCAGGAAGGCCCAGGGTGAAGTAGGTATTTCCAGGTCCTTAGTGAGCTCTACCACGGGGCCAGGAATCAGCGGATGCCACATGGAGGATTTTGCTTCATTTCTATTTGTAATGAAAATGGGGGCTTTCTGTCCTAGTTAAGGAACATGTTCTTTCCATTGTTCTGAAACAGCTCTTGGAGGTTAACAGGCTTCTACTATCCAGGCAGAGAAGTGGCACAAGGCATATTCAGCAATCAGCTATTTTGGCCACTGAATAATTCTTTTTTTTTTTTTTTTTTTTTTAACTAGGCTTAGATGTAATGGAATGGTAAAATGGATAAGTTTATGAAACATGTGAACTCCAGAATTTATTTTAAATCCATTCAGTGTGAATTTATCATTTTCCTTTCACCTTGGCTGCTGGTCATTTTGAGGTCTCTCTTAATGTACTCACTTGTCCCCAAGTGTCATTTGGTGCCTCTTGTTCCATGCATGTGGCAGCTTTCTGTCTGTGAAAGGGAGTACGTATTAGAAGGCCTGTATTTGTTTTTGTGGGTATGTTCAGGGATTTTTTGAGCCTTGGTGTGGGGGTGTGGTGAACGACAGCTTTTGCATTCACAGTGGGCACTTCGGCTCTAAGAATCGCGTAGGTACATCTGTGCTGATTTGGAAATTGTTGGTTGTATGTTGGTTTTTTTTTCCTAAGTTACATGCTACTGCGTGTGGTGTGATCCCATTATGGAGATCCATTTAAAATGATATACAAATGTTTATGTCCTAAGCAAAGAAATAGAAGGATGCTAGCTAAGCTGTAGACGGTGGATGGTTTTTCCTCTAGGGAATGAGATTTGGCAGAAGAAAGTAATTTAATTTTTCACATTATGTACTTATGTGTTTGGAATTTTTAATTAGCGTATGTTTTGCAGGTTTTAAGAATGGCGAAGGAAACTATATATTTCAAAAATAATGATTACTTTTATTTTGAAATAGTAAGAAAAGAACTGGTTTGTTTTTTAGGGTGAAATAGTGGTGAAGAATAATAATCGGACCGAATCTGTAACTGATAATGCTGCTACCAGTCCCTCTTCATGTACAAGAGGTAAGAGTGGGCTACCAAATATTATTTTAAAATATAAAAATTGTCTATTGTTGTCTGTTTTCTTAGTTCATTTTCAGTCTAGTGCAACTGAAATGTTTTTGTTTTAAAGCCTTCTTTAAGGCAGCTGATGGGTTGATAAACTGGCATCATTGTTAGAAGACTGAAGTAAGCAAACGAGATCCCACATCCATGCACAAGGAGTGTAAACTACATACAAGTAAAGCATTCTAAATGAAATGTTGTTTGGTTAAGTGAGACATTTTATGAACTCAGAAATGATTACTTTCTTAAGCATTACCTATATCAGTGGTTCTCATAGTTTTTGGTCTCAGGACCTCCTTAATACCCTATAAAAGAACCCCAAAGAATTTCTGTTTATTTGGATAACTGTCAATATTTGTAATATCTGAAATTAAAAGTGAGAAATACAAAATACTTATGAATTCACTTTAAAAGTAACAATAAACCCATTACAGGTTAACATAGCACATTTTAATTTGAAAAAATAACTATTTTCCAAAGTTAAAAAACTAGTCAGGAGAGGAGAGCAGCCTTTACGTTTTTGCAGCTCTTTAACGTCCGGCTGAGGAGATCTGCTTCGGTATTCACCTGTTTCACTGTTCTCTGTCGTACAGCCTCTGGAAAACCCCACTGTACTACGCTCATGGGAGAGTGAGAGTGGGGAAGGCAGATGGCACATTCCTGTTACCAGGAAAACAATTTTGACTGTGGACCCCTGAAAGGGTCCTAGGAGTCTCAGAACTTTGAGAACTGCTGGTCTGTCCTGACCTGGCCCAGAAGTGAGATATTCAGAGAGAGTTCAGTAGATTCTGCTTTTGAAGTTTTTGTGAGTAGCTTGTCCTAACAGAAGCCCTTTTTACAAAATTATTCTAGATTTATTCACAGGTGTGTTTTCTATTGCGTTAGCATGTTTGGTACGTACGTGGTTCAATAAAAGACCTTCACTTTAGCAACTGCTGTGAAGATGCATAGCTCTGTGGTGACAAGAACAGCCTGTCTCCCCACTGTGGGGTAGCCACAGGCTGCTGACATGACCTGCCCTTGTCCTGAAGGATGTCCTTTTGTTTTGTCTGTATATAGAGTTTCATGGGCACCTATGGAGTAGTGTTGCCATACTTATGCCTATGTTCTAGAAAGAAATAAATTACCAGTTATTGCGATAGCTGAAGTTTAGTGATCTTTGATTTCTGATGTTAAAGGTACACATCAAGGTTAGTAGGGCCACAGTTTGCTCTTTAGCTCATTATTTCTGTGTGTTTGCCATGTGGATGTATTTGTGGATTATTGTTTTTTAATGGAAACTTTTTTGTTTACCACCTGCACCTCTAAGTTAAAAGAACAGTTCCTAGGAAAGTCAGTTCCCCTTACAAGTTAATTCAGCATGCATGTTCCAAGAGGAAAAACAAATTTAGTGGATACTGTAGTTTCCAAGAGAATGTTCTTGACAACACCTTAATTTAACTATGCTCTTGAGTACTTCATGTAATGCATGCTTGGAATTTCTTTTTACTGTTGGGATTGTTCAACAATTTTGGTTATCTTTGAGCAGAATTATCTTGGACACCAATGGGTTATGTTGTTCGGCAGACATTATCTACAGAACTGTCACCAGCCCCTAAAAATGTTACTTCCATGATAAACCTAAAGATGGTTGCTTCATCAGCAGATCCTAGAAATGGTAGTATGTCATCTTCTGAAGTTTTATCTTCGGAGCCTTCGTACAAAGAGAAACATGCTGTCCATCCTACTAAAAAGGTACGTGTCACAGTTTGATTATGTTGCTCTTCTGTACCACTGGATTGTCTTTTTTTCTTAAATCCGAACTGAAATATTTCATTCGGTACTGTAGGCACTAATCTGAGTTGGTTGTATTCACTACTTGAATTGAATACAGTCTAGGGACACAAGTGGTAGCTTTTATACACAAGTAAGGATGTGCATGTTAGACCTATGGTCTTAAAATATCTGTGGACCATTTTGAATTCTTTACAAGAGAGATGCTGGCAGTAGCTTATGCTCTGGTATATAAAATACTGCAGTCTTTTGTCTGTTGATTTTACATTGCTTTTACCTACCAGGTACTGGTAGCCAGATAATTGTGTGCCACATTTTGCGATCATCATGTATGTTAATTGATTCTTGGTTAATTGCAGCTACTTACTATAAAATAGCATTTCAGAATCCATTTTTTCCTTTCAATTCAAATAATTTTAAGTTGTTATTTTTCAATCCCTAGATTTCTTTCTTGAAGAGCCTTTTTTACTGGGCTAGATTTTGGGTTTGATTTTCATTGTGTACTGATAACATTATTTTAAGTTGAAATATGGTCATATTTGTTTAGTGCTGGTTTCCTATCTTTTTGAGTGTTAGAATACTTTTTGATATCGAAAGTGTCTTAGACCATCCCACACAAACAGGAGCTGTGTGTTTATGCTTGGTTGATTGAGAAATCTCTGCTGGTAACAGTTAATGGTGAAGTCAGACCTGTGTGCCTGTTCCCTACAGCTTTACGCACATACTTGTGAAACAGGAGGCGGCTGTGAGGCCCCTCCAAGTACACATGGAGACTGGCCAGCTCCAAGGCCCCGCTGGTGTCGGGGCGCAGGCTGCACAGTAGGCCACCAAGTCACCATCTAAATGAGTTTTTAACACTCTTAAGAGTTAACAGATTTTATTTTATTTTCCCAGCATCTTTTTAAAAATTATTTTTTAATTAGAGGTGTAAGAAAAGTTTATTTTTGAGAAGTCCCAAAATAAAGATGAGAAAATGAGGATCTCCTGTAATCCTATGACCCAGATGGCTTTGCATTGTGGTCATAATATTTTTTTTTTTTTCCCCTCTAAAACTTTCTGTATTGTGAATTTTTATTACTGAAATAGCACCTGTAATATTACAAGGATCTAATTATGGAAAAGGTCCTTTTCCCATAGCCCTTTGGTCCCCACCCCTCTAGGAGCCTCCATTAACAACTTGCTGTCTGTTTTACCTCAGGGCTCCTGAAAACATAAATAAATAAGTATGTTTATTTTGTTTTAAGTTTTTTTTTTTTAAAACAGAAATGGGACTTCTCTGGAGGTCCAATGATTAAGACTTTGCCTTCCAGTGTAGGGGGTGCAGATTCGATCCCTGGTTGGGTAGTTAAGATTCCACATGTCTTGTGGCCAAAAAACCAAAAAAACCCATAAAACAGAAGCAATATTGTAACAAATTCAATAAAGACTTTAAAAATGGTCCTAAAACCCCATGATTTTTGCTTTTTTTGTTGTTGTTGTTCTAGTCCAGAGCATCACAAGGTGACGATCCTGAGCAAAATGAAGCCTCAAGGAAGAATAAGAAAAAGAAAGAAAAGTCTAAATCAAAATATGAAGTCCTGACAGTTCAAGAGCCACCAAGGATTGAAGTATATTTACATTTATTACTCACCTTGTTTGATATAATAAATGGGTCTTCCTTAATAGAAATGGGTTCATACTGGTTGCTGAAGTAAAAATTCTCCAACATTTTCTTTAATAATTGTAGTGCTGGGCTTCCCTGGTGGTGCAGTGGTTGAGAGTCCGCCTGCCAATGCAGGGGACGCAGGTTCGTGCCCCGGTCCAGGAAGATCCCACGTGCCGCGGAGCGGCTGGGCCCGTTAGCCATGGCTGCTGAGCCTGTGCTCCGCAATGGGAGAGGCCACAGCGGTGAGAGGCCCGTGTACTGCAAAAAAAAAAAAAAAAAAAAAATTGTAGTGCTAAAGAAAATAGTTGTCACCCATTTTCTTCAGTTCTTCATTTTGGTGTCCCCAGTGCAGTGCCCATCTCATAGCAGGTTCTCGGTAAACGAATGAATGGCCTAGAGAAAAAACTACTTGTATTGAAATTTAATGGTGTGTATGCCCTACTACTAATATATACCCCTCAGTATCTTCTGGTCTGTTTTTTTCTTTGCTTTGGCATGCTGGCTTCTGCAGGGCCTCCTTTTCTATCTAGATGTTTTGGTATAATATGCTCCACTATTGAAAGAAACTTAGAATACTGTAGATCTGTCGTGGACCCTGGTCAAGAAGAGAATATCATGAACTTCCGAAAATGCTCTTTAAATTGTTGTCCAGTGATACTCCAAGAATGTCTCTGTTCTCCAAGGAGCCATCCTGGATCCTGATTATGTTTTTCATGGGTCTGCAGTACCAGACTCAGCAGCCTGGCTCCTGGTGCTGGCAGAAGGGCCTCTCAGCAGTACTCCCAGGCAGCCAGCTTAGGGTCAAGCCCGAGGTGTTCCCACAAACTCGAGGGGCTCCCGGGGCTTTTTGAACATTCCCTTGAGAGTAATGGGGTTGCATGTTTGAAAACCTGTGACTGCGGTAGAGCATTATTGTTTGGGCCAACAAATAACTCATTTTTTCTGCCCACATTTTTCACATAATTTCTCCAGGGTCCCTAAAATGTTGACAGAAGCACATAAGACATT
The DNA here is from genome assembly GCF_005190385.1 of Monodon monoceros. NCBI lineage: Eukaryota > Metazoa > Chordata > Mammalia > Artiodactyla > Monodontidae > Monodon > Monodon monoceros. Next base: position 21,743,434 of record NW_021703782.1, on the reverse strand, counting down.
TTAAAATGATTTAAACATTGTTTAGAGACCTGTTCCTTTGTTTCTTTTTTCTAGTCTAGGATCAGCACATGTGACAAGATGCTTACATCCCCTGAAGTCCAGATTGATGGTTTCCCTAAAGAAAAGCATAGTTGAAGGATGGGTGCTTGAACAGTCTTGTGCCAGGGTGCTTGGGGCAGTTCGTAGACTGCTTGGTGAACCCACATCCTTGAGGCCCCTGCTCTCTCTCTCTGGAGCAGGGAGATTCAAACTGTGGTCCTTAACTTTGTTCTAAGAGTGAAATAAAGCCAAAGCACTTACATTAGTTTTTTGTTTTTGTTTTGACTGTTTTATAACACCTTTGAGCACTTTTATAAGGATATTTTTATGGAAAGAAAATAAGAGCAAGGAAAAGGTTGTAGTTGGGCTTATTTGATAATTGTGATTTGCGAAGAGCTAAAGGGTGTGTGGTTTACTTAGGATGCCGAGGAGTTTCCCAATCTGGCAGTTGCATCTGAAAGAAGAGACAGAGTAGAGTCACCGAAATTTCAGTCTAAACAGCAGCCACAGGTAATTTTTAGATTGAAACCACAATTGCTTTTGGCTTAACTTTTCTTGCTAAACTAAACTGAGAAAAACTGCTTTCCAGGCTTCTTTGTGTATGGGGACAGGTGGTTTTGTTTTGATTCATTCCTTCATTGGGGAACCACATCCAGTATGTTGAAACAAAGTTGATCTTAAGCTAAAACTGCTTTATCACTTTTGAAATTAGGCTATTGGTAACTGCTATTGCTGTATCAGAAAGGAGGGGAACACAAACTGCCTAACTTGGATTTAAAGAAAAAACTTTGACTTAGTTTATTCAGGAAACAGAAGAATCTCTTTGTGAGGCAGTAATGTCTGACAGAAGGAAAAAAGAGAGCCACCAGCATTTCACTCAGGTAGTCAGGATCAGAGGAAGAAATGATTCTTCTCTTGCCTCAGCCCCACTGTGGATTCAGGAATGAACTTGTAGTTCATAATCTAGATGGAGAACTTGCATACTTTGGGCATGTTCATTGTCATTTTGCCTTTCAAAGTGGGGTGATTGTTTTCACATTTGTGAAAAGTAAAATTCTAAACCCATGTATCTTTGCATTCCTATGTTGTAATTTGCTGCAGAGGTCTCTGTGGCTGCCTGTGCTGTGCTTAGCACTCACCCATTGCCATGAGCCCTCACCCAGCGTGAATTTGGCATCAGGGAAGAGAACAGTGGCGTGGGGCAGGAGTGGAGGTGTTAAAGCACAAGAGACAACACATCCGTACAGCCTTATACAGTCTCAAAACCCAAATCAGAATGATTTCAGAAATAACATTTGTTTAGAGTGTATCTGACTTTGCGCCTAAATATAATACTCACCTGCTGGGTGTGTTTTGGACTTGTATAAATTTTTGGTCATGCCTCCATGGTTTCATGGCACTTGGTTGGCTCACTTAGGCAATTGGAGAACGAATGGTGTTAATGAGGCAGTAGTACCAACCAGCTGGCCCCACACATAAACTTCCGTAGCCAAGGACTTTATACAAGTCTTGGTTCCTTATCTGTAGATGTATGCTGTTATTCACAATGGAGATGCAGACGTGTAAGTGGTTTAATTAAACCAGTGTTATGAAAGGAGGAGGAGGAAATAAACAACCTTGGTGGTAATATTGGCAGATAATTTGGAATTGACTGGGTTTTTAATTACTTTAATTTTTTTTAATTTTAAGATTTTTATAGTCCCTATATCTGTTTTATCTTATTAATTATATGATTTTTTTATCATAAAATGAAAAGCACAATTTGTAAAATATAGTATTATAAATAAACTTCTGATTTTTGAACTTTTTAGAATAATTTTAAAAGTAGTGGAAAGAAGAGCCAAATTCCAGTACAGTTGGATTTGGGAGGAATGCTAACCGCATTGGAAAAGAAGCAGCACTCCCAGAATGCAAAGCAGTCCTCCAAACCAGTGGTGTTCTCAGGTAAAAGAGTCTTTTCATTTCAGACAAATGATTGAAGTCTTTTTCAGTAGACTATTTTGTGACTGTTTTTTCTTGTAATCAAAAGTTGTTTATATATGATCAAAATAATGTGGTGCTGGAATAAGGATAGTTATAGACCAGTAGAATAGAATTGAGAATCCAGAAATAAACACACATATCTATGGCCAGTGAATTTTTAACAGGGTTGTTGAGTTCATTAAAAGGACAAAGAACAATCATTTAAAAAATGGTCCTGGGGCAACTGGATTTCCACATGCTTAACAATGAAGTTGGACCCCCAACCTCACACCATATACAAAAATTAACTCAAAATGGATCAACAGCTTAAATATAAGAGCTAAAACTTGAAACTCTTAGAAGAAAACAGAGGTAAATCTTCATGACCTTGGATTAGGTGATGAATTTTTAGAAAGGACACCAAAAGCACAAGCAACAAAAGCAAAAATAGATAAATTGGATTTCATCAAAATTAAAAACTTTTGTGTACCAAATGACATTATCAAGAAAATGAGAAGACAACTTATAGAATGGGAGAAAATATTTGAAAATCGTATAAGGATTTAATATCCAAATATATAAGAACTCTTACAATTCAGTAACACTCATATAAAAAATGGGCAGAGCTCTTGAAAAGACATTTCTCCATGAGAAGGTATATGTATGGTCGATAACATGTGAAAAGATGCTCAACATTGGTAGTCATTAGAGAAATGCAACTTAAAACCACACTGAGGCAGTTCTTGAAACCTACTATGATAGCTCTAATCAGAAACATGGAAAATAACAAGTGTTTGTGGGGATTTGGAGAAATTGGAACCGTTGCTGATGGAAATGTTAAATGGTGCACTTACTTTGGAAAACAGTCCCATGGTTCTTCAGAATGCCAAATAGAGAGTTGTCATGTGACTTGGCAATTCCACTCCTCTGAATGTATCCAAAAGAATTAAAAACAGAGACTCAGACACTTGTACACCAGTGTTCATAGCAGCATTATTCGTAGTAGCCCAAAGATGGAAACACCCCAAATGTATATCAGCAGATGAATGGGTAAACAAAAGGTGGTATATACATACAATGGAATATTCAGCCTTAAAAAGGAAGGAAATTCTGTCATAGAAAGTAGATTAGCGGTTACCAGGGGTTGAGGGGAGTGGGGAATGAGGAGTTATTGTTTAATGGGGATAAATTTTTATTTCGGGGCATGAAAAAGTTTTGGATATGGGTAGTGGTGATGCTTCCAACAACGTTGTGAACGTAATTGATGCCACTGAATTGTGAAGTGAAGAACGGTTAAAATAGTAGTTTCTATGTTATATGTATTTTATCACAAAATTTTTAAAGTTATTTAAGTACGATGATTTTAAGAAATAGGTCTTATTAAAAGGTGGGTTTTGGGGACTTCTCTGGTGGTGCAGTGGTAAAGAATCCACCTTCCAATGCAGGGGATGCAGGTTCAATCCCTGGTCAGGGAACTAGGTTCCCACATGCCACAGGGCAGCTAAGCCCGTATGCCAAGACTCCTGAGCTCAAGCATCTCAGCTAGAGAGCCCATGTGTCACAAACTACAGAGCCCACGCACCCTGGAGCCTGCGCGCCACAACTAGAGAAGAGAAAACCCGCGCACCACAACTATAGAGAACCCTGCACACCGCAGCAAAAGATCCCACGTGCTGCAACTAAGACCCGATGGAGCAAAAAATAAATAGATAGATAAACATTAAAAACAACAACAACATGGGTTTATGGGTTTTCCACTTGATGTGACGACTTGGTGTACCTAAAAGTCTTACGTAAGTGCCCTGTACAGGTTATAAAGCTTCACCAGATTGAAATGAATTACCTGCCTGTCCATGGGAACGCAGCGGGTGGCAGTGTTGGCTTGGTAGTGATGCAGTCATTCTCTCCTCTGAAACACCTCTTAGAGCCAAGATAGTTAAAATTGGCAATATGTTATACAGAGAAATAATGCACATTTGCCACCATAGTCTTTTAAATATGTTTCCCTCTGAGGCAGTTTATTTATTTTAAAAGTGAAAAATAGGTATCCAAGGAAATGGTAAAGAAGCTTACTTTTTTTGGTTTCTGAAGCATTTTAAAGCAATTTGTGGACATCATGTCATTTTACTTATAAATACCTCAATCTGCATCTCTAACTGATGGTGATTTTATTATGGCATTAATCCCAGAAAGGATAAACATGATTTGTCTCTTCAGTGGAGGGAGGTAGCATTTTTTTTCTTTTGAAAATTTTCAAACATCTGGAAAAGCAGAATAAAATCATGCAGTGACCACCTATGCACTCACCATCTAGATTCTAATTTTTTTCAATCTCGTAATTTTTCCAGAGGTCAGCAAACTATGACCTGCTGGCTGCTGGCTGTAAAGTTTTATTAGAACACAGCCAACACTTGTTCATTTAAGTATTATCTGTGGCTGCTTTTGAGTTATAATGGCAGTTGAGCATTGCAATACGCGTATGCTCATTAGCCTAAAATATTTGCTCTCTGGCCCTTTAAGGAAAAGTTTGCTGACCCCGATTTATCCATTCATCAATATGTTGTTTTTTATTTTTGCTGCATTTAAGGTAGGTTGCAGACACCACTGTATTTTACCCCCAAGTGTTACAGCATGCATATCATTTACTAGAGTTCAGTATTTATTTATGGCTCTTCTTTTCCTTTGGAGGTAAAATATGCATTTAGTGACATGCACAGATCTTAAGTGCACCATTTGAAGCCTTTTGGCAAATGTATAACTGTGTAACGTAGACTCGTGGCTATGTAAAACATCGTCAGCACCCTTGAAATTTTCCTCAGCCCCTTCGCATTCCAGTCATTCCCTGCTGCTACCCGCAGGCAACCATGTTCTGATTTTTTTTCTGCCATAGACTAGTTTGTCCTTGTTCTAGAACTTCATGTAAGTGGAATCTTAGTATATGCTTCTTTGTGTAAGGTTTCTTTCACTCGACACAATATTTTTGTGACTTACTTACACTGTAGATGTATGTCAGTAGTTCTTTTTGTTTTTTATGGAGATGAAATTCATGTAGCATAAAATTAACCATTTTACACTGTACAATTTAGTGGCGTTTAGTACATCCACAGTGTTGTGTAACCATCACCTCTGTCTAGTTCCTAATATTTTTATCACCCCAAAAGGAAACCCCTACCCATTAAGCTCCCCATTTTCCTCCTTTCCCCAGCCCCTGGCAACTACCTATGGATCTGCCTATTCTGACATTTTATATAAATGGAAACATATAGTTTGCGACCTTTTCTGTCAGTCTGCTTTCACTTAGCTTAATGTCTTTGATGTTCATCCATATTCATGTATCTTATTTCACCAGTGTTTGTGATCGAATCATACTCTGTTGACCACAATTTCTTTATCTATTGATGGACATTTAGGCTCTTTCCACCTTTTGTCTGTTGTGGATAATACTGCTGTGACTATTCATGTACAAGTATTTGAGTGTCTGTTTTTAATTCTCTTGGGAGAGTGGAATTGCTGGGCCACGTGGTATTTAGTTTATAAATTGCCAGACTGTTTTCCAAACTGCCTGTGTACCATATTACACTCACCAATAATGTATGAATGTTCTCCTGGTTCCACATCCTCATCAACATTTGATGTTGTTGGTCTTAATTTTAGCCATTCTGATGGGGGTGGAGGTGGGATTATTTTGAAGCTGAAAATTCTGAACTCTCTGGCAGATGATTTTATATGGGCTGCTGAATGATATATCAGCAGTTTCCTAAATAGCCTTCTCATGGCTACAGCAGAAGTAAGTTTTAGTGAGTTTCATAGTGACCTTTATTAAAAGCCCAGAGTACAAATTTAAAATGTCTGAATGCAGTTAATTTAGCCCATGTACAGTGTGGCTGAGGCACCAGTCGACAGTGTGTCCCTGAACCCAGTGTTTCTTTTTCACACAGTATCCCCAGGATTGCCAGCAATGGCACTGCCTGGGAGCGAGCTGAAAGTGCAGGTTCCAGGAACACTTCAGAAGTGGTACACTAGAACCGCTTGGTATGGGAAGGGCAGTAGGTGTTTTTAACAAGCACACAGTGGGATTTTTTGTTTTGTTTTGTCTTTGTTTTTCACTTTTTTGTGGTGGAAAATTTGAAACATAATCAAAAGTAGAGAGAGTATGATGAATACTGCCACCATGTGCCCATTACCCAGCTCCATCAGTTAACAACATTTTGCCAGTCTTGTTGCATCTGGAACTCTACTTTTTTTTTCTGAAGTACTTGTAGACATCAGGTCATTTAACCTGTAAATACATCAGTATCTCTAATTGATGGTGATTTTATTTTTAATTGAACCACTCTGCCATCCTCCCATCTAATAATATTGATGATTATTTCTTGCTAGCATCTTGTATCCAGTCTGTATTTAAATTTCTTTGTCTCAATGATTTTGGTAATTTTATTCATTTCAGGATCCACAGTTTTATACATCACATGTGTGAGTAATTCTTACATATATCAAAACTTGGGACCACTGCCTTCTTAGATATTCCTCAAAGTTGCTTTTCTCAGCTCATCTTCTGTTTGGTAAAGGCCTGCAGTGTTGGCCTTTCCAGAGAAATCTGCAAAGTGCTTGGCCAGCCGCTGATTCTGAAGAATGTAGCTTCTTGGGGAGCCTGCAGGGAAGTGTGTAAACTACTGACTGAGCATTCTAGATCTCCAGTCAAAGGTAAAAGCAGGAAAAGTGAGGGAACTACCTCTGAGGCTATACGAGGTGGCTATTTTGCAACTAGGTTCAAGTTGGACCTTTTAGATGCAGTTGTGTATGAAGTACATAAACAGTTTTGCAAGGAGTGGGGGCCTTCAATCAGATGATATTTTTAAGTATTTGAGGTTGTCAGATTGTAAGGTTGGGATTTTGGTAGTATTGAAAGGACATTTTGGTCAGAGATCCCAGGAATACCCAAATACTGACATGTCCATCACCTTCCTTTTTGACATCAGTAATGGAACCATTCTTTGCAGAAAAAGTAAAAATTAGGTAAGAGGAATTCAGGGTTCCTCTTTATTTTAGATGAGCCAGTACCAAGTACCCCTATGTGGGGCTTTCTTGCCAGAACACAACTTAAGTCAAAGGCCTTTGGAGGCTTATGTCTATTCTGGAGCCCAAGTCAGGCCTTCCCAACTGGCTGGTCAGATTAAAGAGGAGGTGAATGCTTTTACCAGCAGCATAGGGAAGAGTAGCCCTGGCCACCTAGCAGACAGTGTGTTTAAGATATGTTTCTTGTAGACAGCATATAGTCAGAGCTTTCTTTTTTATCCAGGCCAACAATCTCTGCCTATTGAGTGGGGTGTTTTACTCATTCATGTTTAATGTAATTGTTACTTTGGTTGGATTTACTGCTGTTGCTATTTTTTTCTGATTCTTATTTATTTTTCTGTTCATCCTTAACTGCTTTATTTTATGTTAAACAAATATAGAGTACCATTTTGATTCCTTTGTTGATTTTTTCCTTTACTTTAAAAATACTATTTTCTTAAAAATAAAGTTGTTGCTTATAAATAAGTAAATTAAGCAATGAATTCTGTCATTGTTTATCTAGGAACATCTATATTTTACATTCATTTTTTGAAGGATAGTTTTGCCGGGTATAGAATTTTTGGTTGACTTTTTTTTCTCCCAATACTTTGAATGGCATTCCATTGCCCTCTTGCCTCCATTATTGCCAGTGAGACGTCAGATATTACTTGTCTTGTTGTTCCACTTTCTGTGGTGAGTTGTTTTTCCCTTGCTACTTTCCATAGTTTTTCTTTGTTTCCACCTTCAACAGTTTGACTATGATATGTCTAGGTGGGAATCTCTATATTTATCCTACCTTTGGTTGGGTAATGTTTATCCTATTTTGGCTTTGTAGATTAAAGTTTTCATCAAATTTGGGAAATTTAGGGCCATTATTTCTTCAGAATATTTTTTGTCTTTTCTCTTTCCTCTCCTGGCACTCCCATTATATGTATAGTGGTATGTTTGTTGTTGCTCCACAGGTCTCTTGAGGCTGTCTTCATTTTTTCAATCTTTTAAAGTCTTTAAAATTTTTCTTTAAATTGAATAGTTTCTATTGATTTATCTTCATGTTCACTGATTTTTCTACCATCTCAAATCTGCTACTGAGCCTTTTTCCTTTGTTATTTGTATTTAATGAAATCCTGTGTTTTCATCTATTCTCATAGTTGCCTTGAAGTCTTGGTCATCTGTGTCCCACAGCTGGGAGCACTCAAAGACAGTTTCTGTTAACTTCCTTTTTTCTTTAGTATGGGTCACACTTCCTTGTTTCTTTGGAAGTTTGAAAAATTTTTTGTTGAATACTGAATATTTCAGTTAATATATTGTAGCAACTCTGGATTTGATTTTTTCCTTCTGAGAGTAGTGATTGTGCTGGGTTTTTTTTGTTTTGTGTAAGGAACTGCCTTGGTCTGAATTTGGTGGCTGTCTTCCTCACAGTGTGTGGTTGTTGATGTCTCTGCTCAGTTATTTTTTTTTTTGTTTTTATTTTGTTTTTGGCTTGCCTTTCCAGGAGTCGCCCCTGTGTCTACACAGCACTTTTAAAACATATTCCAAAATTAAGGAGGGTGGGTAAAATATATTTGGAAAAATACTGATGGTTGTTGAAGCTGGACAGTGAGTACGTGAGTTTGTTGTTATACATTCTCTTTTTCTTTGGTATGTGTTTAGAAATTTTCCTAATTAAAAAGTAGGGGGAAAGTATGAACAAGTTAACTATTTCCTTGGGAACAGGAACAAGGTGGGAAGTAGAACAGAACCATAGTATGCAGTTGAAGTGTACTGAGTAGTGATTGTGGTCATGTATTTACACTGTGCAGGGAATTTAGGAAAGTATGTTTATGTCTAGAAAACTCAAGAGAATCAACTTGAAATATTACTAGGATCTTATAAGGTAGTGAGGTAGAAGGTATGCATAGGGAAGCCAGTGGCCAACTCCTGCAAAGGCAGTGTCAACTGAAAATGGTGGAGTAAAAGGCATCTTAAATCTTAAGTACAAGCTACCCGGAAAAATTCTTAATCAAAAAATGAGACCCACACATCATCAGATTTTACTGAGCAACATAGGAGATTTGATTACAACATAGGAGCAATATAGGAGATTTGATTACAGGGATAGGAAGCTGGTTCTCTAAGGGACAATTTGATGAGGATGAGGAAGGTTGTGGGGATGGGCGGGCAGCATAAGGAGCCCCTGAGACAGATCTGCAGCGAGCCTGCCCTCTGGAGCCAGGCAGGTGGCGGGCAGCAGCCTGAGCCATGTGTCCCTACTGTGTTGTAGTCGGGGCGGTGCCCGTCCTCTCCAAAGACTCCATGTCAGGGAAGAAGGGCCACCGCTTTGGCCAGGTGAAGACCCCGCACAACCCCTTAGACTCCAGCGCCCCCCTGATGAAGAAGGGGAAGCAGAGGGAGGTCCCCAAGGCCAAGAAGCCAACCTCGTTGAAGAAGGTGTGTGGTGTTTTGTTTGAAATTGGGCGCGAGAAAACCTACAGACTCTCCTGTATCTGTGTTACTCCTTTCGACTCTTACATTTTTAGATTTTAACCTTCACTCTCATTTGAAACTGCTCTTGTCAAGATGGGTACACGATTCTCTGAAAGATGATCCCTTGCTCTTCCACATGGTGTGCTAGAGCGAGTGAAGCAGGGTGCCTTAGCTGCTGGAGGGGGAGGCCTTATTTATTTATTTATTTTAATGCTTTGGAATGACATGGACAGAAAACCAGAAATGGGGGAGTATGTTCTCATTCACATTTTTTACCCTCATTCTACCCAAGGCAATCTGTCTAGTGCTCAGATTTGGTAAATATTGGACACTTCCTGGCACACGTTCTTTGATTTAATTTTCAAAGCAGCCTGTGGAGTGTGGTGGGTCTCAGATGGAGGAAGGCATGTCTTGCCTGGGGCCAGGTAACAGTTGAGCTGCACAGTTGCATCAGAGCCCAGTTCTCACGTGCCCTGCTCTGTGCACCCAGGGGGAACATGCTGCTCCTGGGCTGTGGGTGAGAGGGTTGGGCCCACCCATGGGGGTGGGTGGGGAGTAAGGGCACAAACAGGCACAGTGCCAACCAGCTTAACTTGGGTGGCTTATTTTGCAGAAGAGCTTATTTTTAAGTACAAGTATTTAGGTGTTTTGATCGTTTATTTAATTTTAAAGATTATTTTGAAAGAGCGGCAGGAGAGAAAGCAACAGCGTCTCCAAGAAAATGCTGTGAGCCCAGCTTTTGCCAGTGACGATGTGCAAGATGGAGAGAGCGGTGGTGACGACCAGGCCCTCGGGCAGGCTGACCCCTCAGGTACCGAGTTCTGTTGGTTTGCTTCTTAAAGAATCCTTCAGCGGGGGCGGCCATATGCACAGCCAACTGTCTGGGCTTTGCCCAGCCCTTGTCCCTGTGTGGTTAAAGCACGTGGGCGTTGGGCCTCGGGAATGCAGAAGTTTTCAGTCTCCTAACTTGACAGTAAGAGGACGTCCCTATGGGCAGGTGGAGCTTCTGGTGCCTCTGCTTCTCAGGGGTGAGAGGGACAGAGGGGTGAGGCCCCTGAGTTCGATCTGTGTGACATTGGGTGGTCCTCGCAATTTGAAGTGCCATGAGAATTAACACCATTAACTGCAGAGCTGCTTGCCCACAAGTGTGTGAGACATGGTGTCATACAAAAAATGGGTTAAGTAAGCATTTTAGTGAATTATACATTCAGAACAGTACACAAATCAGAAGCATATAGCTTGAGGACTTTTTACCAAGTTCAGAAATGTATCAGCCCCACAGTCCCCATGATTCCCGCTCAAGGCCTCAGCCCTGTCTGCAGCCCTACCCGTGAGCTTTCAGGCTTTGTTCCAGTGGAATCTTGTAGTGTGTGCCCCTCTGGCCAGCAGTATATCTGTGGCCTGTAGAGGTAGTACCAGATTGTCATTGCTGCATAGCATCCAGGTGTACAAACGTGCCAGGTGGCATGTGAGTGTTGTGGGCGTTTCCACTTTGGGGCTATTAGAAGCAGAGGTGCTGTGGCAGCGTGGGATGTATATAGGGGACGTGAGCACCCCTCCTGCTGGCATTTCCCCAGGGTGGATCTTGGGGTTGGGTCCACTGCCACCCAGCCTGGAGGCTCCTGCCATACAGGCTGCCAGGGGTTTTACAAGCTACGCCTGTGGGTGGTGGAGAGGCCAGCCATGGGACATTGTCTTTCCTGGTGGGTGAACTCCTTCCTCTGGTGATGTTATTGCACTTGCACTTTGGAAGTGTCTAGAAGTAACAATTTGAGTGTTGTAAGCTGTTATTGAATCCTGTCTGATGGATTTAAACACACCTATTGTGGCTTTCCCAGTTTAGATGTTCAGCTTCTCTTTTAAGGGTTATTTGATAAAGGAATGGTTTCAAGCATTTGCAAAAAAATTGAGAACTAATAAACCTGCTTTTAAAACTTATTGATAAGAACTTCAGGTTAAATTTCAAAATTAAAAAATAAATTTGGCCACTGAAACCGCACATTTAAAAACGGTTAGGGAATTCCCTGGTGGTCCAGTGGTTATGGCTCCACGCTCTCACTGCCAGGGGCTCAGGTTCCATCCCTGGTTGGGGAACTAATATCCTTCGTGCTGCGTGGTGTGGCCAAAAAAACCAAAAACAGTTAAAATGGTAAATTTTGTAAATATTTGCCGCAATAAAAATAAGAAATAACTAAATAAGGGGCGGGGAGGCACCACTAGGCAGTGCAGAGAGTCGCCCAGTTCTTCTGATTTCCCAAGCCATTCCCATCACTCCTCTGCCTGCTGTGACACTCGGTGGCCGTGTCTGGATGTGGTGGGTGTGTGCTGCCGAATCTGGCTGCTCTGGCGACACTGCCGCTGTTGAGCGTTCCCTGCCTCAGTCCCCGCAGTCTGTGTGTGGAGCCCTGGAGGGGCCATGCTGTGACTTCTTTCTCTAAAACTCCAGGGGGAACAGAAGAGTTGGTGTCCTGTGCTTCTGTGGCAGAGAGCAAGTCGGAAGACCAGCTGGGAGCTGAGCCCCAGAAGGAGGTGGAGGCCTGCCCCAAGATCCACAGCCGGCGGTTCAGGGAGTGAGTGAGCCTGGCAGCTGTGCCTGCAGTGGGGCCTGGGGCACTGTGCTCACTCTGACACTGGGCGTTGAGTTCTTCGCCCACTGGCTCGTCTGGGCCCCGGTGTTTGCATCCTCCCCGTGGAAGGTGGCTAGGACCTGGTTGTAACACATGCCAGGGCTACCTGATCTCCCGAGAGGTCCTAGTGCCGTGATGCCAGAGGTGCCCTTGAATCCAAGCTGTGGTTGGGGGAGCGGGTAGTGAGGTGACAGCCTGTTGCATCTGGGTTCCCTCTCGTTGTGTAATTTCTGTATGTAATTTCTTAGGGCACTCCGCCTCCTTCCCTCCCACTTTTCTTCAGGATAGACTCTCCAAACATTTTTTTTCATGAGGAGAGGTGCCCGGGAGTGGCTGCCCTGGGGACATGGGGCCCAGAGGTCTTTTGTCCCTTGTAGTTAGGGCTGGAGAGGATGCCTCCATCCACACCTTTCATAAAATCCTATCAGGAGTTCCACCTTTTTGACTAGTATTGCAAATCAAAGCGTGATTTCTTGAAAGTGGCATGCTGTCCCCCTCATCTGAGGTGTGCCAGGAGCAGTGCGCTGGAGTGTCGCAGCCAGTGGGAACGTGACCGTGTCTAATGTTTCTTTCAGCTACTGCAGCCAGATGCTCAGTAAAGAAGTTGACGCTTGTGTTACGGACCTGCTGAAAGAGCTGGTTCGTTTCCAAGATCGTATGTACCAGAAAGATCCAGTCAAGGCTAAGACCAAACGCCGACTTGTGTTGGGGCTGAGGGAAGTTCTCAAACATCTGAAGCTCAAAAAGTTGAAATGCGTCATCATCTCCCCCAACTGTGAGAAGATACAGTCGAAAGGTAAGGGCGCTGTGGCGTCCCTGGCGTGTGGCCCCCTGCAGTACACACCCTCTGGCTACCACACACCCGTCAGCAGCTAAGGGGCACCGAGGCCTCGGCACCTCAGTTTGTTTCATTTTCTCTTAATTGAGTAATTTGTTTCCAGAGTTTATGGGATCAGCCAGTGCATTCCTCTGTGAGTCAGGCTGTGGTCTTCACAGTGTGGCTCAGCTGGCCTGCGCAGGCCTCTTGTGGTTACTGGTCACTCACACCACAGAGGCTTTGTGCCTGGCAGCTAGGCGGTCCCTGCATTGGGCTTTTGTCCGTTTTAAATGTGCTTGCTCAGTCTGTGACTAACTCATCTGTCCACTGATTAAAGATGGGTTTGTTGGGCTTCCCTGGTGGCACAGTGGTTGAGAATCTGCCTGCCAGTGCAGGGGACACGGGTTCGAGCCCTGGTCTGGGGAGATCCCACATGCCACGGAGCAACTGGGCCCGTGAGCCACAACTACTGAGCCTGCGTGTCTGGAGCCTGTGCTCCGCAACAAGAGAGGCCACGACAGTGAGAGGCCCGCGCACCGCAATGAAGAGTGGCCCCTGCTCGCCGCAACTAGAGAAAGCTCTCGCACAGAAACGAAGACCCAACACAGCCAAAAATAAACAAATAAATAAAAAGAACAACAACAAAAAAAGATGGGTTTTTCCAAGCACTTGGCCATCTTACTGATGCTGGAAGGTTGGTTCCGTTTTTCGTGATGTGATATGCTGGGCGAGGTGACCGACAGATGGACGTCTGTGACACCTCCCATTGGCCCTTGGGTGGTCCATTTTGTGTCCTCAGGCTGCGCAGTAGAGGGGTTGTCAGTTAAGAGCAGAATGCCGTCACTTAGACACTGGTCCTCCATCTTCGTGTAAGTGTTCGGAGTCCTTCTCTGGTCCTGTTCCTCTCTCCTTCAGTGTAAACTTCCACTCGGCTGGAACTGGACTTTGAGGGATCCAGTCCAGATCCTAGCCCTGAGCTTTTCTGGTTGCTGTTCCAGTCTGAAGACTTGAGGTTTCCTGACTTGCCTGCAGCACCCAGGGTCACTAGGGCAGCAGCTGGACCTGCTTATTGCCAGCCCAGTGGGCTTGTCCCCGTCCTAGTTCAGGGCAGGTCCAGTCCCAGCCATCAGAAAGGGGTCTCGGGACCTGCCTGTTCGGTTGTGTGCTGGCAGTGTCCCCACCACAGTCCCATGGCAGGCGCTGAACTTGAAATGAATCACTCCTCAAGCTCTCACCCGGCTGCCTGAACCTCTTAAGGCAATGGGTGCATCGGGCATTCTGCAGCTTCTCTCCTGGAATCGTTCCAGGCTCTGTGCTTCCTCTGCAGCTGTCGTCCTGGGGACGGCCTCCCCCATCTCCTGTTGGGGTGTGGTGTTTAGTGGCTCTCGTGCACTCCTTTGTCTCGGGGTGTGCACATCCCCCAGTGGCTTATGAGAGAAAGGGTACATGGCAGCACATTTAGAAGATGGTGCTTGAAATCCAGGCTTTCTGGTTTCTGACCTTTTCCCCTTTGTTCTCCCTTATCTCTGGAAGCTTGTGGGAAATTCCTTGTGCGCAGGGTTCCGGGAGGTGGGGCGGTTTGCAGGCAGTGCCCTCAGTTCTCGGACGTGCTGTTGGGTTTGTGCTCTGAATCTCCCTACAGTCGGTCCTCTCTAGGCTCTTCCTGGAACCATGTTGCTCAGATGCTGGGCCTCCTGCACTGCTGTCCTCCTGTGACTTTTCCTCTTCCTTTCACCTCTTTCGTTTGGTTCTGTTTTCCGTAAGGATTCTTCAACTATGTCTCAATCTTTCTGTAGAGGTTTTTATTTCTGCTATTATTTTTAATTTCTGGGAGCTATTTTTATTGTTTTCTGAAGTTTCTTTGTGTGTTGCAGCTGCCGTTCCTCTGTGGATGTGTTTCCTCCCTGAGAATAATAGTGATGTGAGGTTTCCTTCTCCCTGCATAGCCTCCCTTCCCAGGTGGTTTGCTGTTTTGATCTCTTGGTGGAGGTTTCTGCAGATACCGGTGTCTGCTATCTGTTTGTCTTTTTTTTTTTAATTATTAAATTTTTTTGGCCACACCATGCAGCATGTGGGATCTTAGTTCCCCAACCAGGAATCAAACCCGTGCCCCCTGCATTGGGAGC
Organism: Monodon monoceros; assembly: GCF_005190385.1. Classification (NCBI taxonomy): domain Eukaryota; kingdom Metazoa; phylum Chordata; class Mammalia; order Artiodactyla; family Monodontidae; genus Monodon; species Monodon monoceros. Next base: position 21,728,345 of record NW_021703782.1, on the reverse strand, counting down.
ACGGAGTCTTAACCGCTGGACCGCCAGGGAAGTCCTCTGTTTGTCCTTAACATCCATTATAGCTGACTAGAAATCTGGGGGTGGGGCTGGCATTTAAAGGCTTTGAGCTGCATTTGAGGGCAGTGGTTCTCAAACTGTAGTGAGCATCAGAGTCACCCAGGAGGCTGGTGAAGACACAGATTCCAGAGTTTCTTCCTGAGCAGGTCCAGCAGGCCCCAAAATTTGCATTTCTAGTAAGTTCTTAGTTGCTGCTGTGGATGCCAAGCTAGAACCTCTGCTGTAGGATGACAGCTGGGCTGCTGCTCTGTCTCTCTGACTCCATATTCCCTGGGGAAGAACTCTCTTACCTCCTGCTGGGAGTCTGTGACCTTGTCCTTACGCCCACGGTTAGAAGTGTGGGTCCCAGTGTCCCACAGACCTGCCCATCTGCCTCACCAGAGGCCTGGCACTGGCATGTCGGCTGGGTGAAGTGGATCTGGACACCAACTTGCTGTCACCTCATCTGAACTTCACCCTGTCTCTGAAGTGCCCGGTGCTGCCTGTTAGCTGCCAAGCTCTGGGGATTGAATTCTAGGGTGTAAATGGCTGGGTCTAGGGGGTTTTCCCATTGTTGGCTTAGGTCAGCTGAGTCAACTGTTTGTGTTTCAGCTTCCAAAACTTTTTTGCTCTTATCTTGCATTCTCCTGTGATTTTCACCTTTAAAAGACAAACCAGGGACTTCCCTGGTGGCACAGTGGTTAAGAATCTGCCTGCCAATGCAGGGGACACGGGTTTGAGCCCTGGTCCAGGAAGATCCCACATGCCACAGAGCAACTAAGCCCATGTGCCACAACTACTGAGCCTGCGCTCTAGAGCCCGAGAGCCACAACTGCTGAGCCCGTGTGCCGCAGCTACTGAAGCCCACGTGCCTAGAGCCCGTGTTCCACAACAAGAGAAGCCATCCCAGTGAGAAGCCCGCGCACCTCAATGAAGAGCAACCCCCCGCTCGCCGCAACTAGAGAAATCCCACATGCAGCAACAAAGACCCAAAGCAGCCAAAATAAATTTTAAAATTATAATAATAATAAATTTAAAAAGACAAACCAAAAAATGGGAATGTGTGTATTCAGTTGGCAGTCCACCTTGCTCTTTCTTTAAGCCTCCACTCCTCTGAGTGTGGCAGAGAATGGAGCTAAGAATGTACTGATGGGCATCTCAAGGATTTGTTACGCATTTAAAATACGTTGTTTAATCATCCGTCCCTACATTGTTGTTTTTTTTTTTTTGCTTTGAAGCATAAAGAACTCGATTATGTGTTTTAGGAATGTTTATTCCTTGGAAAAGATAGCCAATAGATTGTCGTCATTTTACATGTAAAATTTAGTATTACAGCTTGGGATTATGTTAAAATACTGTATTTGCTCCGAGTGGCATTTTCTTGATAATTCTGAACTTAAACTTTAAATGGAAATTGTTTAGCTGATTGAGCATTTGCTTGTTTTAAGTTGTCTTCCTGTGGAACTTTGAGAAGTCGGCACTTGGAGATGCTTTCAGCTCTCACTAGTAACGTCAGCTGGGAGCTGGGCTGAGCAAAACCATCTTGACTTGGCTGCTGTGTCGGGGAAAGCAGGGCATGCTTCCAGTGTCCTCTCCCAGGGGAGTCAGAGAGGACGCGCTGAATTCCCTCAAAATGAGATGTGACAACACGTGTGAAGTGTGATGTCATCTACCAGGGAGGCTCCTTGGGGCTGGTCACATGGGCACCCTCTGCCTGGCATGTCCCCACATTCCAGACTCACAGAAGGAAAGCTGGTGTTCAGTGTAATCCTTATATGCATTTTGGGTACAGTAGCCACTCTTCCTAGTTGGGGTGACAGGGGTCCTCCCAAAGCCCAAATTCAGGGACCGGAAGGGTCAGCCAAGTAAGTTGGCCTTTTTATGGATGGCAGCTGTTGGGCCGGTCGCTTTATAGCTCTTTTCTGCACACTGCTGTAACAGCCTTTGTGACCAGCTCCTGGGTTGGGGTGGACACAAGGTAGAGACAGACCCTTGAGTGAGAGGCCATGGGGCTGATGTTGAAGAGACTCCGTCAGCCTCCCATGGTAAGCTGAAAATATCTCACTGTAAGGAACACAGCCATCGCCTCACCTCTGGTCCTGTCTCGCCCTTTTCACCACCTGCCCAGAAATGTTTTTTCTTTAAAGTTTATATCCCCAGAGATTTCATCCTCATCATCTTTGCTACTCTTCAGGTAGATCTGGGGCAGGGGGGTGGGCAGATTTCAGGGATATGGGGCTTAACCATTAATCCCCAGTCAAACCAGCTGCAGAATGAGTTCCCAGTTCCCTCAGAGCAGTAGGATGTGCATTTGAGAAGTTCCTCTTGAAAGAAGATTAGGTAATCATATGTAATTAGATACCAGGTGATAGGAGATCTTGGGAAATTTTTCCTTCCATGCAGACGTTGTGTGTTCGCTCAGGAATTGGTCAGTTTCCAGAGGAACCGGGGCAATGCCATGCTGTAACTTTTCAGATGCTAGGTTCAAACAGCTCACCATGCAAGAGGGCAGGATTCAGTGCTTGTTACTTTCCTTTGGGAGTAAGTCCCCCCAGATACTTCCCACCACCCAGAGGCAACCACCATTGCCATATTTTGATGTGTCCTTGTTAGTCCGTGTGTGTGTGTGAGTGAGTGTGAGATCTGGTGTCCTGGATCCCATTTGTGCCTTGCTCTTTTTAGTATCACAGTCTGGCTCGGGACACTCCCATTCTTCTGGCTGCGCAGTCCCGGGCTGATGGTCACTTCAGTTGCATTCAGATTTCTGTAGCCGTAAACAAGGATGCACCTTTCACACTGTAGTTCTTTTCTTTTTTCTTTTTTTTTCTGGCCACGCTGTGCGGCAGGCAGGATCTTAGCTCCCCAACCAGTGATCGAGCCCACACCCCCTGCAGTGGAAGTGCAGTCTTAACCACTGAACCACCAGGGAAGTCCACACACTGTCGTTTCTTACTGAACATCTCCGTAGGTACATTCCTAGAGCGAAACGGCCTGTGCACTTACCAGGTTAACGCACATGCCACGCTGCCCCCCGGGGACACTGCAGCCCCTGAAGCCGGGCTGCTGCTTCCTCCTGGCCTCCCCACCCTCTTGGGAAGATTCTGTTAGCATTTTCTTGTGAAGGGAGTTTGAGCACCTTTCCACTTGTTTAAGGGCTTGGCATTTTCTGTAAATTGTTGATTCTTTACCCATTTGTCTTTTAGGATGTCAGTCTTTTTTATATTTATGTGTACCTTTTTTTAATAAATAAGAGCCCCTTTGGGTAAGAGTTGTAAATATTTTTGTTTTGTCATGTGTCTGTTTTTCTTTAAACCTTTTTTGGCCATTCAGAGACTTCAGGTGTGTACATATTGGTATTTTTTATTCTTGTTTTTATTGCATCTAGGTTTTGTCATTCATCAACCTTCCTACTCCAGGATTATTAAAGATTTTTTTTCTTAATTCTGTTTTTTTCCTGGTTCTTCCATGTTTTCATTTTTGTTTAGGTTGAATGCATTTTAGTCTAAGATGGATCTTTGCAGAGGCTGACCTGCTCGCTGTCCCTTCTGCACCTTCTCCGGTGCTTCAGAGGGCTTTTGCAGACCTGCTCAAGCGCCACGCATTTGGGTCGTTTCTGGACCTTCCATTCTGTCGCTCTTCATCCCCTCGTTTACGTTCTTGTAGTTTTATAGCAAGCTTTAATACCTGGTGATGCTAGCCTGACGTTTCCTTTTTCAAAAGGCTGTTCTCATATTATGTATTGGGTTGGCCAAAAAGTTTCTTTGATTTTTAAGTAAAAATAAAAGACACATTTTTCATTTTCACCAAGAACTTTATAGAACAACGTATTCACCCTTTTGTTCCACTACCTTCTGCCATTTTTCAGGCAGCTTCATAATTCCATCTTCAAAACTTTTTGAGCAAAGAACTGTCCCGGGTGCCTTTTACAGTCTTCCAGGAAATGGAAATTTTTTCAGTCAAGAGATTTTTGTAAAGACTGAAATAAATGGAAATCTGAAGGTGCAATGTCTGGTGAATACAACGGATGAATCAGAACTTCCCAGCCCAGCCAAGCTGTAGCAGTTTTTGCCTGGTTATCAAAGAAACATGCAGTCTTGCGTCATCCTGATGGAAGATTATGCATTTTCTTTTGACTAATTCTGGATGTTTCTCAAGTGCTGCTTTCATTTCGTCTAACTGGGAGCAGTACTTGTTGGAATTAATCGTTTGGTTTTCCAGAAGGAGCTCATGATAGAGAACTCCCTTCCAATCCCACTGTACATACACCATCACTTTCTTTGGATGAAGACTAGCCTTTGGTGTGGTTGGTGGTGGTTCGTTTTCCTTGCCCCAGGATCTCTTCCATTTCACATTATTGTACAGTATCCACTTTTCATCACCCATCACAATTTGTTTTAAAAACGGAACATTTTCGTTACGTTTCAGTAGAGAATCGCATAACGAAATACAGTCAAGAAGGTTTTTTTGCTTATGTGGAACACAAACATCAAAGCGATTAACGTAACCAAGCTGGTGCAAATGATTTTCAGTGCTTGATTTGGATATTTTGAGTATGTCGGCTGTCTCCTGAGTGTGGTATAACGTTGATTGTTCTCAATTAATGTCTTGATTTGGTCGCTATCAACTTCAACTGGTCTGCCCGACCGTGGAGCATCAGCCAGCGAGAAATCTCCAGCACGAAACTTTGCAAATCACTTTTGACACATTTGATCAGTCACAGCACCTTCTCCGTACACTGCACAAATCTTTCTTTTGCATTTCCACCTTTCTTGAAATAATAAAGCATAATATGCCGAAAATGTTGCTTTTTTTCTTCCATCTTCAATATATTTTAATGGCTACACAAAAATTCACCAATTTTGATGTTTTTTTAAATGCATGCTGATATGACAGCTGTCACAATACAATCTAACAAAATTGTTTCGAATGAAGTTAAAGACATCTAAGTGCTACTAGAGACATCTTACGGAAAAAAAGAATGAACCTTTTGGCCAACCCAGTATTTTTTTATTTCTCAAAAAAATCCCACTTAGAGTAAGTTACAGTATAAAAAGTTTTACGTTAACATAAAATTGACATGTGATCATATTGGATCATTCCATCCAAGAGCATAGGTGCCTTTTGTTTAGATTTTCTATTGTCTTTCACTAACATGTTGAAGTTGCTCTATAAATCTCTCACGTTTCTTGCCACTTTTATCCCTACCTGTTGTAGTGATTGGTTGCTGTCATGTATAAAGTCATTTCTTCCGTTTTATGTTCTAGCTGGCTGATGCGTGTGTGCATACTGGTTTCTGCACTACTTGCGCACAGACGTCCAGATGTGATCCTCCTGTTGGTGGTAACTCGTCAGTGCTGCTGGGTTTCTGGCTTCACAGGCATGTCACCCGCATGCAGGGCTCCCTCCACCCTCTCTGCTCTCCGTGCCACCCCCGCCCCACTCCTGCCTGGCTGCTGCTTCACTGGGAGGCAGGGTTGGAGGTACTCAGTGGCCTCTCTGGGCTCTGGATTTCCATCTCTTAAGTGGGGTGCAGCCTCCCCCTCAGGGTTTTGTGAGGATATAGGAGCCAGTCCACACGAGGCCGTTAGACCGAGAGTGGCACGCGGTATTCAGCAGATACTTAACCAAGCCTTCATTTTTCCATTACGCACAGCACCAGCACCAGATGTTGACTTGACGTGGACATGTTTTATCATGTTTTGTTGCTTTTAGAAGTGTCTCTCTTGGAGAGTTGATTTCTTCCATGTGGCCTAGAGTAATAGTGTACTTGCACTGCAGTGACTGGCTCTCTCCTGGTGAAACCTGGCCTGGTACACTGGCTTGAGTAAGGAAATAGCCAGGAGTGTCACTGTCGGGAAAAGCCCTTGGCGGCCAGTGTCACCAGCATGCTCGTGTGATGCACTTCCTTGTCATTTTCATTGTCCTTTGACCAGGTGGGCTGGACGACACCCTGCACACCATCATTGACTACGCCTGTGAGCAGAACATCCCCTTCGTGTTTGCTCTCAACCGCAAAGCTCTGGGGCGCAGTCTGAACAAGGCTGTTCCTGTCAGCGTGGTGGGGATCTTTAGCTACGACGGGGCCCAGGTGAGATGGCGAGGGGGCGCCGGCCTATCTTGCTTGTGGGAGGGAGTCGGGAGGGATAGTGGTTGTCTGCACGTCCACAGCACAGCAGCCCTGAGCCTCAGGGGCCCCAGTGTTGAAGGCAGCAGCGTTGGTGGCCTTCTTTCCTTAAAAGCATGGAAGTGTGATTCCGAATTTAGGTCCGGGCTCACCGCTGCCGCAGAGGAGCCTTAAGCAGGCCTGAGGTCAGCACCTGCTCTTCCCTCGGGCAGCACCGCAGGCGGGCATCACCCTGCTTCCCTGTGGAGGGCGCCATCCCCAGTTTGCAGGGGATGTCACCTGTGCTCTCGTTTCTGCCCAAGGACCAGTTCCACAAGATGGTCGAGCTGACGATGGCGGCCCGGCAGGCGTACAGGACCATGCTGGAGAATGCGCACTGGGAGCTGCCGGGAGAGCCTGGGCCCCTTGCACCCGCTAGCCCGCCCACGCAGGGCCCCAGCTGCTCTGCAGAGAACAGACCCCTGGCCCCTGCCGGAAAAGAGGAGCCACACTACAGTGAGTGCTGGGGGAATGGATTTGGGGTTGAGCCTCCTCTAAGTCTTCATCGACACTGATTAAAAAGGGTGCCCAGGAGAGCAGCATGGCCACTGTGGCAGGACCGGCTGCAAAAGGCCCCGTTAAGACCCGGCCCTTGTTTAAGAGGTGGTCTCAGACTTGGGAGGGCTGGTCAGTGGATGTCTCAGACAGACCTCGGGTCAGATGGCACCCAAACAGAGGGCATCCTTGAGGACAGCTGTATCCCTGGTGGGCGGTTGTCAAGGCCGGCGTGCGCCAAGGTGTTTGGTGCTGCTCACGAGGGGGTTGCAGTTGGGGACTTGGGCTTGAGTCCTTGCTGGGCCCCATCTAGGGAGCTGGTTCGCTGGGCAGGCCACATGCTGCTTGCTTTCCAAGAGACTTCCCTGCCGTTCATCAGCTGTGCCCTTTCTTGCTTCCAGTTGAAATCTGGAGAAACCATCTGGAAGCATACACTCAACGTGCCCTGGAACTGGAGGAATCGCTGGAGGCTTCGACTTCTCAGATGATGAACTTGAATTTATAAAAGTTCTTTCCTGTGTGTTTGTGTATTTGGGGTAAGGGGGCGGGGGCTGAAAGACTTCGGGGTCTTTTTCTTCTTCTCAGTTCTTCGTTGACCTAGTGTGTGTTTTGTATGACTGTTTAATTGGGAAGTTAACCAGTGGTGTTGGTAGGCATCCAAAAGCTGCGAGTCCCATGGACGGGCGCTTGGTATGCTGGCGGAAACCTTTTCACAAAGCCTCGGGATGCAGCCTTGGCCCTCTGAGTGCAATATGAGTCTGGAAAATGCTGGAAAAGGTGGTACTTGGAGTACTCTGCTGCTAAGGGAACGTCTCTCCATTGCAGAGTAGCTGAGCCAAGTTAGTTTGTGGAAAGCAGCGGGGGGCTGAGGTGATGTGGCTGGGAGGCAGCGGGGTGCCAGCCTGATGTTCCCGGTCCCGGTGACCCAGCACAGCCCTGCAGAAGCCGCTGGACGGGCGCTGTGGTAGCCAGTGTTAGTGCAGGAGCGGTGGGGTGGGGAGGGGTTCCTTTCTCAGGTTGTGGCTTTTTGGCCAGAAGATTTGGGGGTACTTGGAGGGTTTGCTAAAATGAGCCTCAGGAGGAAAATCAGTTCTCTAACCTGTGACCTTTTGACATGAATTATTCCTTTTATTCTTTATTTCGCAAAGAAACAAATGTATATTGAAGTTCCTAAATTTCAGTTTTCTGCAAATAATCTGCAAATATTTTCTTTCTTTTGTAAGTGAACATATTTTGAATGTGGTTTCTATCTTAGAGGCCAGAAGGATAGAAGTTTACTTTCATATTTTCCTGTAAGTAAGAGGGCTTATTTATTTTGAATAAAGAGTGATTATTTAATTTCACTGGAGACTCCAGTCATCTTGTCTAATCAGTGGTCCTGCGTCCTGATACTTTTGGGCACTCTTCTTTGAACTGAAGGGGACTGAGCAGGGAGAGGTTTGCTGCGCTCAGGCCTCTTGGGTCTCGAAGTAGAGACTAACCCTTAGAGACTGTTGCTGGACCCGCCTCGGTCCAGCCTGCTGGCGTGCTGGTCACGGGAAATGGCAGAAACGAGTTTCACTGCTTTGCACTTGTCAAGCAAGCAAGGTATCGTGCGGGCTTGAAAATACTGTTAGTTGAATTCAGTCATGCCAAATGTACCTCTGAGAGTGAGTGGCCTGTGACAAGCAAATAAAAGTGGAATAAGGAGTCGGAAATGGCCCGCTGCGTGGCCAGGGCTGGCGGCAAGGTGGAGGTCATCTGTGGGAAGCACCAGTCTATCTTCTCATCTGTTCTTCCCGGTGTGTGCCCTGCTTTTCCATACACTTTCTGAGCTGTTTAAATGAGGGACATGCAATCTGGTCCACCAAGCCCTCCATCCTGTCACAGGTTTTTCCCTCAGGGCCACCAGGAGGAATAGCAGGGAGGACCCCACCCCATGTCAACTATAGTAGGTTTGAAAAGTAAAGGTTCCAAATGAACTTATAGGGAGAAAGTTAAATAGCTTGTCAGCTGCATTCAGCAGTCTAGAATTATAAAACTGACAAATCAAAAAATCATTAAGAAATCTCTGCTAGAGATGCACGTTGTTTGTCCGGAGCCCCCAAGGCCTCTGGGTCTGTAGTATTTGTTCAGATTAGCTGAACAAAGTATGTTGGGTTTTTAACATCACATTCATTCAGCTCCTGAGAGGGTTCACTTGTGTGACAATGCTGAGTTGCCCTGGTCATGGTGTCACTTTCCTGACAGAGGCCACTGCTGCAGGTTGACACAGTGACCTACTCTGTACTGATGGTGCCACAGAAAGCAGGCAGGCTCCCCAAATACAAACACGCTTCACTGAGCAAATGTAGGAAGAACTCTTTATTTTCTTCCAACAGCAGAGAAAACTCATCCTCATAATCCCATTTCCCACCAGGACCCTGCGTGTTGATGTTGTGATAACTGCAAGTGTCTGTTTTGTTTTGTTGGGCATGAAAGTGCTCTGACTGTATCCAAACTTGAGGAAGAATCATAGCACCAAGGAAGAAGCCCCAGTCTTGGAGCTGTCCACTCCGCAGCTGTGGTGGCTGGAGCCTACCCGCACTAGAATCACAGCGAGGGCCGATGGGTGTTTCACCAAAAACCCTGTCACAGTGCGTGGCGGTCTGTGAGCCAGCTCGGCGTCTGCTGGCAAGGTGGGCCAGCAACTGGGTGGGCAAATGGGACAACTTTAACCCCAAAGCCAGCCGTCCTCAGAAGCCTTGTTTAGAACGGATCCTCTAGGTGACTGGCTGGAAATGTGTGCTGCTCTTGTACGAAGGTACCCAGCTTCAGGACAAGGGGGTCTGGAAACAGCTGTGGTCATGAGGCTGAGGAGACATCCATTTGCTAGGGTCACAGGAGAAGTATAACTTAACAGAGGTTTTGGTTTTATGATAGACTGGCATTCCATTAAAAAAACGTCATTCCACAAACAAAAAGTATCTGTAAGGTTACAGGCTGAGCAGCCTCGGCCTTCACATTTATACACACACACACACAGCAGAGTCTCCAGGTGCAGAGTGAACAACTAGGGACCCAGAAGCATGTGTACAGAGTAGCCTCACCAGACCCGCACCGCTGTGAGAAGAGTGACTGTGACCCGGGAGAGGCACACAGCTGACCTGCTGGCTTTTCCGCCTCATACAAGCTCGGTGCCCAGGCCGTGGCCACCAGTGCACAGGTGCACACTGGGAGCTTTAGAAAACAGGCTGAAGCTCTGATATTAGTGAGGAATAAGAGTCTCTTCAATCCATGTTTGTTAGCTCCTGAGTTGGGACCTCAGCACTCAAGGTTTAAGGCAAATTCTTGTCATTTGAAGCCTTGCCCTTCCCTGTCCTTTAGAGTCGAGTGGCTAAGTATGAAGGTGGTTCCACAGCAGTAAAACCAGCAGTTAAGAGGGGACTGAGCTAACACTGGGCTGTTTAGGGGGCAGGGGGCGGCCCCTTTGCATGACATGAAATCAGTCAGATGGTGAGGAGTGACCTGTGGAGCGTAACAACAGTGCTTCTGGGGGAGGAACCGTCATGCACACTGCCGTCTTAACCAGGGTTTCTTTCTGTAGCCTGTTAACACCTTTTTGGTTTCCTGTTTCTGTCAGGCCATTCTGTCCCATCTAAGCACCTAATTAAAAGAGGTTTCGGCTACTGTCGCAGGTTCACTCAGGGCTCCGTGTTCTCAACTGAGCAGCCCTGATGGCCTCGTCCAGCAGCGGGGAGGCAGCTCACTGCCCTGGGGCATCCAGGGCTGCATGGCAGGTGACGGCAAGGTCGGCTTGGGGTTGGAGTCAGCACTGCCTCCTGGTGGCTACGTGTCCTGGTTACAGCGTTCCTGAAAGAACAACGTGGACTTCGAGTTCCTGGCAGAACAGGAGGGCCTCGAGTCCCCTTCCCGTGTGCTCCCCGTGGGGTCTAGGGTCCCGCGGGAGGGAAGCCTGGTGTGCTAAGCTGTGTCTGGGGGTCGCGGTGGCCATGGGGGCTTCTCGCCAGAACCAACTGGCCCTGCCTGATTTCAGTTTCCTGTAAGGGCCCCACCCTGCGCTGACTCCCTTCCGGGGATTGGCTCCAGGCTGGATGGCTGCGGTGGCAGGGGTGCAGGTTTCAGAAAGCAGAACTGCTCAGTGGGCCAGCAGGAAGCACGTGGGGCCCACTGGCAGCACGGGCCCCCCAGACCCCTGCCCTCCCTCGGGCCCGGCCACATACCCACTCCTTCCTCCAGCTGTGCATCATGCGGTCGTGTTCCCCGACCACGGCCCTCCAGGTGGCGAGCTCTCTGGTCCACCTCTCCTGCTGGGTCGCCTCTGCAAGACAGAGGGGGGGCTCCAGGTCTCAGCTTGCTGGCCTTCACGGCCCCCCGGGGGCCCTCCACGCACCGAGGCTGTGCTGTGAGCTAGGTGATGCCCCTCTGTAGGGCCGAGCCAGGCCGAGGCAGCCAAGTGGGCAGGGGTGAGGCGTTTACCCCTCGGGCCTCGCCTTCCTGGCTGCAGGGGCTTCCATAGTCAGTGCCCCCGCCTGCCCTTCCCCGGGCCACCACCTCCCACAGCAGCTGCTCCCCAAGGTCACAGTGGCCCCAACCGCACATCTCACTGGCCCTTTCTGTGTAGCCAGGAGAGGGGCTAACTCCCCACACCTCACGAGCAATGCAGATACTCTGGGGCTCGGGGGGTGGGGCAGGGGCTGCTGCTGCCTCCCTCGAGTGAGGCGGGAGCTGAGGTTCAGAAACCTGCTCGGTAATGAGGTCTGGCGTCCCCTTACGTCACGTGCTACTTGCCCCGCACTGCCCTCCTTTTGTGTTTGATCCTGAATTTTGAAAATGAGTTACTTGTAGGGGTTGTCAGGGTGGCATGAGTCTGAGAGCCATAGCTTTTCTTTGTAAACATAAAAATGCACCCCGTCATTGCTTTCAACTATAGCTCACGTGACTAATTTCAGAAATGGGTTCCAGGGACTTCCCTGGTGGTCCAGTGGGAAGACTCCGGGCTCCCACTGCAGGGGGCCCGGGTTCGATCCCTAGTCGGGGAACTAGATCCTGCATGCATGCCACAACTAAAGATGCTGCGTGCTACAACTAAGACCCGCCGCAGCCAAAATAAATTTTTTTAAAAAAGCAAGAAAGAAATGGGTTCCAACGACCTGAGTCCTTCAGACAGTAAGTCGAACTCATACCCTGAGCAGAGCTGAGCAGGCCCAGTGGTGACGGTACCCACACAACCAGCCCTCGGCTGGAGCTGCCCCATCCCAGGACGACAGTGGGAGGCACCCAGAGTTCTGGAGGAGGGCCCTTAGTGGCCCTTCACTACAGGGGCCCTGCAGGGGCTCCTGACTCAACACGTGTGAATCCAAATCCCAAAAGAAACATTTCATCTTCTAACACATCCTCACCCACCACCGCCCGTACCTTCAGTAAACATGGTTGGGTCTGTGGGGAGATAGAAAATACTGAGCTGTCTTAACTGTGCTCATGCCCTCTCCTGGATTTTGGGTCTACTGTCCACAGAGTGACCCAGGTATAAATTTTCTTGCCATCAGAGTCAAGCCCTGCTCCTTACTGGCTAGTGAGCTGTGTGACCTTGGATGAGTCACTTAACCTTCATCATCTGTGAGCTGCACCGTCCTTATAAGGCAGCTGAGTTAGATGAGGTCAAGCAGTAATGGCCCCAACTGCCTAGTTGCTCCTCTGGCTACTCCTACTTAGCTACTTGCTGATAGTACCATTCACTTGACTTCTGGATAAGAGGTCACAATTTGTAAGGCACACTTATGACGAGATCATTCATTTTACCTTGACAGCAACAGGCAAGGGCATTCTACAGAAAGGACAGGAACGGAGGTTCTAGGTGGGAGCCAATATTTGTAACTTCCTTTTCTCTGTAACCCCCACTTAAAGGACAAAGGACCTTTTAAAATATGTACATTTACATATAAACTCTTGAAAAAGGACAAAGAATAGGAGAGGAAACAGTGAAAACCTGAAGTTGAGAAGCAGAGGGACCAGTGGAAACGGCCCCCGGCAGAATCAGCAGACCCAAGCACACAGGGTCCTAGGCCAGCAGCGGGGAGACGCTCAGGAGCTTGGGCAACAGGGAGTTGGCGCGCAGGCTGCTTCAAAGGCTGTGCAGAAGCAGAAGCACGTGGCCCCAAGGACCCTAGCCTCTCTGCACAGCCGGGGAGCTGCCCTGCCTCTGCTCCCCAAGAGACTGTGTTCTTGGAGAGCACAGGACGGGTGACCTGGGCAGCACCCGCACTGAAGGCAGACAGGATGGTGGGCTTTATGTACTGAATGATGAGGCCCCAGCCTCTTGCCAACCTAAGTCCTCACTGATGGCCCAACCTAAGCCCTGGATGGCCTGCTGCTCCAAGTGTGGGCTGTAGCCGGAGGCCCTCCGCACGACAGTGGACGGGTGCGGGGCAGACCAGCCTCCTCACTAGCGCACGTAGGAATCTCCTGGAGAAGTTAACACAAGGTGCTCCCGGGACTTCTGAGTCGCTGTGCATTTCTAACGAACTCCCAAGTAGTAGGAATGCTGCCTGTCCAAAGACTGCACCTTGGGGAGAAAGGGCCTCGTAGGAGGGATCTTTGTGCCCCTCTCAAATGTAACCAACAATCAAGGGTCCCAAGACTTCTGAGGGAAACAGACAAAACCACCAAAAAAGGGCAACTGGGAGGGAAAAGAAAACTGGAAAATCCTCTCAATAACCCTCAGAGAGGGGAGAAGACACCGCATCTACAAGACAAGAAGAGAATGCACTCATGACAGAACAAAATGAAAACCTCCGAGTAATAAAGTGTGAGAGTGGGATGAAAACTAACAGGTGTGCAAGATAAAGTTGAGAAAAGCTAACAGAAGCAGAGGTGACAGGAAAGAGAAGATGGACCACCCCAAGTAGCCCAACATCTTGGAAAATAGTTCCAGAAAGAACAGGAAATGAAGTGGAGAAAAGTGAATAAGTGTTGAACGCTTCCGAGAGTTGAAGGCGGGGGCTTCCACGTGTGACGGGGCCCAGCCAGGCACGCACTTGCACAGCGCTCAGAAAGACAGTGGTCACACAGGGTCAGTGGCAGGCTCTCAGAAGCCAGAAGATGGGGCCAGCCTCACACACTAGGGAATGATTTTCAGGCCAGAACTGTCTACCCTGCTGGACTCTCTAAGTGTGAAGATGGAGAAAAGACATAGGCTCTCAAAACACTGACTCCCCCCATACACCCTGGGTGTGCCAGAAGAGACACTTCACAGAAGAATGAAATCAAAGAAAGGAAGGCACGCCGGGAAACACATCACGAGATCCAACATCAGAGGGATGGAATCTCTAGCCTCAGCGGGAGAGCCAGTCCCAGGGAGGCACTTGGCTCCTGGTGCAGAGGTTCTGGGGATGCTGACAACAGGACACCAGTATGTCTGTACTGACTGGGGACTGAACTGCAGGGTCTGATGTGGAATTAATGACAAGTATGAACCAAGCAAGTAGGAATCGGCACAGTGGTTACCTACGTGGGAAACAAAAGTACAGGAGGGGAAATCATAATAGACTACGGGGTCGACCAACCTAATAATGTTAACACAGGGAATTCCCTGGCGGTCCAGTGGTTAGGACTCTGCACTCTCACTGCCCAGGGCCTGGGTTCAATCCCTGGTCGGGGAGCTAAGATTCCACAAGCCATGCAGCCAAAAAAAAAAAAAAAAAAGATTGAGTCTTCTATCGGGAGGATGGGGGATTGGCCAGCCAGCATGCATTCATGTGTGCACACGGGTACAGGTGTGTGCGTGTGCAGGTGTGTGTGCACACACACATGCATGCACCAATGAGGCAGACAGTGAAAAGCTAACTCATCCATGTTCGTGAAACCCTACAGGTAATCCCCAGACTGAAATGTTCCCATGCAAGTCTGCTGCTCGAGGGACAAGGGTAAATAGTGAAGAGTCGAGGCTAGGAGAGCGCACTTACCAAGTCTGGTCACGATGACCCGCACCTTGGAGGTCTTGTTCCCCGCCGTGGCGAGCGCGGAGCAGCGGTACTCGGCGCTTTCCCGGAGGGCATCTCGCAGCCAGCTGAGCACATGGGCCCTGCCATCAGGCAGCGCATGGGTTTGCGCAGGGACACACACCTCCAGCTCTCGCCCATTCTTCTCCCAGAGAAAGTGAACGTCCGCAGGACCTGGGGGCACACAGACCATCTTCACCACCAGGACCCCCAACTAGGGGTCATGGGAACCATGGGAACTATCCTGGCACGGGAGATGGGGGCTTCCCAGATTAGGGGCCTCGTCCCAGCTGGACTCAAAGTGACAGTGCAGTTTTCCCGTAAGTCCCTGTCCTTCCCCTGGAGGAGGCCTGGAGGTGGTTCCCCACTGTGGTCCCCAGTGACCCTTGGGAGCAAAGGGGTACAGACCCCTTAGTGCCTTGTGCCCAGTGGCTCCCTGACCTTGCTCAGGTGCCTTTTTCAAAGCACACCTGCGTGGCCATGTCCCCATGACACACTCTAGGCCATTGGGGGGCACCCCCTTTCCCTTTCTCGCCGGGCTGTGCACCCCCGTTGGAGTGCCTGGTGGCCGAGCTCTGGGGCGGATGTCTGTTTGGCACAGAGGGTCTGGGCCTGGGAACTTCATCTGCCCACCTGGCCCCGCTGCCACCACCTTCGGCCTGAAGCTCTGCCTCTGCTGGGCCACTCCCTCTTACCCCAGTGGGGCCTGGCCAGGCGTGTCAGGGTGCTGAGAAGGGCTGAGGGCCTGTCTTACAAAATAAGGGCTTGGAGGAGAGTGGACCGGAGGAGGGGAAGGGCCCAGGCAGAAGCCCCCTTCCCAAAGCATGGCAGGGTCCTGTACACGAGCCACCCGCAGATCCCGTACTCATTCCACAGTGGCTGGGGTGGTGGGCTGTGGAGACCACTCTGTGGAAAACCTGGGGCAAGACTGGGCTCTGGTCCCAACACTGGAAACAGCCTCAGCAAATGACCTCCTTGATGGGGCCACCTTCCCCTCCCATAAAGTGCAGCTGGATGAGCCTGGGGCTTCAGGCTTCACCCTGGGCCCCAAGGGCTGTGCTGAGACGGGCCCGACTCCTGTCCCTGCTTCAGAACCAACAAGCCAGGCCGCCTTCACTGTGATCTGCTCACACGCTGGCTTCCACTCAAAAGTGGCTGAAGACAGGACAAGGTCAGATTAAAACACCCAACTGGCACAACTAGGATCCTTCCTGGCATATGTGCAGACCCCCAGCTGAGCTGAGCTGGGACAGAGCAAAGGCCAGGCCAGGCCCTAGACCGAAGCAGCCGCCGCCTGCCCTGAGCACCCAGGTGGCTCAGAGCCGGGCAGGAGTGGGGTGCAGGCCCTACTCCCTGTGGGCTCCGGGGGACGCACAGGCCCTCTGTTCCCGCTGTTCCCAGTAACGGGGCGGGGGGGGGAGGTGGATGGTGCGGTGCTGGGCCAGGCCCTGCTGCTACCCTAACTGCCTCTGCCAGGCAGGCACCCCAACAATGTGGACGAGGGGGCCCTCTGGCCTCCTTGCCCAGGGACCCAGCTCCCTGACAAGTGCCTGCTGTTCCGCGTGGACAGCACCGCCCTGGACAGGCATGCCGTGAGGCTGACCCTGACCCAGACCTGATCACAATCCTGCCTGAGAATCAGCTTTTAAAAGCTAGATTCCATCTCAGATGCCCGCCAACCTGGGAAATCACATAAAACGTGATTTCATGCAGGATGGTCAGCAGTACAAGGAATACATCTGCCTGTGGCTGGAGTTCACTGAGCAGGAAAAACAAACGATAGAGCCAAAGGATTAAAAACCAGCACGAGAACAACTGGCATCGGGGTGTGCCTGCATGCGCCTGTGGGAACGGCCAGGTGGGAACGGTGGTGGGCAGACATTTCTGTCACGTGCTGGGCTTTTTAGAAGGGGGAGAGACTTCTAGTTTAGATATGATTACTTTTGATGGATTCGTCGCCAGTAAGGTCCCCGTGTGACCAACTTGGGACCTATTCACCTTTGTGCAGTCCCTGCATCAGTGACCCACCACGTTCAGGATCCTCAACGAACCTTCCTCCCAAGGGAAGGTGAGACCCTTGAACCAGACAATCCTAGGAATGAATCCGAGACAATGATCAGAACCCACTGAAGCCGTTTCTATTGGAAATTAGGAAATGTCCCACAGGGGGGTCCCCTGAATGCTGTGGCAACCACCCGTGTTGTCACTGATCAGGAATCACATTTAAGATTTCATAACACGAAAATGTAATAACAACATTATATTAAATCAAGACAATATGTAAGTACATTGTGTGTGTATGTACGTGTGTGTGAACACACGCGCGTGAGAAAAGGCCTAAAAGCGGCCACTGTGCCAGTGGGGCTGCAGCTGGTTACATTTGGGGGTGACTAGGTTTTTGCTCTTCATACTTTCCTCAAGTTCCAAATTCACCACAACAAACAAATACTGATTTTATGATAAAAATAAAATGCTATTTGGAAGAAAGACACGTTACACAGGCTCTGGAGGGAATCCTGAAAGCGTTTAGAAGCGTTTTACACAGCAGCCCCCAGCCTTCCTGGCCCAGTGGACGAGTCCTCAGGGGTCTGTTTAGTTGTTTTCTGGGCAGGATTTCTGGTGTTTTGTTCTATCACTATAATTTTGCATAATATAAACTTGTATAATGTACAAAACAAAGCGTTTTGTACTCTACCCATAGATAACTCTATACATACTCTCCGTATACATTCAGATGTACATACTTGTACATATACGCACACGCACACGTACACAGCCCCACGTCTGTGTGCATCTGCCTGGGTGCCTGTCAGTCGGGCAGAGGTACTTCCTCCCTTTAACTGAATGCACTTGGTGACACCATGTTCCATTTAGTCATTCCCTGGACAGCAGGCACCTTGGTGGAGTCTAACTTTAAAAGTTGATATGCCCGAGGCATTATTGATTAAGAATGCGAGACTTGTCTCTGAATTTCAGACACTGAAGTCGGTTCTCATCCCCTTGCCCGGCTCAGTGGTGCCATGCACCGAGCCCCCCAGGATGGGGGCCACGAACATGGGTCACAGGAGCCTCTGGAAGGTTCTCATGACTGACACTGGGACAAAGAACCCGGGTGGCCTGAGCTGGGGATGATTCATCACCCCAAACCACATGGGCCAGGACCTCTCAGGAGCCAAATTCTCCTTCCACCCACAATGGCCAGGGCACAAACAAGGACAGAAACCACATGTATCTCCACGGTGAGGACAGCGTCAAGCACCGTTCAACGTTCTCTAAATGTGTATTTAACGGTAGTAAAACATTACATATGTTAAAGTACTTACGTTCCATTTATTCTTTTTTAAAACTATCCAACTCATTCTGAATGCAGAGGAGATTAAAGAGAGAGGGAAAGCGACAGTTAAAACCGGTCAGCAGGGCCACCACATGACATCAGTGGAGACCCGGGGCAGCAGGCCAAACCCACCTGTCCCACAGGGACCTGCTCCTCGGAAATTCGGGGCCACCAGGAGTCTTGGGTCCCAGCCCACCTCAGGATTGCGGGACTGTTGGCTCCATCCTGCCCGCACCTCGACCCACACGGTCTAAGGAAACCCACTGGTGTAGAGTTGACTCTACTGTGTGACAAAACTAGCATCCCTCCGAGAAATGGCCTCTCTCCAAGGGAAGCCGGCCCATCCTAGAGGCGGAGGGCCTGAGAGTCCCCAGCTGGAGGGGGTTGTGATGGGATCCACCCTAAGTCCTCAGGCCACGTCCTGACAGCTGCCCCACTGCCTTCCGCGCAGCTCCAGGCAGCCAAGCCTTCCTCCAGGAATCCTCCGTGTGGTCAACTCTGACCCCCAGGCCCGTTGCCCTGGGGCCAACCCACCGCCCATACTCACGGCCTGGGTCCTTCCAGCTACTGGGCGGCCGGGTGCACACCTGTGGGGGGCAGGGGGGCTCTTCTCTGAGCACCCAGAGGCTGCACACACCAAGGACACTCACTCCAGATTCCCCGGCGTGGCCCAGAGTTCACATCTGTACAGAAACCAAGAGAACCTGCCCGGGAGAGGAAAGGGGCTCTCCCAGGTCTCCACCACCCCAAGGTCATCAGCTTTCCTCCTCAAAGTGTCTCAAGCCCATCACACAGGTGCTGGGGCCCTGTGGTCAGCTGAAGAGTGACCCCCAAAATATCCAGATCCTAAACCCTGGGACCGCATGTGGCAAAAGGCGCTTTACAGACAATATTGTGGGCCATGTCGGAAGGAGAGGGAGATGGCTGCACGGCTGCCAACTTCACGGGTTCGCTGCAGGAGCTCCGAGGCCCAGGCCGCTTCTGCCCCTCTGACCCCAGTGGCTTAAAGGGCTCTGATTTCTAACATTGTAGTTAAAACATGAAAGGCCATCTGAAACCTGAATATGCAAATGTCACCCAAAGTAGAGAGGATCCATTCTTAGCTTTAAAAACAAAACAGGTCTAACTCTGACATAGAAAAATAGTTGTATCAGGAATGAGGGCAGGGCCGTTAGGGTAAAGAGAAGTCCTACGTTTGTTAAAAAATTATATAGATCTATTTCTGTCTGTATATATGCGCACGGTGCATGTGCAGACACATGCTTTGCACAGACGTGCATATGGACGCATTATCAATCGCTGGTACACGTACAGGCCTGCCTTGTTTTACTGTGCCTTGCTTTACTGCACTTTGCAGACACTATGTGTTATACAAATTGAAGGTGTGTGACAACCCTGCCTCGGACAAGTCTATCGGCGCCATTTCTCCAACAGCATTTGCTCAGTGTCTCTGTGTCACATTTTGGTAATTCTCACAACATTTTAAACTTTTTCATTATTATTATAATTTTATGGTGACTGTGGTTGGTGAACTTTGATGTTACTATTTCAGCTTGCTGAAGGCTTGCTTGATGATTAGCATTTTTTAGCAATAAAGTCCTTCTAAATTAGGTTACATAATGTCATTGCATACTTAATAGACTACAGTATCGTGTAAACGTAACTTCTAGATGCATTGGGAAATCAAAAAAATTGTGCAACTCGCTTTATTGCAATAGTCACTTTATTGCGGGGTCTGAAACTGAACTCACAACATCTCTGAGATGTGCCTGTACGTTTTATCTGTATTTTCAGCCAAAATAAAGGTAAATGTGCTCATGTGCACGTAGTGAGAGATTTCTTTGCTTATCTGTACTATTCTAATCTTCCCACAAGGAGCATGGATTACTTCAGAAAAGTGAAACATGACTACATGCCTTCGTAATTTCTCCAGCTCAGGACCCCTTTTCTGTATTTGTCAGTATTTTCCTAACTCCCCACTATGCACATACATCGCTTTCAAACGGAAGACAGCCAGCAGTTAGGAGACCCGCCCCCAGAACCTGGAATTTGTCCTCCTTACACTCAAGACTCAGGGCCTGTGAATGGAAGCATGGCCACAAGGCACATCATGCAGGGTGCTTTGGACCAAAAAGAAACACACACACACACACACACACACACGGATGTGTGCATACATGTCCACACAAGAACAGACATACATGCACACACGTGTGCACAGATATGTCAGCAAAGCACACACACATACCCATGTACACACACATACACATGCACACATACACACATCAACATACAGACACACAGGTGCACACACACACTCTACCAGCATGATCTGGAGATGCAGAGAAGACGGTAAGCTGAGAAGCCCCTCCGAGTCACCCAGCCGCGAGGCCATGCCCACCGTGAGAAGCCGACCTGGCCTTAGCTTGAGCCACTGTGAGATGGTTCCCTAAGCCCAGCTCTGCAGTGACACTCAGCCCGAGGCCACGTGGGAGCAACCTGGACGGGGAGGTGCCTGCAGGCAGAGGCAGGAGCCAACATTTCTGCAGAGCCGCAGCCTGACAAGAAACTTGGTCTTTAGTTCTGGTGCCTTCTGGGACTCGGGGGAGGGGATGGCCAGAGACACTGCCTTTTTAAACTGTGCACTTGAACGCCCACATTGCACAGGGAACCGGCTGTGGCTATTGGGCTAGGTTTAGAGGAAGAGGGCAGTGCCTGCCTAGATCTGGACGTGTCATTGGAGACACCCAACCCAGTGACATGCGGCAGGATGAGCCTGGGGACAAGGCCTGCGTGGGGCCTCAGACAGAAGGGACATGCTCTCGTCCACTCTGCCCCTCAACAGCAGGCTGCCCTCGGGAAGAGTAGGTTCCCCGAGTGCAGACATGAAACCGCTCTGTTGAGGGGCGGGTCCCCGCAAGCCCAGCTATGGGGTCCCTGAGGGCCTGTGTCTGCCAGCAAGGGACCCTGGTGTCCCCAGCACTGAGCCTCTCCGCCTTCCCACCACCAAGGAGGTTCCCCAGTGTGACTGTGGAGGACCCTGCCACTGTGGGACGGGCCTGGGGGCCTGAAGCAGTTCCCGGGCCCCTGTCCCAAGGGGGTCAAGTGGCTGAGAGCAGCACCCAGGTGACCCGGGGCCACACGGACCCGCCCCTTGCAGGTCTGTCTGCAAAAGTCCCCTTCACTGGCAACTTCCCTGCCCACTGCCCGAGGCCCAGGCAGGAGCCACCAGTGGCCACACATGCGGGGTCACAAGTGGACAGAGCCACTCAAAGGCCTGTGAGCCAACTCCACAGGGGATCAGGCAGCAGCGTAACACCCAGCAGCTTCTCACAGCTTGCTTAAATTCTCAGAAAAAGGAAAACAATGAGATTTGCTTGTCCTCCTCACTAACTTCATTCCTCGCTCTGAGCAAACAGAACAAGCTGCCAGGCCCGGAACGTGCCACGTGCTTTCCCTCCACGGCTACTGATGAGTTAGAAGACGGCACCCTGGGGAGACCGGGCCACCGGGCGCTGCCCAAAGCCCAGGACGCACTCGGAACGTGGGTTTGGCTGACGCCCTAACCCAATACCATCCAACACAGTGCCAACGCCTCCTACATCTGAGGGGGCATGCTAGACTCCCAATCTTTTCTGCGTTTAAACATCTTGAAGCAAGTTGTTAAAACAACTCCCATTCTGGAGGCTCTATGGTTAATGTTTTAAATCTCCAAACGCCACATACATCAAACCCAAATTGTTAGCCGACAAAGAAGTAACCCTATATACCAGCAATTGGCAAGCTGCCGTTTGTAAATGAACTTTGGTGCCCGCGCAGCGGCAGCTTTCAAGCTACAAGGCAACAGCTGAGTAGCTGCAACAGAAACCATGGCTGCAGAAGTTGAAGGGTTTGGCCCTTTGAGGAAAACACTGGTCGGGCCCTGCTGTCCACAGGAACAGCCTCGGGGTAACAGTTTAGCGTTGCTGGGGACCACCGGAGAGGTGCAGCCAGGAAGGCCGTGCTCGTGGAGGGGGCCCCCACTGCCCACCCCCCACCTGGACAGGTGCCCCGCTCACCTGTGGCATGGCAGAAGAGGTGGAAGGTCCCCAGGGCATGCACGTGCTGGGCCTGGTCGCTGAGGAAGGGCGGCAGCAAGGTGACCTGCAGGCGGCTGTCAGGCCCCGGGCCCGAGGCCGGCCAGGGGCTTCGGGGAGAGGAAGATGAGTCAGGGACCAGACAGGACAGGGAAGAGGACCCCGGAGGAGGAAAGGGCAGAGGAGATGAGGCTGCGAGACAGAGGACAGAAAAGAGAGAGGGCTCTGAGGCAGAAGTCGTCAGGAACACACCACATGCCAGAGAAGGGGAACAAAGTGCAAGAAAGACAGGGGCCCAGGCCGCGCGGGGAGGCGGCGGGAGAGCCACAGGGAACCACGCGCCCGCGTCAAGGATATAAGCTTCTGTTTATTCGGTTACTTTCCGAACGTATACAATTCAAAGTAGAAAAATAAAAACAAAGTAAATCTTATAAAACACAAATGTTTACACCAAAACGGTCGAATCCTATCATGCTGGAAGATGACACTGTCCACACAGGCCACACACACACTCAGAGTTTATTGCTCTTTGCCACGGAAAGAGAGGCTCCTCTATGTGGGTGTCTGGAAAGCAGGAAATGGAGCGTGACGTCGGTGATGGTTATTAGACTGTGCCGCCCACTTGCACCTTGAAAGAGGGCGCCAGGCCTGGCAGGTCCGTGGCGGCGGCATCTGTGGGAGGGGTGCTGTGCTCACCAGCCTGGCTGTCCCCGGCCGCCCTGCTCTCTTCCAGTTGTGGACAGCCCGGTTAGGCCAAGTGGAGAGTCTGAGCGGGCAGAGGGCATGAGATGGAAGCAAAAAGAAAAAGGAGATGTTCAGGTGACCAAGACGTCCCGGTTGAACGTTCTCTCTGGGCAGGAGGTTTTGACCAGTGGCCGTGGGCACTGGATTGTAACTCACTCGTCCCCTCAACTCTGAGCCGGCCCGGCTCCACCCAGAGCACGCTGGGGGCCACATCCCTCCCTCCAAACCCTGCCCGGTGTTGTGGGACAGTCCTCCACAGCCTTCTCCTCAAAAGAGTTAAAACAAGAGTTAAAAAAAAGGTACAGAAAAAAAGTCTCTCTGAAAACAATGCTTCCCTTAAGGAACAAAATTAAAAAAAAAAAAAAAAAAAGGACATGTGCTCAAGACATGGTTTTGTCTACATTTCTAAAAGCAGAAAAGAATGCATTTAGCAAAAGTAAGATTATCCCTGAGAATCTTAAGCAACATAAGCCACACCTTTACCCTAATATACAACAAAATTCAGAAGATGTACATCTTCCAAATATTAAAACATCTGCTTTAGTAATTTAAAACATGAACGACCCAACACACCAACATAATTAAAGCAAAACTCCTAAAAAGTAATTATGTGGAAGAAAAGGTTCGTGCCAACCTGGACAACAAGCGATAAGTTACCAATCTGATAAACTAAAACGTCATTTCCAATCTGGAATTAAATTCTCTTTCAGTGGCTGCTACAAGGAGGGGACGCTCACGGCCCAACTCTTCCCGGGCCAGTGGCGGCCCGGCCGTCTTCCCGCCGCAGAGTGGCCTCGGGCAAGCTTGCAGGCATGACTCCAAGGGCCCCACCGACCAGCAGGCCGGCCGCGATGCTCGCCGTTTTCCGAAAGGACAAAGAGAAACCAAGTCACAAGCGCGACCCAAGAGAAAAGACACAGAAGACTGAGGTTTGCTGACGACGGCTACCTACGCAGCACTGGACGGGGGACTGAACTGGCAACACAAAGACCTCCCGGGGAGCAGCGGGCGCCTCAGTCCCCGTCCGCGTCCGAGTCGGCGAACTTCAGCTCGCACTTGACGTCGAATGGCCGGTCCCTGACCGGGAGCTCGTCGATCTTCTGCGAGTCCTCCCGGTCAGTGGGCAGCCTGCTGGCCATGGTGTCCTGCTCTGTCTCATAGCCAGTGTCCAGGGCCGGCTTGGGTTGCCCCCCGTTCTGCTGGGAGAAGCTGCCCTGCTCCACCAGCGTCTCCTTCACACTCTGCTCGCAATCCGAGAAGTCCGACGTGGGCTGCTTCTTCCCGAGGAGCATGGCCGAGCGGAACTTTAAACACTGTCCGGGCAAGTAGCCCTTATAGCAGTTGTAGGTGAAGAGGCAGAGGAAGAGGACGAAGAAGAAGAGGAAGAGAAACATGAGGAGACGGTTGTCACTGGACTTGAGATACATTGTCTTCTCCGAGTGGACCTGGGGGACCGTGTTGATGACAATCTTTGGTTCACAGGACATGCTGGTGGGCCCCTCGGGGCTGGAGGGCAGGGCGATGGCACTGGGAGTGGTGACCTGCAAGGCTGGGGTCTGGGGAAAGGAGCCTTGGGTGGGCCCCGCTGACACTTTGGAGGTGATCCTACTACCTTCTGTCCGTGTGACCGGCGAGTTGGAGGCCACCGGAGTTCGAGGGACCACCTTGACCTCCAGAACGTGCTTGGCCACCACCTGCAGGACTGTCTTGTTCTTGACCCTCTCCTCAGACAGGCACTGGTACACCCCACTGTCTCCTTCTGACAGGTTGAAGATGAGCAAGTTCTTCCTGCCCACCAGGCTGTACTTGGGGCTTTCAGCCTTGAGCACGCCATTCTGGAACTTCCACACCACCCGGGCCAGGTTGGACTTTTGGGAGCATTTGAGTTCTGCTGTGCCACCATGCTTGAAAAAATGCTGCAGGTAACTTTCTTTAATTTTATCTGGAACATCAAAATAAACGTGCACAGCATCAACAACCCTGCTCGATACTTCTTTCAAAACTAGGTTAACACGCACAAGAGGACACAAGAGTTTCACCCTGTGGAGCAACATGGAATCTTCCAGAACAGCAAGGAGATAAAGACATGCGTGACGGAAAAGCAAAGATTAAGACCCCAATGGCAGCCCTTGGGGACAAAGAAATTGAAGCCAACTCTGAGCAGAAGAAATCCTGTTTCGCACCCTGATTTCCCAGGAGAAAACTCCCCAGGCCGGGGAGGCTGGGCAGCGGTCAGCTGTGCCTTCTGGTGGTGGTGCTGAATCAAACAACGGGCTTCTGCTAACGGCTGCCGGGTGTGCTAGCCGTTCGGTGGGCCTTGGCGCCCTCCTCCTAAACTTGTCTTAACTGATGACAGCTAGCGAGCGGGTTAGGGATGGGAGGGCAGGGGCCCAGGGCACGCCTGCCTTCAGCTGGGACATGCCTGACCTCCTGGCAGGGGTGGGATCCCCCAAGGGGAACAGGGACTAATCTCTCATGAGTTCCTCCCTCCTGTTCACAAGAGGTGTAGGTTTTGTTTAACGCGCCCCAAGCTAAGCAGAAGAGAGAGGATGCATCCCAAGAGCAGACGTCACAGTTTGGGATGGAGAGTGCCTTCCAGTAAACAAATACACTCTGCGTGGCTTCAACATCCTGTTCTGTGATAAAAGGGACAGAGAAACATCACGGGGTCTGCCACGAGATTACTTGACCTCTGTTCCGAGTAGAGAAAGAAAAACAAAATGTACGAAATGCCACACCAGCAAAGCATCATGAAATGGTTACGTGACCTGGCCGTCCCTGAAGAGAAGGCAGCGAGGACGAGCAACTTACCGGGGCAAGCGGACGCATCCCCACTCATTTCCTGAATCAAACCCCTGCAAGACAACCGGGCACAGGTTACACAGTGCATGCGCTTGACGCCATGGGGCTGGGCGGAGCGCCTGCATGTAGTGGGGCTGGTACCTGCTGGGGCCATCGGTCTGGTACAGGGCGATGCAGGCGGCCGCAGCCGGGCTCCAGGCGCAGTAGGGATCCCGGGCCAGCACGCAGTCCTCGCAGGTGCCATGTTTTCCGCAGAAGGCCACGGGGGCCTGCACCACGCCCGAGTTGGAACCGGCATAGACAAACCTTCTGCCCTGTGGGTGTGAAACAGATGAGAATGGTGGGCACTGGGTGGGGGCAGCCCTCAACGCGCCAGGTGCTTCTCTAGCTCATGGGGAGTGATGACAAAGCTTCGTCCCGAGCTTCTGGAGGAGGAAGCGGAATGAGACCAGATTAGAACCAAGACAAATCTGCACTGCAGCGTCGTGACAGACGGGTGGATTTCGGACGGAATCCACGGGCTAACTCAGAGTGTGCTGGGCCTTGGTCCAAATCCCTCCCCTCCCCCGTCCGAGCACCCACCTTCATCCTACCCACCAGCAGTGCATCTCTGCACCTCCTCTGCCTCCTCTGTGTGCAAGAAGACCCACTAGCTTGACACTCCCGACTGCCCTCCCAGCCTCACTAGACCAGAGGCCAAAGGGCACAGCCTCCAAAGCCCATCTCGTGCAACACGTGAGCACCAGCACACAGACGGCCCGTGTCAGTGTGTGAATCCAGCGGGGCCGCAGTGAACACAGGTGGAGAGTGAACAGAGCTCTAGTAAACAAGTGAGGAGGCATTCATTTCTCACGCATCTACGTTTACGAGAAATGAACGCGGCTGGGGAAATGGACAGCCACGCTCAGAAGCAGAGAGCAAAGCAGGCTCCTCCGTGTTCTGGAATGCTGGGCCTGGGACGTCTCCACCCTCAGGCTGATGCCGCCGGCGCCCGCAGCACTGGTAGGGAGCCGGGCGCACAGGCAGTTGGGGCAGGCTGATTTTCTCACGGGACTCAGCTAGAACGAGGGCTCCCCCAAGGAGTCCACCTGAAGCCCAGCAGCAGACCCAGGGCTGGCAATTCACATACAGCATTTTCTCTCTCCTTTGCTGATAAGCCTCTGTCTCACCCTGATGCTCTAGAAAAACCGTTGGTTAATGTCAAAAGATTCCCAAGTTTCCACAGAGCTTAGTATTTAAAACACAGCCTCTATCCTCTGAGGACATGTTCTGAATTAATTTCAGAGTCTGGCTGGAGTGCAAAGGTCCTGGCATTACATCAGATCTCCTGGCCTGTGATGCCTTGAAGGCCCAGGGGTCACAGACCCACCGTGTGTGAGCACAGCCAAGAGAGGGCAGTCCCCTGTGCAAAAGAGTCAAACTGTGATGGCAGGTGGCAGAGAGAGTCAAGCCCAGTGCCGGCCTGTCCATGTCGGCAGAGACCCGGGCAGACAAGGCCAGGTGAGCCCATATTCGTAAGAAGGAATCAGGACGACACCCTGTATCACAGTTGGGATCACGTGGCTCAGAGGTGAGGAAAAATTTCCTGGGGAGACCGGCCAAGTGGGCAACTTCAGTGGGGTCCACGGAGGGGCCCTGGAGAGGGCTCAGACGCTCATGCACCCTCCTCACACCACAGCCTGCTCAGCCTCCAGCCCTCGCTCCCCAACAGGGCAGGGCCTCCCCAATTCCAACGAATGTGGACGGGAAGGGAACAGAAAAGTGGCTTGAGATCCCACAGCAGCAAGCACTGCAGGCAAGGCCCATGGGTGGACATGCAAGTCAGTGGGCGAGAGGCAGCCGGGTGTCTGAGTAGCCTCAAGGTCACCCACAAGTAAGTGTCAGCCGCCGTGGGGGCTGAACACGGCCCCCAAACTCTTCAACTCCTCCTTCCAGGAGCTGGGGCTTAGCTCCCCGCCACCTGCCCCCCCACCAGGTGGACTGGATCCACTGACCACAGGGTGTGGGGACAACGTGGAAGGAGAAACCAAGTAACTCTGAGAAGTCATTGAATCCGTGTCCCCGAGACAGTGGTCATCTCCCCAAATGCTCAACCCCAATTTCAACGCGAGAAAACATCAGATATGCCCAAACCGAGGGGCGTTCCACAAAACGCTGATCAGTTCTCTCCAGATGTGTGAAGGTCACCAAGATGAGGGCAGACGGGAGCCGTCAAACAGACACCGAGGGAGGCCACGGGGGGCCCTGGAGTCAAAAAGCAGGTCGTGGGAACGCGGGGATTGGGCGTGTGGAGGTGAGTGCAGGCGCTGTGCCAGCGGGCCTCCTCGGTTAGGCAGGCGCGCTGGGGAAGGGTCACAGGACCCCTGTACTATTCACCCCAGCTCTTCCGTGAGAGAAAACAAGCCGGCCGGGTACCACCCAGCACCTGTGAGATCTGCTGAGCGCGCACGTGCCCAGGTGCCCTCCTGCTGACCTCTTGCGGGTCTCCACCCTCTGGGTGACTGTGCCCTCAGCTGCAGCACCAGGCTCTCTCAGTCACATCTTGGTCTCTGTGCACACAGGTGGGTGATTGTGGGTGGACATGGCCAGAGCTGGAGGAGCTCCCACCTTTGCTGTACAGGTGGCACCTGACCATCAAAGAGCGTCCCCGGGAAAACCACACTCAGCCTGCTCCATGGGCCCAGAGCATGCCTGCCATGTACGCACAAGAGACTGGAGAACACGGCTGTTCATGCAGCAGGGGGAGAGGCAACCCAAGTGTCCACCAGTGGGTGAATAAACCATACGCGGTGGATGCGTGGGATGGAATACTATTCAGCCCTGAAAAGGAAGGACGGACATGGATGAACCTTTAAGACATTATGCTGAGTGAAATAAGCTACTCACAAAAGGACAAATGTTGTAGGATTCCACTTATATCAACACGAGGTTCTTAGAGTAGTCAAACACACACAGACGGGAAGGGGAATGGTGGGTGCCAGGGGCTGGGGAATGGGAGGAAGCGGGGAGTCAGTGTTTAATGGGTTTGGGGTTTCAGTTTTGTAAGATGAAGTGCTGGAGATGGGTGAGGATGAGGGTTGCGCTATGTGAATGTACTTAATGGTGCTAAAGTGTACACTCAAAAATAATTAACGTGGTACAATCTATATGATGTACACTTACCACAATAAAAACAAAAAACAAATGCACTTGTCAGGGGAGAGCAGGTAGTGACCAGGGACCCCCCTCCCTGGTAGCACTTCCTGTGCTCCCCCAGCCCTGTGGCAGCTGCTCATCACTTTTCTGCATTGAGAGCCAGGCATGATCGACCCAGAAGAGGCTGCTGGTGGGGAATGGGGAGGGGGGAGCAGGTGTTTTTTTACCCCGAACAGCCGCTTCCTGCTGCCATGGCAGCACGGACAGCATTCTGAAGCCACCCTGAGCCCACTAGCCCAGGAGAAGGTGTGGGACCCCATGGGCACCTGAACCACATCCCAGCACAGTGGAGGTTCCTGTGGGAACAGGCAACTCACTCCCTGCATGGCTAGCCCCCGGCCACATGACCAATCCTGATCTCAGGCAGGTGAGCACAGGACTCACCTGTCAGACTTCCCACAGGTGGTACTGCCCCCTCCCTCCCTTCTCCCTCCCCCATCCCTGCCATGGGATCAGCACCCACATGCCCTGGAAGACTTGGGTTCAGGATGGCAGGGCCAGCTGGGTCTGTGAATGATGTCGTGGAGCAGAGCCGAGCCCTGTCTGCACTGGGGGCCTGGCCTTGGTTCTGATGAGTACTAGACCATCTGGAGGCTTTGAGGGTGCTTGCCCCAGCCGGGCTGAAGCACCTGAGCAACATGGCAGCGGCCAGAAGGGCTCCTGGGTTTCCCTGTTTCAACAATGATGCAGGTGGGCCTGGGGGAAAGGGGGCCAAAAGCACCCACCGACAGGTACAGATGTCTGGTAGCCTAACCCCATTAGGCTACTTCGTCTTCCTTCCCTTTTAGAACTGGAGCGAGAAAACACACACTGCGGCGGCCAAGAGGGGAAGTGACCCTGCTACAGGAGTCTGAAAACCAGATCCAACTCCTCAAGCTCATGATGCCGGGGAGAGGACGAAAGACCGTGTGTGGAGTTTGCAAATACGCATCTGACCAAGAGGTTGCCTTCTTTTCTTTCTCGCCTGGCTATCGGGACCCCCTTCCTACTGCCCACAGCCCAGGGAGGAGTGAGCCTGGGCCCCACGAGCCAGGCGGAGGCCCCTACCCGGAGCCAGGGCAGGGAGGATGCTCTGAGGGGCTGGAGGAACAACCTCTTTCCAACGTGAAGAGAGGATGGCCCAGGAGTGTCACGGGTCAAAAGGGAAAATCTCAGCAACAGGGCGACGCCATACGAAGCAAGGACAGTCTGGCTTGGTGCTCCCAAGCAAGGCTTTGCAAACAGGGTGCAGGTGGGAGAGGCCAAGCGATGGGTGGGCCTGCAGTGGAGGGGAATTCGATGTATGGCCAGGCTACCAATTTCTGATGCTGACCAGAGCCTGTCAGTCCAGGGGTCACAGCATAGGGAGTCACAGGGCAGTGCTGGGACAGTCCCAGGGTCTGCCGTCCCTCACCGTACAGATGAGGAAACCGAGGCAGGACTGGTCCACCCAGGCTCACAGTCACGCACCTGGAGCCAGGACATGGACGAGGTCACCCGGTGCCCGGCCTGAGCTCTGCTCTTCACTCCCCACCCCGGCTGTAAACCGGGTGGCACGCTTCCCAAAGGCCACTTTGGATGTACAGCAGGGGACAGCCTGTGGACCACAGGGCAAATCCAGCCTGCTGGCTGTTTCTATACAGCCCATCAACTAATAGCAGGTCTCACATTTTCAAACGGTTGACGAAAAATCAAAATAATAATATTTTGTGACATATGAAAATTCCACGAACTGCAAAGCTCAGTGCCTGTAAATGAGGATTTGGTAGAACATAACAGGGCTCACTTGCTTCCGGACTGCCCACGGCTGCTCTCAAACTGCAACAGCACGGGCATCAGAGCCTACAACATTTACTCTTGGCCCTTTACGGACAAAGCAGGCCGGCCCTGGTGAAAGAGGCAGCGCCGCCTGAAACGGGGCTTTGCAGACACGGCGCGTCGTTACTCAGAGGACGCTTTTCTGTGCAGGTGAGGAAGGTGCACCGAGGGCACCCCCACCTACTGGGTCTTACCCTCACCAAGTTCCGGCACAAGAAGTGTTTTCACAGGCCAGTGAGCCCCCCGACGGCATCGTACATTGGTCCCAACAACTCAGTGAGGTTCTGCAACTTTTAGGACACAGTTTGCCTTCCCTCCACCCCATACCCCACAGCTCATGGAAGGACTTTCTATAAGAGCCTGAAGGCCGGCTCCTCTAGGCCAGATGGACGACGGGGCCTGCCTGGCGCAGCCCGGCCCAGCCTGTGGGCACCAAGACGTGGGGCCATCCAGCCGGCCACCCAGTCACTTTACCTTCTTGGAGGACAGCAGCAGGGTCTGGACAGGCTCGAAGTCCTGGAAGAGCTGTGTCTCCTCGATGATGTGGACGTTGTTCTCAAGGCTGATGGCTTTGTGCAGGGCACCCCGGTCTGCAAGGTCAAAGCTGCAGGTTACTCCCCGGGAGGAGAGGACGGTGCTGGCACTGTCAGCCACGCAGCCAATGGTCACCCTTCTGCCTCCCACTCCTTCCCCCAGTAGGAGGCTTAGAAACAGATGTTTTTGCATTAGACACGGAAAAGGAAAAGCCATCAGCAAAATAAACAACTGGACTGACATGGGTTATCCCATTTTTACCTGAAAAATAAACAGCCCTTTGTTGACTTCAATACCCCTCATCAGAGTAGTCGACACTGTGTCCTCCAAACAAACGTGACATGGTTCTTGGGCTGCACTGGCCTCTGAGGGTGCCATCCTTGTGCCAGGAGCCCCAGGCAGGGGAGGCTGGTGGCTGGGCAGCACCCAGAGCTGACCACAGAGCCCACCAGCTGCTGCTGTGCCTGGCTACCAAGACCATTCCAGAAGACTTGTGTCGGAGTCTACGGACCACCAGGAAAGGTGTGTCTCCCACGGCAGGTCAGGACAGGTGTCAGGCAGGGAGGCAGGACGTGCCCATGTGCCGGCTCTCAGCAGCCTCCCTTTGCACCGCCCAGACCTACCACACCTGAATTTCTAGTTCTGGGCCAGGACTCGCATTTTTAACCAGCGCCCCACGTGTTCTGATGGTCACAGAGATCTGAAGCCATCCAGGTGTGGTGACTTCTCAGAAACGCTTCCACGCCCTAACAAACCACTCAGGCACCTGGGGGAGATGCTGGCTCCGGGCGGCAGAAATTAGCTGGACTCACCCACGTTCTTACCCAGGGCCCAGGACCCACCTGTGCTGACAAACATGACGTCATGGGCCGTCCCATCCAGGGCCCGGGTCCTGTCCACCACGATCTGCGTGTAGTTCACGTCACTCTTGATCAGCCGGGGCCTGTTGTCTATCGGGGTCACGGAGTCATCCATCAGAGGGTGGTCTTTGACAAACTGCAGAGTCTTGTCTGGTAGGTTGAGGGAGCTGGAGAAGTTGGCCGCACGCGCCTCCCGGTTGATGCACTGAAGGGAGCAGACCACCCGTTACTGCGGGGTGCACGGGCACATGGCGCGTGCTCCGCACAAGAGGGGAGGCTTCCCCAAGGTGACGAACTTAGGACTACACAGTGGATTTCTTGAAAAAATGGAAACACTGAGGTGATCTTTACCCAGGAATCTGAAGACACAGTTATAAAGCAGGGAGGAAATGCAACTGTCTTTTTGTCCACAAGACACAATTGTGTCTCATGATACATAGTCAATGAAGTAACTTTCATCCATTCATAAATGAAAAAAGCGTATCACACTTCTGAAATTGAAAAATACACACTTATCATTCCACATCTCTCCCAGAAGAGAAGCCTCGAAAAATGGCTAAAAATAGTCCAATTCTAAATATAAATAGCATAAAGGTCAAGAGCACAAAGGATTCTTTTTTCCGTCCTAGTTCTTGATGTGCGTAAACCAAAATTCACAACCACAGGTGAACACCTTTTGCTTAAAGATACGCATGAAAGGAACTGACCTGTGTTAGCAGAGATGTACCCCAGAGAGGGGGACCATCCTGGGGGAGTGAGCTCCAAGCACCAGGCCACCCTCCCAGGTCACAACCCCACCATGGGCCATGTACACGGCCCAGCTCACCAGTCACGTAATAAACGGATGCAGCCGCATCGGCCTAGACACCCACACTGTTTTCTACATAAAATTCACTACTTTTAGGAGAAAAAAAAAAAATGTGACTCATATTAACAAATGGAGAATATCGCTCGTCCCTTTGCTAAGAAATCGTGTGTTTCTCTGCAAGAAACAGAAAATGAAAAAGCTCTAATTTTATTACGCAATGTTAATCCCACAGAACAGCTGGCGCCAGCCAGAAGAGCTTTCTTGTTCGGGCAGTTTGTAGCCACAGCTGTTACACAACACACCGATGAGAAGAAGCCAGGAAAAGGAGAGTGTGCCCACGGCCTTTCCCAGTCCCGGGTGGACGCCCATTCCCCGTGGAGAGAGCCCGGTCCACTTACCGCCCCGGGCCGCGGTGTGGGCACGGCCCCGTTGTAGCGCACCCACTTGGTGTGCGACTGCTCCACCGTGGCGCTCTGCATGTACTTCCCACGGGAGAAGACTGCCTCGGCTGTGGACAGGTTGTAGGCGCACACGGCTGAGAGCCCCACGTTGTTCCTGGGGAGGAGGGGGCGACGTGACTGCCCTGAATCGGGGAGCGCAGTGAAAACACCCCCAACCCACCCACCCGGGCACTCACAGCTGTGGGGTGAAGACCCCATAGAACATGGGCTCCTTCAGGCCGGGAGACCTGAGGACAAAGACGTCTCGCAGCACGTTGAAGACGAGGTTGCTGTCCGGCCGGGAGCAGATCAGCCTGGCCTTCAGGAAGGAGGTCCACTTCTTCTGTAAGGTCCTCAGGCCGCCCTGATCCCCCTGTAACCCCAAAGACACGCGTGGTAGGAGGAGGGCAGACTTCCCCCGTGAGCAGGTGATAAGTGATGTACTTGGGCCCAGAGCAGCTCTGCCTGAATGAAAGGAAGCCAAGGCTGAAAAGGAAAGCTGGCTGCAGACTACTAGTGATGCCAGCAACTCCCTTCATGCCAGCTCGGGTCATCGATTGAAGCACAAAACCAAACGAACAAAACCCTCTCGACGACCAGTCTCCCAACTGCAGCTAGAACAACTGTTCGACTCTGCCCACACTCTGTGTCATGCAGCAGACCCCCGCCGTCCTTGCACATGTTCACTGCTTTGGCCCTTTGGCTCATGTGCATCTCCAGACTCACGACCCGTCCATGAGTGACTGGCAGAGACAGGGGCTGGTGGACGCAGAGGCTCCCCAATCTGTCTCAAGCCAATGTGTGTACGCGTGGTCTCCCCCAAAAGGCGCTCCTTGTGGGAGATCAAATCTTCACTTCCTTCCAGCCCCCAAGTTATCTGCTGAGGTGCTTTGGTCCTGCCAGGTCCTCCAAAACACTTTTCGGTGAACTGCCCACCAAGCAGCAATCGTGAAACACCCCTGACATGACTTGGTCTGGAGAGAAATACCAAAACTCTTACAATTGGATGCAGAATATGAAATCGACGTATCCTCACTTATTCTGGACACAGTGAAAATGCACCCCTCCTCATCTTTACGTTGGAATGGAAAAACCCCAATTCCAACAGAATTTGGTTAACACAGTATAGAAAAACTAACTTTTTTAAACTGGGGGAGGTTTGAGGGAGGTGTGTTAAGATCAGAGCCCTGAGGACAGTCATCGTCACACACGGGGCGGGCGCCCCTGTGGTCTCCAGGGAGGCCCGCAGGGAGGACAGAGGCCCGAGCCCTCGGCCCGTCCACACTGACATCTGTAGCGTGGAAGAATAAAGTGGTCGGGAAATGGACATCTCGGAGGAAGTGTGGAGCCTAGGCGACACGCTCTCACTGAGGGCTGGGACCAAAGAGAAGAGGGGGTGCTGGGCTCACCTTGCAGACCCTCGCTACCCGTGGGATCATCAGCTTGAAGACGAACTCGTACTCCACAGACACCTCCGTGAAGAAGAAGTAGACCTTGTCGTCCCCGCCGTCCCCGCCCTCCGGGCTCTCTCCTATCACGTCAGCAAACACGAAGCTGGGCTCTGCAGGGAACAGACGCTCTGGTTATGCCTGTGCGCACCGAGGGCCCGGGCACCCCCTATCGAGGATGTGGGAGGGTGTCCACACCACACCCCAAACAAATGCCAGGGCCCGGGAATGGTGACGGTGCCCATCTTGCCCTCCTTGGCCTAAGGAGATGCCCGAGATGGGGGTTATGAAGCACAGCCTCCCGGTCCAGCCCAACAACTGAGGGCTGGGCCTCCCAACTGGCAGGCAGCCTGGGGGCCCCAGGGAGCTTGATCCCACCATAGCCTGGAGACCCACTGGAAGATATGCATTTGCCAGTTTAAACAGCACGTGCCTAAAAGAGACAAACTGCTGACCACCAGATCCAGGTGCCCCAAGGCTCTGGCTGGCTGGCCGATGCCCACGAGAAAAGTCCCCTGTGAGCATCTCTGTGAGCCATCTGGACCGTGAATCCAACATGGACACATGATGTCCAGAGATAATGGTATAATATCACATGCTGATGTAACGAGCCTGAGCTCGCCATTCTGAGCCTCCCAGATCCGTTTTCCAGAAGGGGTAAAGGCAGGCTTGAAATAGCACTCTCTTAGCAGAGAAGAAAGCAAAGAAGCCCGTGGATGCTGGCTGTGGAGCCCCCAGCAGTTCCAGAAGCGCCCCTACTGCACTGGGGCTGACGTGAGCCCCGGGACAGAGAAGGGTGAGCCACAGATGCCCTCCTGTGAGGCTGGGAGCCGGCAAAAGGAGAACTGGAGTGAGTGCTCTGCCGGCGAGGAAGCCACCCTGAGCAGAAACACACCTTCCATGATGCCACCTGCTTCTTACCGTTAAGCCAAGGAATTGCATACTCTGTTCTCAGAGGACTGTGGGAAGAATTTCGGGAGATGATGGGTTCGCTTCCCAAAAAGTTATACGACGTCCCAGAATAAAGCTCTCCATCTTTGGGCGGAAAGAGGAAAAGGGAATCAACACTAGTGTTGGGGACAGACGCTCAGCACCACATTCTCCTCCCAAGCTAACACAAGTCCTCCCAGGAAGCGGAGAGACTATCGCCCTGCTTCTGGGCGCATGTTTCTGCTTCCTGAGTCTTCTGTTTTGTTTCTTTGACATGGGTAATTTTAGGCTCCATGTTAAACTGTTAGGGGCAATAAGTAACACAACGCAAGTAACTCCTGCATCCAGTAAAATAACAAACACAACAGTGGGTGCACATAAGGCTCCTGGCCTGCTTGCCTTGGGTGTACAAGGCCGTTCCAAGGCAGGTCATGGCTCAGTCACAAACGTTCCTCGAACAGGAGCATTAACTCAGCGTGGCCGAGTAATCCAGATGATTTGCACAAATGACAGATATAAGATAATCTCTTCCTACAAATCTAACCTGAGGACTGTGGAGGTGGCTGGTTATCCTACTGAACAATGAATTCAAAAGCTTGTATCAGCGGGTCTGTGCAGAGGCTCCTGTACCTTCTGTGAGGATACTGAATATGGGAACGAAGCAGAGGGAGACCCCTGTGGAGGAGGAGGAACGGGACCTCCTGGGGGTCCAGCAGAGCTAAGCCAGGGACAGACCCTGAGAGCAGGACTCACCAACCATGACGGACGTGTAGCTTTGTGCTGGGTCAAAGGGACACCTTCCTTTGCCATCTTCATTTTTGCCCAGAAATTTAAAGGATGTTAAGTTCTATAATTGAATGAAAAGAAAGAGTGCCATAAAATGTCTGAACTTCTGTAGTCATAATATGTCTTTGTGGGACCATTTAATTTACAGACTCACTCTTCTGGGGGGACAGAGGAGACAGCACATGCACGGTCTACCACCTGGTCCCAGGTCTGGACACTGGTGCCTTGGCACCCTATGACACCCTCGAGAGCGCCTCCAGATCTTGGAGCCTCAGTTGACTCTCCTATAGGACAGAGACGGCAATGCTGATGGCTCTAGGGTCGTAGAACAGCCAGGGAGAACCAAACACAGGATGTGCTCCGGAAGGGACTGGAAGGCCACGTGCAGAACTTTAATATCAACAAAGACGCCTTCAAAGCAGCGGGGGACCAGGCTATCCAATAAACAGATAACAGGAAAAAAGGAGCAGAATCTCTACCTCATTCCACCCATCGAAACACACTCCAGGTGGATCGATGATTTAAATATTAAAAACGGAACCGTGCTGCACTAACAGAAAGTATGGGTGACAATTTCAGCCTTGGGATAATCTCTCCTCACCTGACAAGACAGCCCAAAGCCAAGTAAGGGAAAAAATGGACAGATCCAGTACACAAAGCACTGGGAAGCATCTGTCCACAGAAGAATGAGACAGAGATCGACAGTGACAAAGCCGGGGAAATGCCTGCAAAATGACAGATGAGGCATTTCCATCCCTGAATATACAAGAAGCTTGCACAAATGAGTAATAAAGCATTTCCAGGAGGAAAACAGTCAAAGCACAGCAAGTTAGAGAAGAAGAAACCTATCCGGCAGCACAGACAAGAAAGGATGCCTGAGCTGCCAGCAACCCAGGAAGCACAAGGCAATGAAAGTGCGGTACCATTTTCCACCTGAAAGCCCGGCGAAGCTTAAGAAGACGGACACCCAAACTGCGATGGGTGGGTGGGCAGCCCTGCTGTCTGTCAGAGCGAGGGAAACATGTCACAGACGGAGCAGAGAGGGCTCAGGGGCATGGGAAAGATGCAGTTACATTTCTAACAGGCTGGTGGAAACAATATACAGACTTTTCACCTCTTAGGTTAGGAGGTATGAACTGGGGTGACAGTGCACCCCACTTGATGTGATTCACTGACTGCATTTCAAGATGTTTGGGGAAATCTGAACAGGGACTGGAGGTTAGATGACATTAGAGATATCATATCTCTAATGATATCTCTTTAGATATAATGACAAACCTGGCATTATTGTAGGAAAATGTCATTATTCTGAGGCATGTGACAGCATTTAGGGGTCATGGGTGTGCTCACACCTGTGCACACATACGGACGCTCCCAACCATGCAATCTGTGTAGTTAGAACACGTGTGTGAGATCAACTTTTCTGTCGGCTTGAAATTTTTTTTAAATATTGGGAAAAAATATAGGTCTAGATTTAAATGAAACATATGATTCCCTTACCTCAACAACTGACATGCCCATGGAATTTAAGTTTAAATTCCATACCTTAAGCTTCTAACTATAGAGTTTAGCCAGGAAATCCTTTCACGTGCAAAATGTTTCTAATATGACTAATGTGACCTAAGGAAAAAGAAACTAAGTCTGTCTATGAGGACTGAAGATCTCAACACCTAGATGCACCCCCTACCCCGATCCCAACCTCTGTCACCAGAGTCTGTGGACACAGACAGCCCGGCAGACCCACCCTATGTATGGACCCCACCCCAGGGGTCTGTGTGCGGATACAAGGTTTTCGAAGCAGGTCCTTACTTTGCCCATACTTTGTCCTGTCATGTATCTCCGACTCAAGCTTGGAAAACATTTTTTTAATTCCAATGAATTTAGGGTTCTAGCAAACTAAGCTTTCCATTTTAGCATACTTCACACTTGACAGTTACTCACTAAATAGGGACAAACACTAGGAAATGTGCTTCATTATCGACCCTCAAGTGCATTTAAAACACTCCTCCCTCTTTGTGGTTGTTATAAATGGCTCATCAGATTATCTGAATAAAAAGAGTATCTCCCAGAGAGATGCTGCTGTCTAATCCGCTCTCTCCTTCCGGCTACCGTCAGCAAGGGAATCAGGAGTGGTGGGAGGGCGGTGTAAGAGTGGGGGGCCCTCTCCAAAGGACCCTACTGACGAGGCTCAAGGAGAGTCAAGGACATGATGCAGGTGACGGAGAGATGGGTCCTGCTTCTATAACCGCTCAGCAAACTGGCACTGTGTTGTCACTCCTCAGAGGGAAGAATTCCAGAACTATCAGTGGGCAACTTGTACCCCAACAGCCAACACTGAACGTGATGCCCCAAGACCGGAGCAGCAGACACCGTTGTAGTGAGCCCGGGCTGCCATGACGACCACAGACAGGGGTCGGGGGAGCTGCAACCACACATGTTCCTGCCTCATGGTTCTGGGGGCTGGAAGTCCGAGATCAGGGTGCCAGCATGGCTGGTTCCTGGTGAGAAACCTCTTCCTGGCTTGCGGACAGCCACCTTCTTGCTGTGACCTCACGTGACAGAGGGAGAGAGCTCGAGAGCTCTGGTGTCTCTTCCTCTTCTTATAAGGTCATCATCCTATCAGGACCCCGGCTTCATGACCTCGTTTAACCTTAATTACCTCCTCATGGGCTGCATCTCCAAATACCATCACATTTGGAGAATTAGGGCTTCAACATATGGAATTTGGGGAGACACAAACACTTAGTCCGTAACATATATGAACCAAGAACAAGGGATCCAAGAGCAGAAGTCCTGAGTTTTCTACTTGACCAGGGCCCATGTCATAGCCAGGGCTCCCTCGCAAAATACAAAATGTGACAAGGAGAAATAGGCAAGATGCTGGATCAGGGCACATTGATGCTTCCTCTCTGTCAACACTGGCCTTCCCAGAAGGTTCCCCCACTGCCCGCTCTGCACTATGGGCCAGCGGTCCTGTAAGTCCTGCACCCAGTCATGCCCTCAGTCATGGTGGCTTACAGACTGGAAGGCTTAAAGGAGGCCGGTGAGTGGGCAGAGGCCTTCTGCGGAGCCATGGGCCACCTCCAACCCCACACAGCTGGCAGGAGAAAATCCTCCCAGACTGCAGAGTGGAGAACACTTGCTGCTGCCTCGAGCCCCACACGCTGCTTTAACTACTGACCAGGGGACCTGCGCGGCCTTACCAGGTGGTCACATGCTGGCTGGAACGCGTTGGTCCCGCATACGTAAAGGGCACTGGCGCTGAGGGGCTGCAGCACTCGGATGTAGTTAAGGCATTCTGTCTACAAGGAAGAGAAACGCACGGGTCAGCCACCGTGCAGGCTCCACCGGACGCCCTCCATGATCCCAGCTGTCCACCCTGCTCGCTGCAGAGCACAAACCAGCCAAGTACACGCCCGACAGCAGCTCCTCACAGCTCACGGATGACCAACCCGACTGTGAATTCGCTGCCACCCTTCCACCTCGGGCCTCAGGTGCCATCCATCTGCACAGGCTAGCCCTGCCCTGCCTGGCACGGTGGGAGCAGGCTCCCGGAGACCTGGCTCCACCCCTGCACAAACCTAAGTCTGCAGCTGGCCAGACTGCTTCTGCCTCTGCAGGGTCCACAGGCCGCTGTCAAGTGCCAAACAGATTTCACCTCAGTCACTGATTCATACTCAGCAAAAGTGTATCAGCCAAAAAGCAATGAAAGCTGACCTCAAACCTTACTGGACACCCGGCACAAGGAAACACGCATTCACTCTCACTGAACACACAGACCATTCATTGTGTTGGCAGGCCCGAGGGGGTGTGTGCTGTGCAGAGTTCCCTCCACCTTCCCTTTCTCTGGGGGACCCCACCCTCGACGCCCCAATGTGCGCAACTGGAAGCAGTGCTTCTCAGGAGAGGGGTGTGTCCGGCCCGCCTAGCTCAGGGGAGAGGCAGGACTAATGAGGGGCTCCGAGCCCGGCTCCACATCAGAAAGGCCCCACAGGAAAACCAGATGCCACTGAAGAACCCACCCACTATTTTAGGCTGAAATGTACTTGGATTATATGTGCTAGCATCTGAAATTATCTCCACTCGGGAAAGGTTTTTTTTTTTTTTGCCGCGATTGTTTTGAAACTGGTTGGAAGTAATTCATCGTCCCTGAAAGAACTGGGAGGGGCCCTTGTCCGCTGTATGGCCTCCACGTGGGGCTGGCCAAAGTGCCTGTTCTAATTTAGCTCTAAGACAACTCCCTGCGACACCTGTTATTACATCGCAATGCCTGCATTTTCCCTCATTTCGAATTTAGTGACTTTGGTGAAAGTGTTTAGTACTTTGCTAAAAAAGTTTAGCCAAAACATTTTTTCTGTTTTTTTTTATTTTTTATTTTAATTGCTTTGAAATTAGCCAACAACTACTGAAATTGACTATAACTCAGCTGTCTTAACCAACTACCAAGGAAGACGGGGCGCTTGTATTCCAAGACTCCGACATCGGCCCAGCACCAGTTAGGGGCACGGTAGCCCAAGTGGGTGGTAGCCATAACCTAGAGCTCTGGAGGGAGATGGATGGACACTCAGCCCAGCGCTTCCCGGATGGCCACCACACTGAGATGCCCAGTATCTCCTAGCGAAGGAGCAGTATCTCAAGGCACAGATGCTGTCAACAATCCAGAAATCCTACAGCAACCCCTCCAGGCCACTGGGGCTCAGGGAAGGCATGAACCCTGCACTGTACACCTTTAGGCCAGCAGGCACCAGACATCGTTTTCTGTAGTCAAAGTTTCAGGCCATTTGAATAAATTCAATTCAGATAAACTTTAATTTTCTAAAGCCTAGTATGTTTGGCACTTGCACTGAGAGCCCCAGGCTCGCCACTTGGGAACAGGGAGGTAACCTGCAGGATGAGTCGCGATGACGTGAGCAAGCCTGGCAGCATCCTGAGGGCGGGGCAACCTGCCTGGGCTGCACCACAGAAGTCGGGGCGTTTGGGAGAGTCAAACAAGTAAGACAGGCCTGGGTGGGCTCTGAAGCTTGCAAAAGAAATTACCTGTTTTGATTTCCCCTTTTCCGCGCATTTTGCTTTTTTATCTTCCGAGACCTTCCAATATGCCTGTGAGGAAAAACGAGAGTCCATTTCAGTGCATGTTCCCCCTGTAGAAGGAGATACTGGTATAAAAAACATACAGTTTACAAAGCACATGGTGGTGTTTAGAGCACAGGTATTTCCCAAGACATTAATATCTCAGATTGCAAAGTGAGGCTCAGAGAGCAGACGCTGGGACCCGTGAGCAACGGGGCTTCGTGAAAGTTCTGTGATCCTCATGCTGCAGCCAGGGGGCCTGGAAGGCGGCTCCCAGATGACTGCTATTCACTGAAAAAAGCTGCATAAATTAAATGACTGAAAGTGGGGAGGATTCAATTATTTATCAAGAAAATAAACTGCAGGCATTTTCTTTTCTTTTTTTTTTTTTTGGTCGCACTGCGTGGCATTTGGAAGTTTAGTTCCCTGACTAGGGATTGAACCCGTGCCCCCTGCAGTGGAAGTGCAGAATCCTAACCACTGCACTGCCAGGGAATTCCCTAAACTGCAGGCATTTTCAAACATCAAGTGGGTTTTCTCATCCCTTCAAAACTGATTCATGAGTCTAGTAAAATGTCTTGACGTTTACTTTATCAGTGGAACAGCAGGGTTATGATGCTTTAAATTTTATGTGACGGTAGCAGGTGAAAGTGATGAAGCCACGGGGCTCCCTCAGGTCAGATGTCTTCCCGCTGAGATCTGTGCTCCTGCTTCTTCCACACCAGGTGGACGAGCCAGGCTGGCAGATGCCTCAGCCCCGCACCCTCCAGAGGACAGGGAGCAACAGCGCTGCATCACAGAAGGCTCCCACGCTCCTGCCTCACTGTCCCCAAGATGCCCCATCTGCCCGTGTGATATTCCAGGACTGATGCCAAAATATATTTCCTCCCAGAGAATCAAAGCTGGCCGTCGGGCACTCAGAGGTCAGGAAGTACGGTGCTTCGCCATGGCAGTGAAGTGAATCCCCTAGCAATGTGTTTTCAGAGAAATGGAAGTGCTAATCAGGACACGTGAAAGCAGAACAAAGTCCCATTTCCAATAGCAACTTCCTTTAGAAATTAAAATGTAGACAATTTCATCATTATCTACAGGCAGTGCATAAGGACACAGGAGCATGAACTCTGACAGGCCCTTGATCATGGCGTTTTCACTGAAGCTTGGCTGTAGTCCTTTCACTTTTTTTCCCTCTTTTACGTCTACAGAGCCTAAAGCCTCTCGGTTACCCACAGTGATGGCATTAACAGAGCAACGGGGGCTCTGACTGAGCACCTGCAGGTCGGCACAAGCACACGGTGGAACCACGATGCTCCAAGACGAGATTCTGAAAGGCAGTGTTAGCCTGAGTTGTTGGAAAGGAGAGTAAGGCTCAGAGGAAGGGGATTCAATGAACACAGGGACTAGGGGCTGAGCAGGGCAGGCCCTTGGCAACCCTCTGCTCTAAGTGCCTACTGTTCCAAACACTTTATTTTCACGGGGTAATAACCAGAATCTCGTTTACATGAAACAGAAATTAAGTACTATGCCTGACTCTGGAGACTAACACGAAATGAAACAAAAAAATAAGAGATCTGGGGCAGAAAAGGCACAAGGTGAGCATGGGCTGGCTTGATTCCAGAGAACCAGAAAATTACACCAACCACTTAGGGTGGTGTCTAAGGATTCAGGAGCAGAGGAGAGGCTGCCAGAGGCCAGGAGGGGACAGTCCGAGCATTGGCTACAATGGCTTGAGGCACTTCAAACACGTTTAAATCCACGAGTCATGGTCATACTAAAAAACCAAAAACAGTCCAAAAACCCACTGTCTTCCTTTGGGGAGAACTTACTCATTATTTGGAAAACTAGTAAATAAAGGCGAAGATTTCAAGCACTGATCCTGCCATGTCCAAAGGAACTGGCCTCGAGAGATGTGAATGGCTGGCAACGGGCATTTCCCCGTCACAGACAGTATTCCAGCTCACAGATGGAGAAGGAAAGGTAGAGGCGGGACGTCCCATTCTGCAACCCTTGACGTGCTCCAGACTGCGATGGTCAAGGGCCAGGAGGAGGACGCCCGCCTGGGTGGAGGGTCCGGCCTCTCACAGGAGCCAGACTGGGGCTGGGGGCCAGACAGGATCGTGAGTGGCTCTCCCAGCCAAGTAGACCCAGGGCGGCTCCTAGGAATGGAGACTCCACGACAGACACAGTGCCTGGCCACACAGACGGCCTGAGTTCAACCCGATCAAACTGAATAGTCAAACATCATTTATGAGAGAGTCCGTGAAATTTGAACACTATTTGATGAAATTAATTTGGGGGATGCAATAACGATAGTTTGGTTATTTTGAAAAAAGGAGTTCCTTCCTTTAGGAGATGATCAGGGAAACATGTGCAGATGAAGAACATGTGTTTGGGATTTGCAAAGCCTCCCAGAGGGAGCAGAGGAGGAAGACGTGGATGGGAGGATGGGGGTGAACCCCCGGCCTGCAGGAGCCTCGACGGGTACAGGGTTCATCATATCACTCCCTCTGCTCCCGTGTGTGCCTGAGATTTTCCGTAATAAAATGTTCAAAAATCCAAGATAAAAAGAGGGTGACCCCTGGGTGAACTGCCAGCCTGGGGAGGACGGAGGCTGCCAGGGGACACCCTGAGATGGGGCTTGGTAGACACAGGGCGGGAAAGAAGCTTCAGGATGACAGGGCCCTCAGCCCTGGTGGACAGGAAGGCTGCTCGCTAGACACACAAGACGTCCGTGGGGCTGGCCACTGGGGTAAGCAGGCTCCACAGCCAAGAGAGGGCCCGACATCCCAGGAGGAGGCCGGTGTGTGGATCTGAGGAGAAAACACTGGAAAGGGTGTGTGGCCCAGACAGCAGGGGAGTGAGGAGCCCACACCATACCTCATGTTGCTTCTTGGAGATATTGTGTGCATTCAAGGCAAACACGGCTTCCCGGGCGCCCACGTACAAGGTGTCCTTGTCCTCACTCAGCAGCAAGGCCGAGTAGTTGAAGATGCCCGGCTCGTGAAACTGCACCAGCTGCACCTCTGGGGAGGGCGGGGTGGGGGGAGAACGTATTAGGTATTTCTGAGCTTGGACACACCCTGAGCATCTGGTCTCCTTTTAGTGCGTGGCTGTCTCACTAGGGCCATGCATGGGTCTGCTGCCACAGTGCACAGGCCCCAGCCGAGGCCAGAACTCAGGCACCTTTGGGTGGAGGCTGCCACCAAGTGTGAGGCCCCAGAGCCACTGTGCTCTACCAGTGCTGTGGCCTGACTTCCGTCCTGCTCTGCTCCCTCCAGCCCAG
Source organism: Monodon monoceros (assembly GCF_005190385.1). Taxonomy (NCBI): domain Eukaryota; kingdom Metazoa; phylum Chordata; class Mammalia; order Artiodactyla; family Monodontidae; genus Monodon; species Monodon monoceros. The sequence continues at coordinate 21,683,568 of NW_021703782.1, read as the reverse complement.
CTGAGTTCCAAACCCGGCAGCGTGACCTCCTAGGAACATGACCTTCAGGCAGCGTGACCTCTTCGCAGTGTAACCTTGTGACCTCCAAGGAGACTGCAGGCCAGACACCTTAAACTGCTGACCACTGTGGTTCCCTCTCCCTCCCATCAAACTCTTGTCTATGTGTATTTAATCATCCACAAGTGAGGTTTATAGAGAATATAACTATTTAGGATTTTCTTATTCAGAAAAAAATCATTTACCTCAAAGCCTTTAAAAAAATCTGTTTCAGTGATTACACCCCTTAACCCAAGCATTTTCCAAGGATATAACCACCACAAACTTAAACAGCAGAGAAACAAATGACTTCTTCACTTATTTGGTAATTGCATCAAAAGCTATTTGGGAATATGAGGAATTTAAGGATGAGCTATTTAGGAGAAATATAAATGTATTGACACTATTTCTTAAGGAGCCATTTCTTCTTTTTGACCATCCCAGAGTCAATTTTAAACTTGGCTTTCCATCTGTCACCAAGCTCTGATTTTATGGAAGGGTTAGGTGGTCACACTTCTGCTCTTCTAATTTGCCACTGTTGAAGAAAGATGCACACAGGATAGAGGCTCTCCCAGCACACACACTGCCTGGAATTCTGCACAAGACAGCTCCAGCCCTGCAAGCACACCTCGCTCAGGACCACTGAGCCTGAAAGACTGGAGCGGACGGTTCCTAAGACACAGCTCCCAAACGAGAAAATAAACAAAAGAGAAACTAATAAATAGCAAATGAAAACAACTGGCCTGAAGCTCAGCTACACATAATTAAATATCCTCAAAATATTGATACTACTTGGTGTGGTTTGTGCTCAGGCAGTGCACACCAAACGTCATCAGGCACAAGGAAGATAAACATCCTTCCAGGGCCCCCCGCCACCCCGCCCCGATTTAGAAGCCAAATCAGCAGGCCAAGAACAAGCCCTGCGAGTGTTTCCAGTTATCGGACCATCTCCCCAGAAGCGGCGGTGCAGGCCTTCTGCCCACACGCAAGTGCCAGGAGGCCAGATCCAGCAGAGCAAAGGGCACCTGTGCATCTCAACACCACGAGCAGGGAGCAGGGTGGCCATTCCCTTCAGATGCCACCAGCGCCTGACACGGTTCTGCCCTCACCTCTGTGCTCCCAGGTGATCCTAGGTATGGGTGCAAACGCCACCGCTGTCCCAAACACCACTGCGAGGGCGGTGAGCAGCCCCCCGACGGGGGCGCACATCCTCATCGGCTGGGGCCGCAGTGGGGACTTCAGCAGCAAATGCCCGCGGGCAGGCGAGCCCACAGTGGGTGTCAGGGCGGTCGCTGCTCAGAGATGCAGGGCAGCCTGGAGCTGGTGGGTGGCGCAAGCCCTGAGGCCCCGCATTTCTCAGCACTCTGGGTGAGGTCGAGCTGCTCTCACCACTGCAAATGTCAAAGGCCACCTGGTTCTTAAACAGCGTGCTTCTCTACAGCCCTCTGAAGAAATCCTGGAAGAAAGTGAAAATGAAGGGTTACGAGTCAGGATGTGTCGTAATAACGCCTGCTTTCTGTTTGCTCAATATCCCCCCACGGCTCTGCTCTCACCACATCCCCAGCCACGGACTCTGTCTGCTGAGGAGAAGAGAGTGGTGGAGACATAGAGGGCTTCCTGTGGGGACAGCCCCACACAGACACCATATCCCAGAGTTACAGGAGCAGGGCTTCCTGGTCCTCAGGTGGGCCCGGAACGCAGGACAGACACAGGGACCCAGAACAGGGAGACAAATGCCTGCCTGGCTGCCCAGCTTCCTCCCTGTGCGGGCACTGTGTCCAGCTGGTAATGCGATGGGAAGGTAGGGAACGGAACCGGGGTTTCAGTTTCCCTCAGAGACTCTGGCTTCCCAATTCCTGTAATACTCATCGAGGACGACAGCCAGAACTAAAGACCGGAGAGCTGCACGGAGGCTGAAATGTGAGAGTACACACACAGACACACACACAGGCGTATGTGCAAGCACACACGTATGCACGCATACAGATATGCATGCCTACAGACGCGCATGCATACAGACACATACACATACACGCACACATGTCCTGGTCGTGCAGGAGGAGCTGACCTCCTGCAGGGGACAGGGCCACCCCAATGGCCTCGATCCTCCAGCCTCACCGCAAAAGTCGGCATGTCATGGAAACTGGTCATGGCCTCTGATCTGTCACTGAGACGAAGCACCTCATGGAAAGAACAGGCCTGTGCTGAACAGAGAAACTGTGGGGCTGGGGGTCCTCAGATCTCCTGGCACCCACGCTCTGCCCCTGCCCCACGACTGCCTGGAGTCCCGGACTCCCGCCTGCTCAGCCCCATGCACCATCTGCAAGGGTCCCTGCGGGGAGCTGCAGGGCAGCCCTGCTCCCCATCAGTGAATTGGGGCGATTAGGGTTTGCCCCTGACCCAAGGCCCCACCAGGATCCCAGTGAGACTGTAAGATGGGCTTGTTCCCGCCTTCTCAGGGGGAGGTTAAAGCAAAACGTCGGCCTGAACAGAGGCAGGACGCTTGCCTACCACATCTGAGGAATACAATTAAGCTACAGCAGAACCACTGCACTTTGCAGATGTGCTGCCCTGCGGGGCCCACATGGAATCCAAGGGCATGCAACCTGCTCCTCAACTGAGTATCTGCTGCAAAATGGTGAAGCAGCTGCCTCCCCGACACCCCTCTCCCCACCCCCACAGGCCCTGGGAGTCAGCCATGCTCACGTCCTCCTCTGCCTTCCACTCCCACCAAGCCAACCCCCCTCCAGGTCTACCAGTCCTACTGACACCCCCGGGCCCTCCCTCTCTAGAACCTTCCCCTGCACCCACCACCACGTCAGCATCCTGACCACCATCCCTCAGGACGCCTGAGGGGCAGCCAGCTCCCTTAACTCCCTCTCCAGCCGTCCTCTCCCGGCTCCGTCTCCCTGGGGACCCCACAATTTGCCACAGGGCAGCACCTGTGCAGCCACCTACCCTGCTGCCCTCTGACACATCAGTCCAAACCAAACCTCCCAAGAGGGTTTGGGGAGAAGGTCCGGCTTCCTGTTTACCTGGTTAAGTCACTGCCTCCAGGGAGCCCTCCCTGCTCCTTTCTATTCTGCCTGGGAAGTCACCTCTCACACCCTGGTGTCCTTCTCTGGCCCCCAAAGCCTAGCAGGGAGCACGGCTCACCCTCCACAGTGCTCTGGGGTCCTTTTATTTTATTTATTTTTTTATGTGTGTACGGGCCACATATTTTTTATGTGCGTACGGGCCACTACCACGCCCGCTCCCCTTCACAAAGGAAGGACTCATGGGGGACTTTCACGGTGAGCACTTGCCACTGCGGAGATGCTGGGCAAGGGCCAGACACCAGGGGCCAAGCCTCATCTGCCCGCCCACCTTCCCTGCTCAGGCACCCACTCTGCACCTCCTCCCCCCAGCCCGAAGGCTGCCTGGCGGGGCTCCCCATCCACCCAGGATCTGTTCTCCATCCCAACATGCCTATTGGCCCATGAAGTCAGGGAGCACATTGAGTCCATCTTTTCCTCCAGGGACTGGCCCATCCTGGGTGGAGACTGGCACCTCTTTTCGACAAAGGGCCGGATGGGCATTATTTTCAGCTTTTTGATTCCTAGAGCCTCTGTCCCAGCTACTCGAGCCCAGCATGGTAGCTCAAAAGCAACCACAGATGACGTGTGAATGGATGAGCATGGCCGTTTGCCAACATAACTATTTACAGGATGGGCACTGGGCTGCAGGCCAAGCCCTGTGCTGGGGGCCCAGGGGGACGGCCAGCCCAGACACCCAGTGGCAAAGGCACGATCCATGCTAAACGCAACACCGGATGCACCAGGAGGCCAAGGAGGCCGGGAGGGGAAGAAGAGAGAGAGCTGCCTCATGGGGTAGCCGTGAGTGCTCACCCTCTGCGGAGCCAGCTCTTAGAGGCACCCACCGTGTGGGTCACAGTCACCCTCAGCTGGGGCCCTGGTGGGGACTCTGCTCTCCTGCCCTTAGCAGGGAAGTGAGGTACAAGGTGGTTCCAGAAGCCCAGGCCAGGCGAGGTGTTCCCGATGTGACCGACTCAGCAAGCAACCCCGGAGTGTCCAGTGAACACTAAATACACCGCAGCAATCCTACACAGCCACAGGACGCCCAGGCCCTGGTGAGGGCTCTTTGCGTGGATGATGTTACTGGCTCGGGGTGCACCAGACACGCGCCTAGCTCGTTCCCGGGTCCATTTCCGCCACTACCAGTCTAATCGAAGCCGTGCCCACCCCACCCCACCCCCATCCTGACCTCTCCACAGCCTCCCACCTCTTTACCCTGCTTCCGTTCTTGCCGCCTGGGGTAGAGACTGCTGGCTTCCTGTCTCAGCATCCACATCCCTTCATTCTCACTAACAGAATCTTGATTTTACCTAGGATGGCAGTGTGGCCAGCTAACCATGTCTCCCAGCTCCCCTGGCAGCAGTTCTGGCCAAAGAACTGTGGACAGGGCTTCCCTGGTGGCGCAGTGGTTGAGAGTCTGCCTGCCGATGCACGGGACACGGGTTCGTGTCCCGGTCCGGGAAGATCCCACATGCCGCGGAGCGGTTAGGCCCATGAGCCATGGCCGCTGAGCTTGCGCGTCCAGAGCCTGTGCTCCTCAACGGGAGAGGCCACAACAGTGAGAGGCCCATGTACGGCAAAAAAAAAAAAAAAAAAAAAGAACTGTGGACAGAAGTTATTAGGTAGAAATTCCAGGAAAGCTCTCTAAAGGAGGCTGACTCAGCTAGTGTTGGCATTTTTTTTTTTTTTTTTGTCTTCAGCCTTTCCTCCTTTTGCTGCCTGGAACTCAAATTTGATGGCCGGAGCTCTGCCAGCCACCTTGTGAATATGAAGATAAGAGTCTCATTCTGAGAACAGCCAAGTGGAAATCCAGAAGAACTGGGGACCCTCACAACATACTGGAGACTTTACACCTGCTTTCTTCTGCCTAGACTTGATAATAAACTACTAATCTCTTTACATTACTGTTTTTTTCAGATCTTTGTTACCAGCAATCAGATACAATTCCAAACAGATACAACCTCCCAGTGACACATTTACCAAACAGCAGCAGCAGACAGAATAATGTTTTTAATGTAAATCAGAGCATATCATTTCCCTACGTGAAACATTTCTCACTCAGATTAAACCCAAGCACACAACCTTGGTTGACCTTCTATCCAGCCTCTCCTGTTTCATGTTCCCTCCACCTTTCTGTCCCAGCCATTTCTGGATGTGCGGAGCCTGGCCCATCTGCTAGGCTGTCATCCCGCTGCTTGGCAAAGCAATTCAGAACGTTTCCAAATGTGTCTGTACCAGAGATCATGTGTGTAAATCCCATGGCACAGTCTCATTAATTTACCAGAGAAGACTTTCTCTCTGTATGATTGATCAGTGACTGGCAGTGCCTCCCCAAAGCTTCTCTGCTCCGAGCTCCCAAACAGGTAAGGTTTCTAGGAATGCTCCAAATCAGGGCAGGGAGCAGCTCAGTGGCTGCCGGAGTCAGAGCGGAGTGAGGGGTGAACAGACAGAGCTCAGAGGATTTCTACCACTCTGGAGTGAGACGTTGATGTGGAGGAGGGGACAAGATATATGGAAACTCTATGTACTTTCTGCTCAATGTCACTATGACTCTAAAACTGCTCTCAAATAGAAAGTTTATTTAAAAAACCCCACCACACACCAGCACAGAGAGGTCTTTCCTGAGCACAAAAGGAGCATGTGTGAGGCCCTGTCCCAGTGTGCCCACAGCCTGGGGTGGCCTTCTGGCTGCGGGGCACAGATGTGAGGCCCACTGGGATGTTTCATTTCCCCTCAAACATCAGCATGGAGCCCAGTCTCTGTTGGAGGGAAATGGTTTGCAAGGATCCAACGGCAAGAACAAATTCCTACTTGAGTCGCTGACAGAAGTCACTCCTCTGGGACATCCCATGACACGCACTGCAACCAGGCTTAGAACCCAGATGTGGGAGATGGGAGAATCCCTCTTTGGAAACTGGTGCCCAGAACACAGAGATTTATCTCAACTCCCTCCTCATACCCAGTAAAATTCTGACACCATAAAAGGACATAAACCCATACGGATAAAAATGGGGAGAGGGTGATAGCCCACGCGGACGTTAACAAACCTGGGAAACTAGAAAGAAAACAGGTGAGCAAAAGCAGTGGTGTACTGGCAAACCTTAACAACTGGCTCTCCAAGGGGGCAGGGTGCCCTGCTTTGTAGTGTATGCCGATCCCTGGGGTGCAAATGCTGCTTTCAAGCTTCCAGCATGATGCCACTGAACACAGAGACAGGACGAGATGCACGGTAGCACACCAGTGCACGGTAATTCCACCACACAGATACAACAGGCATGTGGCCTCAAGAGCAGGTAATAGTACAGGAAATAGTAAAATGCACGGGAAGCAGTGGGTTTTGAGTATGTTTACCTTCACTTGTATTTTTAATACAATTTATTTAAGTCCATATAATTTAGTGTTTGATAATGGCTGTGTTCAGTAGCACACCGCTGCTAGTAATTAATTGCCGTTGTGGACAAACAGAGCTGAAACTGGAGCCTGTGAGAGGAGAAGTCACAAAGAAACCTGAGAAAATGAAAGCGACCTTAGAAATTAAAATCTTGATTAAGGCAACAAAATGTTCAGCTGAAGGACTGGAAGATAAAATTGAGGAGGTTTCCTAATAGTTGAACAATGTGACAGAGAAAAACAAAGGGAGAGAAAAGAGAAGAAAGCTAGAAGATGGATTCAGGAGACCCATGTCTAACTGACAGGAGTTCCAGAAAAGAGTGAGCATACAAGAAGTTACCAGAGAAATAATAACAAGAAAATGTCCAAAATAAAAACCCCACAGGTTTATAGAATGGAAGAGCCCAGCAGTGCAGTGAATGAAGAAAGGCTGCAATAGAGCCCTGGGAGACAAAGGGGGAGATTCTGAAAGCTTCCAGAGAGAAAACAGGCTCCAGACAATGACCTCTCAAGAGCCACGCCAACAGCTAGGAGGCAGCACAATGCCTTTAAAGTCTCAAAGAAGGAGGATTGCTCATGCAGACTCTCAAATCAAACCCAATTATCAGTCACCTGAGTGTAGCACAGAAACATCTCCCAAGCATGAAAGTTCTTAGAACTTCTACCTCCCTTACATCCTTTCTCAGAAAGCTACTGAAGGACTCACGCCACCAAAACAAGGGAGCTGTTTCCCTGGTCTTCCTGAGAAGGAAGAAGAGCTGGGGGACAAGAGACAAGGTGTGCTCCGTGGAGAAGGGGTGCAGGGGGCAGGAGACAGAGGCCGAGAGGGTGCAGGAAAGCTCGTGCAGAGTTACCGTGCGTTTGTGCGCTGAAATATGAGGGGAGCCTGAGGCTGAGTAACACATTCATAGATAGAAAATGAAGCACACACACTCAAAATGAAGCAGTTACTAACCCCAGAGAAAGCAAAAGTGAAACTTGAAAGGAAATGTGATCAAAGCATACTTATTATGGCCCAGCTTTGAGCAATACTGACATGGCACCAATAACAAAAACCGTGGAGCAACGTCACTGGGAGGGTGGGGGAACAGTGAGTGAAGGAGGACGTCAGAGAGCCCCCATCCTCACCTTCCATGGTAATACAGGATCTAAAATAGCAAATGCAGGAAATATCTGTACAAGCACTTTGAAGGAATATTACCCAAAATGGCTAAAACAGTCACAGCTCACTGTCTCAGGGACAAAGCGACAAGACCGGAGCTCCTGTTTTCTCTCATAAGCTGTATAGTAATTATTTCAAGTTAAAATCATGCGCATTAATCGCTCTGATAAAAGCTAATTAAATTTTTTTTAAAGAAATCAATGCTTTGATTCTTTGTAGCCTGGAAGACAGCAGTTCAGTGGGTGGAGAAGCAGGGGACACGGCCCCCTGTAGGCAGCCGTCCCAAGGACCAGGCAGAGCAAGATGTGCTTATGCAGCCACACTGGGGTTCATACATTTTTGCAGAAATAGGATTATTCACCAAGCGGCAGAAGTGCCCTGAGCAGCAGAACAGGAGTTAGTGTAAAATGAAGCTTCGACAGTGCCCGGCAACGGGACCTGGCCTCCCGTCCCTTCACTCGCCACAGATCACCCCCCAACCCCAGTCTCTGCATTTGCCAATCCCTCCTCCAGAACATTCTGAGACACCCCCCCCCCACCCCGCTTCCCCACCCAGGAGTTCCTGGTGGCTGGCTCCTTCCCACATGCACCCTGGCCCCAAGGCCACCTCCATCCTCCTCCTGCTTTATTTTCTTCATAGCAGGAGTAGGGACTTAATGCTCAACGATGTGGTCCCTTCTAGGGCCGGCAGAACCAGAGGAAATACAAACATCTCAGTTAGAAGACTAAGGCCAGAGCTGAAGAGAACCAAGGTGAGGCCCCAGTGGCAGAAAGTTTCGCACACATCATAGCCAGAATGAACAGAAATTTAGAACGGATTCACAGCTCCAGGACAGGCTGAGCTGCCTTAACAAATGGGCCCAGTGAGGCTTCCCTGGTGGCACAGTGGTTGAGAGTCCACCTGCCGATGCAGGGGACACGGGTTCGTGCCCTGGTCTGGGAAGATCCCACATGCCGTGGAGTGGCTGGGCCCGTGAGCCATGGCCGCTGAGCCTGCGCGTCCGGAGCCTGTGCTCCGCAATGGGAGAGGCCACAACAGTGAGAGGCCCACGTACCGAAAAAAAAAAAAAAGATGGACAAACAAATGGGCCCAGTGAATTTCAGCGGAGGCGGGTGGAAGGGCCAGTCTCTCTCCTTCCGGGACCTGCAGGAATGACCACTGTGCACACGGGCTGCTCACACTGGTTTAGGTGAGAGGGGAAAACATTCTTCTTAATCGCCTTGAGCCTGTACCAACCCAGACACTGTCGTTAAGGAGCAGGGTGGGTGCTGAACTAGCCAGGGGGCCACTCACTCCCAGCCATTCCCAGGCCCGCCCTGCCCACGGCAGCCTGAGGACGGGTACGAGTTCTTTCTGCAGAAGTTTCCCAGCATGGACTTCATCCAGCTCTCAACTGTCTTTACCTCATCAGCAGGCGCCAGACTCCCGATGGCCTCAACTGTCTTTACCTCATCAGCAGGCGCCAGACTCCCGATGGCCTCAATCAGACCCTGCGTCCCGTCCCCAGATGGTCTTTAAAAAAATCCACAAGAATAGCCAAAGGTCAGGAGGGTCCATGCCACACACAGTCGACTCCTCTCTGGGGAAGGGGTGTGAGGGATGCATGTTTTGCTTTATGACATTGGAAGGGTTTGATGTTTTTCCTTTTTCAATAAGCATGCATTGTTCCGTATAATTTAAAAGTGCTAAGCAAAGCACACAGCACACTCACACAGACACACAGCCACGGTGCACTCAACCGGGAACACTGGCTCGGCGATCGCTGTCGCGTTAAGAATCGAAGCCTTAAATGTTCAAATGGAAACAACTGGACAAAGTGCCCACCCTCTGGCTTTCGTGGGCACTTCTGCTGGGAGTCAAGTGTCAGGAGTGTGCATTTGGCCTCCCCCATATGAAAGTGTCACAGTGAGACAGGAGCCCATTAGAAAGACAGGGTCATACAATGTCACACTCGTTACCTACACGTAATTGTGCTGGTTCAGGAGGAGTGCACGACCCCACTTTAAATGTCAGGAGAATGGAACCCAGAGGGGTCTCTGAACCCGGCACTCAGGGGCCTGTCAGTGCCTGTCATGCGGCAGCTTCCCACCCGAGCGACCCTGAATCAAGTCAGGGGGTTGGGGCAGAGAAAACAGGGTAAGGGCTATTTCATGAAACCGTACACACATCTGTGTACGTATGCTTGTGTGTGTACATACGTGTATTGTGTACCTGTGCACGTACACACATATATGTGTGCACCTTTAAGTGTATATCGGAGTATATGTGTGCACGTATGCATCTCTGCGTGACCTGTATATGCGTGCATTCATGTATGTATGTGTACAAGTGTCATTTGTATACATGTATCTATGTATACGTGTGTTCATCCATGCATGCACACACCTGTAGGTGTGTGCATGAGTAGGTGTGTGCATGTGCATCTGTGTCTGTTCATGTGTGTATGTGTGTGTACATGTGTGTATGTGCATGCCCATGCAGTGTGTGTGCTCTCTGTGGCAGCACAGAAATCCCGATCTAGCACTGCATTCCTAGATGTGACCGATGACGAAAGGCTAGGGTCCTTTAAGGCAGGAACCATGGGCCGAGGGTACTGTCTGGGGTCTGTCACGCCTACCCACACCTTGGCTTCCCTTTCTGGGACCAGCTGTCTGTAGGGTCACAGAGGGGACACCACTCACTACCCCATGTAAGGCATCAATGCTGGCATCAACAACAGGATGCTAAACCAATGTTCAAAGTGTCTCCACTGGCATCCCCTGGAAACCCATGAAAGGGGAGCTCAGGTGACAGCTGTGGACAACTACTAGGGGAGCCTGTTGACGCTTCTTGTCTATGGGGTTTGCCCAGACAGGGCAGGTGAAGCCCCACTTACCCTCTAGGCCCTGTGGCCAGGACAGCGGAAGACACACAGCTAAATATACCTTCCCTTCCCAGCCAGGAGCAGAGAGCACAAGAGCCACCCTAAGACGATGCCCTGCCAGTGCTGGTGCCAGGCCCAGTGTCCCCATCCCCAGGCTGTCCCCCACCCTAGGCTCCCCTACCCTACCCCAGTCACCAGCCCTGCCCCCAGGCTGCACCCCACCCTCAGCTCCTCTCCCTACCCAATCCCCCAGCCCCAGCCCCAGGTTGTGCTCCCCCCCACTCCCCTCCCCACCCTCAGTGCTCTCCTCCCCCACCCCTGGCTGTGGTGCTGATGTCACCACCTTGCCAAATGGCCTTGCCCTCTCAGGAATCAGGAACAGGTTTCAGAAGCTCTCTGTGTCACACACACAACAAACAGTTTTTTGGTGGTGCTGGGCAAACTGGACAGCTACATGTAAAAGTATGAGATTAGATGACTCCCTAACACCATACACAAAAATAAGCTCAAAATGGATTAAAGACCTAAATGTAAGGCCAGAAACTATCAAACTCTTAGAGGAAAACATAGGCAGGACACTCTATGACATAAATCACAGCAAGATCCTTTCTGACCCACCTCCTAGAGAAATGGAAATAAAAACAAAAATAAACAAATGGGACCTAATGAAACTTCAAAGCTTTTGCGCAGCAAAGGAAACCATAAAGAAGACCAAAAGACAACCCTCAGAATGGGAGAAAATATTTGCAAATGAAGCAACTGACAAAGGATTAATCTCCAAAATTTATAAGCAGCTCATGCAGCTTAATAACAAAAAAACAAACAACCCAATCCAAAAATGGGCAGAAGACCTAAATAGACATTTCTCCAAAGAAGATATACAGACTGCCAACAAACACATGAAAGAATGCTCAACATCACTAATCATTAGAGAAATGCAAATCAAAACTACAATAAGGTATCACCTCACACCAGTCAGAATAGCCATCATCAAAAAATCTAGAAACAATAAATGCTGGAGAGGGTGTGGAGAAAAGGGAACCCTCTTACACTGTTGGTGGGAATGTAAATTGATACAGCCACTGTGGAGAACAGTATGGAGGTTCCTTAAAAAACTACAAATAGAACTACCATACGACCCAGCAATCCCACTACTGGGCATATACCCTGAGAAAACCATAATTCAAAAAGAGTCACGTACCAAAATGTTCATTGCAGCTCTATTTACAATAGCCCGGACATGGAAGCAACCTAAGTGTCCATCATCGGATGAATGGATAAAGAAGATGTGGCACATATACACAATGGAATATTACTCAGCCATAAAAAGAAACGAAATTGAGCTATTTGTAATGAGGTGGATAGACCTAGAGTCTGTCATACAGAGTGAAGTAAGTCAGAAAGAGAGAGACAAATACCGTATGCTAACACATATATATGGAATTTAAGGAAAAAAAATGTCATGAAAAACCTAGGGGTGAAACAGGAATAAAGACACAGACTTACTAGAGAACGGACTTGAGGCTATGGGGAGGGGGAAGGGTAAACTGTGACAAAGCGAGAGAGTTGCATGGACATATATACACTACCAAACGTAAGGTAGATAGCTAGTGGGAAGCAGCCGCATAGCACAGGGAGATCAGCTCAGTGCTTTGTGACTGCCTGGAGGGGTGGGATAGGGAGGGTGGGAGGGAGCGAGACGCAAGCGGGAAGAGATATGGGAACATATGTATAATGTATAACTGATTCATTTTGTTGTGAAGCTGAAACTAACATACCATTGTAAAGCAATTATACTCCAATAAAGATGTTAAAATGAAGAAAAAAAACAGTTTTTTGTTTCAACTTCAGTTTCCCCAGGACTTAGAATGGATCCCAGGAGCCAGGCTCAGCCTTAGAGTTGAGTCCAGCTGGACGCTCCCTGCTGCCCCAATGGAAAAGCGTCCAGGACACCGGCTTTCCCCTCCAGCCGCCCCGCAGGGGCAAACAAGCTGGTCAGGATGTCCCGACACACCTTAACCCTCGTTCTCTCACCTAAACCCAGGCACGTGTGTGTCACAAATGTGCCGATGGAAGCCAGGAAGGAGAAAAAGGGCGGCAGGGTGACAGATGTACATACCAACCAATTAATCAGCAATCAATCAGCAGTGATGATGCTGAGAAGGGCATACGCAGGGCACGTGCAGGGCAGCGGGGACCCTGAAGCACAAAGGCCAGAGGAGGGAGGGATCACACCACCTTGTGTGACATCATTCTACCCTTCACAGTCACACTGTCTCTTTGGAGGGCGTGTGGCACCCTCGCATAGCGTGTGCATGTGTCTCTGAGCCCGGACAACTTAGCACCAGGGAATACAAAATAACCTTCCTCCCTTGGCCTGATTCTTCCTGTCGGCCCACCCCCAGGGAGGAATATCTGTTGTCCAGGGGCTGCTGGCGTAGTAGGGAGCTCAGCTCCAGATGTGCCCCCAGGCTTGTTTCCCAAGGGCTGGAGGACACCGTGGGCACCAGGAGATATTTTAAATGTCACTAAAACTGGTGCTTCAATCCCCAGTTTGACCTGTACAGAGAGCAAACTTAGATAAATGATACTGTTGAAAAGTTCTGCCTTAACTGGAATTTATTTGCATTCTTTTTTTTTTTTTTTTTTTTTTTTGCGGTACGCGGGCCTCTCACTGCTGTGGCCTCTCCCGTTGTGGAGCACAGGCTCCAGACACACAGGCTCAGCGGCCATGGCTCACGGGCCCAGCCGCTCTGCGGCATGTGGGATCTTCCCAGACCGGGTCACGAATCCATGTCCCCTGCATCGGCAGGCGGACTCTCAACCACTGTGCCACCAGCAAAGCCCTATTTGCATTCTTAATTTTCTCCTTACCTTATAAAACTCTCCTACCTTCCAAAGTAACTCCAAGGGTGCTTAATAAAGAAATAAAGTAATAAAGAAATGTAAATTAAAATAAAATACCTAATTATCCCCCACAAGACAGAGAAATTTAAGATTGCTGCTAGGGGTGCTGGTGAAGGGTTGGAGGATTTCTGAAGGCGATTCTGAATTTCCAAATGGCTCCTACTTCCTAGCTAGTCTTGGGCAGCTATCCTATGGACCAGTCCAGTGTGCAGAGCCATGTGGACGAGGACAGCCCACGAGGGCACCTGGAGGGATGTGCCTCCACCGGCGGGCCTAGTTAGCAGACATGTGCAGGACACTGAAGAAGCTAGGCAGGAACCACCAGGAAGCACACAGCTCCCTGACCACATGGAAGGGCAAGGGCAGAACAGCAGGCCAAGATGACCCATGTGTGTCCAGGGAGGAGGTGCCAGTCCACATACACATACGCACACACACACACAGATGCACACATGGACACAGACACACATGGATACAGACACACATGGACACACACACAGAGACACACAGGTGCACATATAGACACACATGGACACAGACATACATCCAACTGTTAACAGTGATTATCTCTGGGGAGGGAGAACAGCCAGGGAACTCACTTTTTAATGTTTGTTTTTAAAACAGTGAATAATGTTTATAATGCTTTGTAAAAAATTAATACATTAAAAATGTATGTCTCCTCTACACTAGACTCAAGTCAGTGAACAAATATTACATCCAGCACATCAACCTGTGCACTGGTATGTAATGTTCCACAACCCAGCCCATTTCTTGGTGTCTATTCTTGCCATTTTATTTTTTTTGCCCTTTTGCACTTACATAGAAATGAGAAGGGGCTTCTTTTCCTGCATGCTTTTTATGACCACAAGGTAAAAGTAACAGAAGTCTATTCTTGCCATTTCTTTGCCCTTTTTGCATTTACATAAAAATGAGAAGTGGCTTCTTTTCCTGCATATACTTCATGCTTTTTATGACCGCAAGGTAAAAGTGAGAGTCCACCCTCTTAGACTTTTACATTGGAATTCTCTAACAACTCAATATAGTACTGAACAGAAGAAACCACCCTTGTTTTCAATTACCTTATGTCCAAAGATTCCAAAATATTTCTTTAAAATAAAGTGTTCAGCAAACAAAATCCAAAGACAAATGATCTAGGGGGAAAAAACTAGGAAAAAACACTTGTAACATAAATGCCAGGGACTGGAATTCCTAATAAGTGCAGTTATCTAATAAACTACAGAAAGAAAAGACCTAATAAACTACAGAGCCCTGGCCAAACAGAGCAGGTAATTAAAAATGTTATGTATATAACCAGCCAATAAACACAGAAAGTGCTAAGTATCCCTACAAGTGAAGCTGTGTTCATTAAAACCACCCCCCACCCCAAAACTGGCATAACAAGTCCTCGTGACTGCCACGCATGGCAGACACCAAAGACTACACTGGCAGCAGGTGTGTGGAGAAGCTAGCAGAAATGACAACCCCGCCAGCTAATCCACAATACATGAGTAGCATAAAAGGATGAAGGGGAGGTACGGGCTTACTTTTTGTTTTTACAAATTAAACTGGCATTTCTCTTTCCTCTAAAACTGGAGATACACGGTGGACCACGTATTAATTGACCAAAATTAAGATTAATCACAAAATGACTCAGCTTCAGGGCAGATGACATGGACAGCCATCTTTTTACAGCAAACATCACTGATGACCGCCCCCATTCCCAAAAGAGAAGGTGGAGCATTTCAGTGCCTAGAGCAGGGGCCTGCAGCCCAGAAAGGGGGCAGGGGGAGGAGCACGGGGCAGAAAGGCAGTGGGGGAAGAAAAACAAACAGGCAGTGCCCCTACTGCCCTGTAGGCTTCCCTCAAGCCAGCCCCAAGGGGCAGCAGCCAAGTCCAGATCTTTGCCCCTAAGACAGCACAGGGACCAAGGACCAACCTTCAGCTGGATCCCACTGAGGCTTCTACAAGGTGTCATCTTTGCTAATCTGCGAGATAGGCTGAGAGACAAAGGGATTTTACTTGTATCTTGTGTCTCTCGATACTTCCCAATTGTCTCTAGGAAGGAGTCTTCAGAAATCTTGGCTCTGAAAATAATGGGAAATGAGAATATTTAAACAGTTAAACTGTCCACGTAAACTCAGCATCACTTCTGGAAAGGCCCTGAGAACAAACTCCTGCCTTCACTTCTGGAGCCCCACAGCTGACTCTCTGACCCAGGATGGCTTGGCACTTGTTCACTTGTGCGAACAGGAGGAGGTAGGGAGTGTGCAACTGTTCACCCAGGAACAAAGGAAGTGAAACCTGTTGGTCACCCAGGTGCCAGAGCTGGTCCCCAACCACTGACCACCACCACTTCCCTGCAGAACAAGCCATTCAAATACAAGCCAGAGTCACTGTCAGCTGTGAGTCCATCAATCAAAAAAGTATCATCTGGGCTTCCCTGGTGGCGCAGTGGTTGAGAGTCCGCCTGCCGATGCAGGGGACACGGGTTCGTGCCCGGTCCGGGAAGATCCCACATGCTGCGGAGCAGCTGGGCCCGTGAGTCACGGCCGCTGAGCCTGTGCGTCCGGAGCCTGTGCTCCGCAACGGGAGAGGCCCGCGTACCGCAAAAAAAAAAAAAAAAAAAGTATCATCTACTGGCTATTGACTTCAGATATGTATGCTTTAGAATTCCTCTTCATTGAAATCCAAAGGCACCAGGCGATGAAGGAAAAAGAGATACAGATAACATATTCACGAGAAAATGATTTCCTAAAAATCCCATTTAATTCCCTTTTTCTTTGTTTTTGATTATTGTTTATAAGCCAAACAGAAGAATTTCCACAGTGGTATAGCAAGTTCCTATATTGTATTTGTTACCCCTTCCCAGTGCAGGATAGAGCCCTCAAAATAGGAATCCCCAAGTCCAGTAAGATCACAAACTATCAGACAAAGAGAATCAGAATTGCAAAATCAGAGGTCACAGTGCAGGATTAATGAAGGTTTAGAGGCTGGTTAAATGGACGCTGACGCCTCTACAACTGCAAATGATCCAACATATTTTTTAAACCTCAGAATAAAGCTCTAGCATTTTTTTGTGGTTGGAATTATTTTTTTCTTTTGCTTCAAGGGTTTATACAATTATTGCCATTTTTCTGAAGACAGCTGAGAAGTAGGAGATGCTCTTTGGAAACGCTGTTGATGCCCCATCTCTCCCACACAGTGCCCCCACACCCCGGGGAGTGGGACCATCATGCCTGCAGCCCAGACACCAGTTTGTACCCCACTCTTACATGTCCACCCAAGCACACAGTTTCCAGGGCCACCCAGGGCCCCTCAGTGCCCAACAACTCAAGTCAGCAGATGAAACCTCAAAGTGACAGGCAGAAATGGTTAGGATTCACCCGGCCTCACTGTGATGTACTGCCTAAGACTGGGTCTGGGTCTTTCCCACAGAAGCGACTGCTTCTGATGGCCAATTTATAAGCAAAAATATCTTCAGATGAGCAAGCAGGTAAGTGTCCTAGAAAAAGTTATATCCACGCAAGACACAGAACCTATCTCTTCTGTTTAAATGCTCTTCTGGGCAAGCAGCTGACACAACCGATGGACAGGCAATGGGCAAACCCAATGAACTATGGCATTTACCCGTTCACACGGGGCTTTCCTAGCACATGGGCAGGCGGGGCCCAGCAGCCACTGGGGACTGCTGAGAACTCTTAAGGAAAAAAGAAAGTGAGTCACCCATAAATAAGAGGTTTAGATAAATAATGTGAATACTAAGAATTTTAAAAACAAAAAACTTCTCTCTTCTAGAGATTCAATAAGTCTTTGTCACTTTAATAAATAAAAGCCCAGAGCTGCTTGTTCTGTGGTTGGACAAGGTGCGTATCATATTCACCCTAATTTCATGGTTTTGAGCAACAAGTGACAGCAGGCTAGGGTTCCTGTGTGTGTGTCTTCAGCACCTCACACAATGCACTTGGACACTGGTGTCCTCATTTTCTGCCTTCAAGCCAAGCCTCCGTATCTACCCTCCATCAAAGAGCTTCTAGCCCCCAGGTCCCTGAGTGAAAATACTCGCTTCTGGCTCAGTCAACCGAGAGGCCCTGAGGGCCCCCAGTTGTCTGCACCCTTTACCACAGCAAGTTTTCTCCTTTCCCAACATAAAAACCCACAGGCTATAATTAGTTATCACCATACTGAAGAATGCAAAAGACATGCTCTGTACCGCAACTACTAACCATATCATTCTGACTACGCATCTCCTCTGACTATGCAAACCTGCTTATAATGCACATAATGTACAGTCCATTTGCAAAAGAAAGGAATGGAATCAATCAGAAGAGAGATTTTCCTCTGGTACACACAGGAGAAACCTGGCCTTTACCTCCCACCACACCCCCAATCCTGCAGGAGAGCATGGGAGCCCCGAGGCCCATGCCCCGATGGCAGTGGTCTCATGACCATTTATGACAAAAGTGCAGAGCCCAGGTAAAGGGGGTCTTCATCTTGCAGGCACCTTGCCTACATTCTGCCAATGTGACCTCACCTTCCGAAGGCCCCTTGCCTCAGCAGTAACCCGGTGTTCTCTTTAGTGCGTGGAGAAGGCACAAGTGGGATGGGGGCCAGGCATGGGACTCTGTTGGGTCAGAACGACCTGGGTTCCAGGCTTGGCTTCTCCATTTTCCAGCCGTGTGTCCTTGGGGAAGTTACTGGGCTTTTCTGTGCCTCTGACTCCTCATCTAGAAAGTGGGCATAATAATAGTACCTACCTCATTTGGTTGCTATAAAGATCCATGAGTAACTTATGTGAAGAGCTTAAAACAGTGTCTGGCAGCTTCCCAGCACTGCATAACTATCAACTATGACTCTTCCTACCCGTGAAGCGGAGCCAGTTATACCTGACTTGTTAATTACCTACCTTGAGAGACATACATATCAGCGTTCGGCATGTGTAAGCACATGCCCCATTCCCCATGACCAAGGCTCTACCAGCCTCCTCCTCTCACGGGGAATTCAGAGCTCAGAGCCTGGGTCTGCCTGGGGTCACATCCACAATCTCCTGGGAGCAGGGTCCCTGCTTCTGCGGTCGTGGATGGAGAAGCGGCCTCGAGCCTCATCTGCTGAACTTCCTCACTTCAGCCCAGAAGCCCACACTGGAGGTGTCTGGGCAGTGTGAAATGGGGAGATTCAATCAGCACTCCACCCACATGCCCTGTCTGGGATGGGTTTGCACATTAGTGCAAGACACCATTTCCCACCTCTGAGAACGGCAGCAACGAGACAGGCTGGCTAAAATGTACAGTGATTAGGGGCCAGGGGCAGCATTCACATGCACTGGGGCAACTTCTCTGGGGGCTACTGGGTGACACCTGCCAAGATGCCATGTCCAGACCCTCTGACCCAGCAGTTCTCCATCAGGAATTCAGCTGGACACACCCCCATGTGTACAAGATGCCCAAGTACAGTATGAGGCTGCTGATAGGAAAACTCTGGAAACACCTAGAAGTCCATCAGTTCATGTGCATGTGGGCACATATATGTGTGTGTGTTTGTGTGTATACACACATGTATATACACTGCATATGTGTAAGCTGATTTGTGTATGAGCTGTGGCACATCTATAGGATGGAATACTACACAGCTGTTAAAAAAAATAAAGTGGTCACTGAGATGAAAGCATGTCCAAGATACTTAGTTCAGTAAAAATTAAGGTTCCCCACTGTTATAATGTGTTCTCAATTGTGTAGACACAGGGTATGTAACCATTTGTACGTGCACATAATTTACTCAAAACTATTTGATTAGATCAGCACTTAATCAAGGATCTGCTGGCAGTGAGCGACTAGACAGTGGCTTTGGTCTGGAGTATGGGTGTATTTCATTTTTTACTATGTGTATTCTTTAGTACTATTTGAATTCTTATCTTAAGCATGCAGTTTCCTAATTAAAATACTTTAAATCTGATATTAAAAGTAAAATATATTAAATGTAAAAAACTTAGAAAATAAAAGGTCAGAGAAGAAAACATTTCTGGCAATTTCAAAAGACAGGTTACTATAACTATTAAAACATGATTCCCTTTTTGAAATTTACTAAACGCATTTCATCAAAATGGAAGTTTTCAAGAACAGCAAACAGACTTTACATCATTTCCAGCAGTTCCGACGTTTTATTGGACCTATTTATCCTAAGAAAACTCAGACACAGAGGAAAGCATTTTGGTGCAGGTGAGTGCCGCAGACCCCGAAGTGGGAGAGGCAGGCTCACAGCCATGCAGCAAGAGGAACAGAGACCTGGAACTCAAGAAAGAAGAAAGCACCTGCAGCCTGTGGGCTGCTGAGTAAGGGAGCGGGGAGAGGAAGTGAGGGACCCAGCGTGAACTGTGCTCCATGAGTCTCTGCATTTGGCCCCATCCCACATGATCCAGGGTTCCCCAGCACCAACTTGTGACTATGCAATGTTGTATAGCTAAATATGATAATGTTGCACGTTCAGATCGTTGTCAATTTCCTACTTAAAATTCATTTTTAAAGACTGATTTTAACAACCAGCAAAACTTGAGCTAGAAACCCCTTTCTAGAATGCAGAGCCTATTTGCCGAGGTCGGGTGGCACAGAGAAGACACCGTGAGAGGGTCATCATAAGGCTCCCCGCTTACATAGGTGGGGGCCAGGACACACTTACTTCATCATGCTCATGGGTTTGCTTCCTTCTGCTGGGAAATATTGCACATAACTTCCGTAAAATATTGATTTGACTCACTTCTCAGTTTTCTATGAGTTGAGGTATTTTGAAAAGGCATATTTTCTATGATATTACACAGTCAACATCTAAAACATTTTTTATATTTCTTTCAAGCAATTTAGGTGCCTTAATTCAGTCCATGTTTATTCTCCCCTAATGGGGAAGACAGCAAAGTGTGGTGGCCAGAGTGCGTGGCCAGAGCATGGACTCTGAGGCCAGTCTCCCCAGGATCAGGTCTGGCGCTGCCACTTCTCAGCTGTATGACCTACAACAGGTCACTACCCACTCTCCCCAAGCTGCTCCCCCAGCCCCTCCACCTCCTCCCCAGCTACTCCCCCAGCCCCTCCACCTCCTCCCCAGCTACTCCCCCAGCCCCTCCACCTCCTCCACAGCTACTCCCCCAGCCCCTCCACCTCCTCCACAGCTACTCCCCCAGCCCCTCCACCTCCTCCCCAGCTACTCCCCCAG